>NC_134574.1:160056468-160367738 GCF_050947875.1 Dermacentor variabilis | reverse complement strand
ATGGGCTATAGGCTTGACGTTTTTTTTTATTTTTTTAGAGAAAGTTGATCTGTGCCTATTCGTTTATTTATCGCGTAAATCGACACGCGTGCGTGCGGGCAGTGCGTGGGGAGTGATTTATGCGCAGAACCAGCGCTTTCGAGAGAAATGATTGGACCTGGTTGATACGAGATTTCCATGGGCTATAGGCTTAACGTTCTTTTATTTTTTAGAGAAACTTGATCTATGCCTATTCGTTTATTTATCGCGTAAATCGACATGCGTGCGTGCGGGCAGTGCGTGGGGAAGGATTTATGCGCAGAACCAGCGCTTTTGAGAGAAATGATTGGACCTGGCGGATACGATATTTTCATGGGTTATAGGCTTAACGTTTTTTAAATTTTTTAGAGAAAGCTGATCTGTGCCTATTTGTTTATTTATCGCGTAAATCGACATGCGTGCGTGCGGGCAGTGCGTGGGGAGTGATTTATACGCAGAACCAGCGCTTTCGACAAAAATGATTGGACCTGGCTGATACGATATTTTCATGGGCTATAGGCTTGACGTTTTTTTTTATTTTTTTAGAGAAAGTTGATCTGTGCCTATTCGTTTATTTATCGCGTAAATCGACATACGTGCGTGCGGACAGTGCGTGGGGAGTGATTTATGCACAGAACCAGCGCTTTCGATAGGAAATGATTGGACCTGGCTGATACGATATTTCCATGGGCTATAGGCTTAACGTTTTTTTTGTTTTTTAGAGAAAGCTGATCTGTGCCTATTCGTTTACTTATCGCGTAAATGACATGCGTGCGTGCGGGCAGTGCGTGGGGAGTGATTTATACGTAGAACCAGCGCTTTCGACAAAAATGATTGGACCTGGCTGATAAGATATTTTCATGGGCTATAGGCTTGACGTTTTTTTATTTTTTTAGAGAAAGTTGATATGTGCCTATTCGTTTATTTATCGCGTAAATCGACATGCGTGCGTTCGGACAGTGCGTGGGGAGTGATATATTCGCAGAACCAGCGCTTTCGAGAGCAATGATTTGACGTGGCTGATACGATGTTTCCATGGGCGATAGGCTTAACGTTTTTTTTTATTTTTTAGACAAAGTTGATCTGTGCCTATTCGTTTATTTATCGCGTAAATCGGCATGCGTGCGTGCGGGCAGTGCGTGGGGAGTGATTTATGCGCAGAACCAGCGCTTTCGATAGAAATGATTGGACCTGGCTGATACGATATTTCCATGGGCTATAGGCTTAACGTTTTTTTATTTTTTTAGAGAAAGTTGATATGTGCCTATTCGTTTATTTATCGCGTAAATCGACATGCGTGCGTGCGGGCAGTGCGTGGGGAGTGATTTATACGCAGAACCAGCGCTTTCGACAAAAATGATTGGACCTGGCTGATACGATATTTTCATGGGGTTTAGGCTTGACGTTTTTTATTTTTTTCAGAGAAAGTTGATCTGTGCCTATTCGTTTCTTTATCGCGTAAATCGACATGCGTGCGTGCGGGTAGTGCGTGGGGAGTGATTTATGCGCAGAACCAGCGCTTTCGACAGAAGTGATTGGACCTGGCTGATACGATATTTTCATGGGGTTTAGGCTTGACGTTTTTTATTTTTTTCAGAGAAAGTTGATCTGTGCCTATTCGTTTATTTATCGCGTAAATCGATATGCGTGCGTGCGGGCAGTGCGTGGGGAGTGATTTATGCGCAGAACCAGCGCTTTCGAGAGAAACGATTGGACCTGGCTTATACGATATTTTCATGGGCTATAGGCTTGACGTTCTTTTTTAATTTTTTAGAGAAAGTTGATCTGTGCCTATTCGCTTACTTATCGCGTAAATCGATATGCGTGCGTACGGGAAGTGCGTGGGGAGTGATTTATGCGCAGAACTAGCGCTTTCGAGAGAAATGATTTGACCTGGCTGATACGATATTTTCATGGGCTATAGGCTTGACGTTTTTTTTAAATTTTTTTAGAGAAAGTTGATATGAGCCTATTCGTTTATTTATCGCGTAAATCGACATGCGTGCGTGCGGGCAGTGCGTGGGGAGTGATTTATGCGCTGAACCAGCGCTTTCGATAGAAATGATTGGACCTGGCTGATAAGATATTTCCATGGGCTATAGGCTTAACGTTTTTTCTGCTTTTTAGAGAAAGCTGATCTGTGCCTATTCGTTTATTTATCGCGTAAATCGGCATGAGTGCGTGTGGGCAGTGCGTGGGGAGTGATTTATACGCAGAACCAGCGCTTTCGAGAAAAATGATTGGACCTGGCTGATACGATATTTTCATGGGCTATAGGCTTAACGTTTTTTTAATTTTTTAGAGAAAGTTGATCTGTGCCTATTCGTTTACTTATCGCGTAAATCGATATGCGTGCGTGCGGGAAGTGCGTGGGGAGTGATTTATGCGCAGAACCAGCGCTTTCGAGAGAAATGATTGGACCTGGCTGATACGATATTTTCATGGGCTATAGGCTTGACGTTTTTTTAAAATTTTTTTTAGAGAAAGTTGATATGTGCCTATTCGTTTATTTATCGCGTAAATCGACATGCGTGCGTGCGGGCAGTGCGTGGGGAGTGATTTATTCGCAGAACGAGCGTTTCGACACAAATGATTGGACCTGGCTGATATGATATTTCCATGGCCTATAGGCTTAACGTTTTTTTTTATTTTTTAGACAAAGTTGATCTGTGCGTATTCGTTTATTTATCGCGTAAATCGGCATGCGTGCGTGCGGGCAGTGCGTGGGGAGTGATTTATGCGCAGAACCAACGCTTTCGATAGAAATGATTGGACCTGGCTGATACGATATTTGCATGGGCTATAGGCTTAACGTTTTTTTTTTGTTTTTTAGAGAAAGCTGATTTGTGCCTATTTGTTTATTCATCGCGTAAAGCAACATGCGTGCGTGTGGGCAGTGCGTGGGGAGTGATTTATACGCAGAACCAGCGCTTTCGACAAAAATGATTGGACCTGGCTGATACGATATTTTCATTTGGTTTATGCTTGACGTTTTATATATTTTTTAGAGAAAGTTGATATGTGCCTATTCGTTTATTTATCGCGCAAATCGACATGCGTGTGTGCGGGCAGTGCGTGGGGAGTGATTTATGCGCAGAACCAGCGCTTTCGACACAAATGATTGGACCTGGCTGATACGATATTTCCATGGGCTATAGGCTTAACGTTTTTTTTTATTTTTTAGACAAAGTTGATCTGTGCCTATTCGTTTATTTATCGCGTAAATCGACATGCGTGTGTGCGGGCAGTGCGTGGGGAGTGATTTATACGCAGAACCAGCGCTTTCGACAAAAATGATTGGACCTGGCTGATACGATATTTTCATGGGCTATAGGCTTAACGTTTTTTTTATTTTTTTATAGAAAGCTGATCTGTGCCTATTCGTTTATTTATCGCGTAAATCGACATGCGTGCGTGCGGGCAGTGCGTGGGGAGTGATTTGTGCGCAGAACAAGCGCTTTCGACAGAAATGATTTGACGTGGCTGATACGATATTTCCATGGGCTATAGGCTTAACGTTTTTTTTATTTTTTAGACAAAGTTGATCTGTGCCTATTCGTTTATTTAGCGCGTAAATCGGCATGCGTGCGTGCGGGCAGTGCGTGGGGAGTGATTTATGCGCAGAACCAGCGCTTTCGATATAAACTATTGGACCTGGCTGATACGATATTTCCATGGGCTATAGGCTTAGCGTTTTTTTAATTTTTTAGAGAAAGTTGATCTGTGCCTATTCGTTTACTTATCGCGTAAATCGATATGCGTGCGTGCGGGAAGTGCGTGGGGAGTGATTTATGCGCAGAACCAGCGCTTTCGAGAGAAATGATTGGACCTGGCTGATACGATATTTTCATGGGCTATAGGCTTGACGTTTTTTTTTAAATTTTTTTAGAGAAAGTTGATATGTGCCTATTCGTTTATTTATCGCGTAAATCGACATGCGTGCGTGCGGGCAGTGCGTGGGGAGTGATTTATGCGCTGAACCAGCGCTTTCGATAGAAATGATTGGACCTGGCTGATACGATATTTCCGTGGGCTATAGGCTTAACGTTTTTTTTGTTCTTTAGAGAAAGCTGATCTGTGCCTATTCGTTTATTTATCGCGTAAATCGACATGAGTGCGTGCGGGCAGTGCGTGGGGAGTGATTTATGCGCAGAACCAGCGTTTCGATACAAATGATTGGACCTTGCTGATACGATATTTCCATGGGCTATAGGCTTAACCTTTTTTTTATTTTTTAGACAAAGTTGATCTGTGCCTATTCGTTTATTTATCGCGTAAATCGGCATGCGTGCGTGCGAGCAGTGCGTGGGGAGTGATTTTTGCGCAGAACCAGCGCTTTCGATAGAAATGATTGGGCCTGGCTGATACGATATTTCCATGGCTTAACGTTTTTTTTTAATTTTTTAGAGAAAGCTGATCTGTGCCTATTTGTTTATTCATCGCGTAAAGCTACATGCGTGCGTGTGGGCAGTGCGTGCGGAGTGATTTATACGCAGAACCAGCGCTTTCGACAAAAATGATTGGACCTGGCTGATACGATATTTTCATGAGCTATAGGCTTAACGTTTTTTTATTTTTTTATAGAAAGTTGATCTTTGCCTATTCGTTTATTTATCGCGTAAATCGACATGCGTGCGTGCGGGTAGTGCGTGGGGAGTGATTTATGCGCAGAACCAGCGCTTTCGACAGAAATGATTGGACCTGGCTGATACGATATTTCCATGGGCTATAGGCTTAACGTTTTTTTTTATTTTTTACACAAAGTTGATCTGTGCCTATTCGTTTGTTTATCGCGTAAATCGGCATGCGTGCGTGCGGGCAGTGCGTGGGGAGTGATTTATGCGCTGAACCAGCGCTTTCGATAGAAATGATTGGACCTGGCTGATACGATATTTCCATGGGCTATAGGCTTAACGTTTTTTTTTGTTTTTTAGAGAAAGCTGATCTGTGCCTATTCGTTTATTTATCGCGTAAATCGGCATGCGTGCGTGCGGGCAGTGCGTGGGGAGTGATTTATGCGCAGAACCAGCGTTTCGACACAAATGATTGGACCTGGCTGATACGATATTTCCATGGGCTATAGGCTTAACCTTTTTTTTATTTTTTAGAGAAAGCTGATCTGTGCCTATTCGTTTATTTATCGCGTAAATCGGCATGCGTGCGTGCGGGCAGTGCGTGGGGAGTGATTTATGCGCAGAACCAGCGTTTCGACAGAAATGATTGGACCTAGCTGATACGATATTTCCATGGGCTATAGGCTTAACCTTTTTTTATTTTTTAGACAAAGTTGATCTGTGCCTATTCGTTTATTTATCGCGTAAATCGGCATGCGTGCGTGCGGGCAGTGCGTGGGGAGTGATTTATGCGCAGAACCAGCGCTTTCGATAGAAATGATTGGACCTGGCTGATACGATATTTCCATGGGCTATAGGCTTAACGTTTTTTTTTGTTTTTTAGAGAAAGCTGATCTGTGCCTATTTGTTTATTCATCGCGTAAAGAAACATGCGTGCGTGTGGGCAGTACGTGGGGAGTGATTTATACGCAGAACCAGCGCTTTCGACAAAAATGATTGGACCTGGCTGATACGATATTTTCATGGGGTTTAGGCTTGACGTTTTTTATTTTTTTCAGAGAAAGTTGATCTGTGCCTATTCGTTTATTTATCGCGTAAATCGATATGCGTGCGTGCGGGCAGTGCGTGGGGAGTGATTTATGCGCAGAACCAGCGCTTTCGAGAGAAACGATTGGACCTGGCTTATACGATATTTTCATGGGCTATAGGCTTGACGTTCTTTTTTAATTTTTTAGAGAAAGTTGATCTGTGCCTATTCGCTTACTTATCGCGTAAATCGATATGCGTGCGTACGGGAAGTGCGTGGGGAGTGATTTATGCGCAGAACTAGCGCTTTCGAGAGAAATGATTTGACCTGGCTGATACGATATTTTCATGGGCTATAGGCTTGACGTTTTTTTTAAATTTTTTTAGAGAAAGTTGATATGAGCCTATTCGTTTATTTATCGCGTAAATCGACATGCGTGCGTGCGGGCAGTGCGTGGGGAGTGATTTATGCGCTGAACCAGCGCTTTCGATAGAAATGATTGGACCTGGCTGATAAGATATTTCCATGGGCTATAGGCTTAACGTTTTTTCTGCTTTTTAGAGAAAGCTGATCTGTGCCTATTCGTTTATTTATCGCGTAAATCGGCATGAGTGCGTGTGGGCAGTGCGTGGGGAGTGATTTATACGCAGAACCAGCGCTTTCGAGAAAAATGATTGGACCTGGCTGATACGATATTTTCATGGGCTATAGGCTTAACGTTTTTTTAATTTTTTAGAGAAAGTTGATCTGTGCCTATTCGTTTACTTATCGCGTAAATCGATATGCGTGCGTGCGGGAAGTGCGTGGGGAGTGATTTATGCGCAGAACCAGCGCTTTCGAGAGAAATGATTGGACCTGGCTGATACGATATTTTCATGGGCTATAGGCTTGACGTTTTTTTTAAATTTTTTTTAGAGAAAGTTGATATGTGCCTATTCGTTTATTTATCGCGTAAATCGACATGCGTGCGTGCGGGCAGTGCGTGGGGAGTGATTTATTCGCAGAACGAGCGTTTCGACACAAATGATTGGACCTGGCTGATATGATATTTCCATGGCCTATAGGCTTAACGTTTTTTTTATTTTTTAGACAAAGTTGATCTGTGCCTATTCGTTTATTTATCGCGTAAAGCAACATGCGTGCGTGTGGGCAGTGCGTGGGGAGTGATTTATACGCAGAACCAGCGCTTTCGACAAAAATGATTGGACCTGGCTGATACGATATTTTCATGGGCTATAGGCTTGACGTTTTTTTTAAATTTTTTTTAGAGAAAGTTGATATGTGCCTATTCGTTTATTTATCGCGTAAATCGACATGCGTGCGTGCGGGCAGTGCGTGGGGAGTGATTTATTCGCAGAACGAGCGTTTCGACACAAATGATTGGACCTGGCTGATATGATATTTCCATGGCCTATAGGCTTAACGTTTTTTTTATTTTTTAGACAAAGTTGATCTGTGCCTATTCGTTTATTTATCGCGTAAAGCAACATGCGTGCGTGTGGGCAGTGCGTGGGGAGTGATTTATACGCAGAACCAGCGCTTTCGACAAAAATGATTGGACCTGGCTGATACGATATTTTCATTTGGTTTATGCTTGACGTTTTATATTTTTTTAGAGAAAGTTGATATGTGCCTATTCGTTTATTTATCGCGTAAATCGACATGCGTGTGTGCGGGCAGTGCGTGGGGAGTGATTTATGCGCAGACCCAGCGCTTTCGACACAAATGATTGGACCTGGCTGATACATTTCCATGGGCTATAGGCTTAACGTTTTTTTTATTTTTTAGACAAAGTTGATCTGTGCCTATTCGTTTATTTATCGCGTAAATCGACATGCGTGTGTGCGGGCAGTGCGTGGGGAGTGATTTATACGCAGAACCAGCGCTTTCGACAAAAATGATTGGACCTGGCTGATACGATATTTTCATGGGCTATAGGCTTAACGTTTTTTTTATTTTTTTATAGAAAGCTGATCTGTGCCTATTCGTTTATTTATCGCGTAAATCGACATGCGTGCGTGCGGGCAGTGCGTGGGGAGTGATTTGTGCGCAGAACAAGCCCTTTCGACAGAAATGATTTGACGTGGCTGATACGATATTTCCATGGGCTATAGGCTTAACGTTTTTTTTATTTTTTAGACGAAGTTGATCTGTGCCTATTTGTTTATTTAGCGCGTAAATCGGCATGCGTGCGTGCTGGCAGTGCGTGGGGAGTGATTTATGCGCAGAACCAGCGCTTTCGATATAAACTATTGGACCTGGCTGATACGATATTTCCATGGGCTATAGGCTTAGCGTTTTTTTAATTTTTTAGAGAAAGTTGATCTGTGCCTATTCGTTTACTTATCGCGTAAATCGATATGCGTGCGTGCGGGAAGTGCGTGGGGAGTGATTTATGCGCAGAACCAGCGCTTTCGAGAGAAATGATTGGACCTGGCTGATACGATATTTTCATGGGCTATAGGCTTGACGTTTTTTTTTGAATTTTTTTAGAGAAAGTTGATATGTGCCTATTCGTTTATTTATCGCGTAAATCGACATGCGTGCGTGCGGGCAGTGCGTGGGGAGTGATTTATGCGCTGAACCAGCGCTTTCGATAGAAATGATTTGACCTGGCTGATACGATATTTCCATGGCTTAACGTTTTTTTTTAATTTTTTAGAGAAAGCTGATCTGTGCCTATTTGTTTATTCATCGCGTAAAGCTACATGCGTGCGTGTGGGCAGTGCGTGCGGAGTGATTTATACGCAGAACCAGCGTTTCGACACAAATGATTGGACCTGGCTGATACGATATTTTCATGAGCTATAGGCTTAACGTTTTTTTATTTTTTAAAGAAAGTTGATCTTTGCCTATTCGTTTATTTATCGCGTAAATCGACATGCGTGCGTGCGGGTAGTGCGTGGGGAGTGATTTATGCGCAGAACCAGCGCTTTCGACAGAAATGATTGGACCTGGCTGATACGATATTTCCATGGGCTATAGGCTTAACGTTTTTTTTTATTTTTTACACAAAGTTGATCTGTGCCTATTCGTTTGTTTATCGCGTAAATCGGCATGCGTGCGTGCGGGCGATGCGTGGGGAGTGATTTATGCGCTGAACCAGCGCTTTCGATAGAAATGATTGGACCTGGCTGATACGATATTTCCATGGGCTATAGGCTTAACGTTTTTTTTTTGTTTTTTAGAGAAAGCTGATCTGTGCCTATTCGTTTATTTATCGCGTAAATCGGCATGCGTGCGTGCGGGCAGTGCGTGGGGAGTGATTTATGCGCAGAACCAGCGTTTCGACACAAATGATTGGACCTGGCTGATACGATATTTCCATGGGCTATAGGCTTAACGTTTTTTTTTGTTTTTTAGAGAAAGCTGATCTGTGCCTATTCGTTTATTTATCGCGTAAATCGACATGCGTGCGTGCGGGCAGTGCGTGGGGAGTGATTTGTGCGCAGAACAAGCGCTTTCGACAGAAATGATTTGACGTGGCTGATACGATATTTCCATGGGCTATAGGCTTAACGTTTTTTTTATTTTTTAGACAAAGTTGATCTGTGCCTATTCGTTTATTTAGCGCGTAAATCGGCATGCGTGCGTGCGGGCAGTGCGTGGGGAGTGATTTATGCGCAGAACCAGCGCTTTCGATATAAACTATTGGACCTGGCTGATACGATATTTCCATGGGCTATAGGCTTAGCGTTTTTTTAATTTTTTAGAGAAAGTTGATCTGTGCCTATTCGTTTACTTATCGCGTAAATCGATATGCGTGCGTGCGGGAAGTGCGTGGGGAGTGATTTATGCGCAGAACCAGCGCTTTCGAGAGAAATGATTGGACCTGGCTGATACGATATTTTCATGGGCTATAGGCTTGACGTTTTTTTTTAAATTTTTTTAGAGAAAGTTGATATGTGCCTATTCGTTTATTTATCGCGTAAATCGACATGCGTGCGTGCGGGCAGTGCGTGGGGAGTGATTTATGCGCTGAACCAGCGCTTTCGATAGAAATGATTGGACCTGGCTGATACGATATTTCCGTGGGCTATAGGCTTAACGTTTTTTTTGTTCTTTAGAGAAAGCTGATCTGTGCCTATTCGTTTATTTATCGCGTAAATCGACATGAGTGCGTGCGGGCAGTGCGTGGGGAGTGATTTATGCGCAGAACCAGCGTTTCGATACAAATGATTGGACCTTGCTGATACGATATTTCCATGGGCTATAGGCTTAACCTTTTTTTTATTTTTTAGACAAAGTTGATCTGTGCCTATTCGTTTATTTATCGCGTAAATCGGCATGCGTGCGTGCGGGCAGTGCGTGGGGAGTGATTTTTGCGCAGAACCAGCGCTTTCGATAGAAATGATTGGACCTGGCTGATACGATATTTCCATGGCTTAACTTTTTTTTTTAATTTTTTAGAGAAAGCTGATCTGTGCCTATTCGTTTATTTATCGCGTAAATCGACATGAGTGCGTGCGGGCAGTGCGTGGGGAGTGATTTATACGCAGAACCAGCGCTTTCGACAAAAATGATTGGACCTGGCTGATACGATATTTTCATGAGCTATAGGCTTAACGTTTTTTTATTTTTTTATAGAAAGTTGATCTTTGCCTATTCGTTTATTTATCGCGTAAATCGACATGCGTGCGTGCGGGTAGTGCGTGGGGAGTGATTTATGCGCAGAACCAGCGCTTTCGACAGAAATGATTGGACCTGGCTGATACGATATTTCCATGGGCTATAGGCTTAACGTTTTTTTTTATTTTTTACACAAAGTTGATCTGTGCCTATTCGTTTGTTTATCGCGTAAATCGGCATGCGTGCGTGCGGGCAGTGCGTGGGGAGTGATTTATGCGCTGAACCAGCGCTTTCGATAGAAATGATTGGACCTGGCTGATACGATATTTCCATGGGCTATAGGCTTAACGTTTTTTTTTGTTTTTTAGAGAAAGCTGATCTGTGCCTATTCGTTTATTTATCGCGTAAATCGGCATGCGTGCGTGCGGGCAGTGCGTGGGGAGTGATTTATGCGCAGAACCAGCGTTTCGACACAAATGATTGGACCTGGCTGATACGATATTTCCATGGGCTATAGGCTTAACCTTTTTTTTATTTTTTAGAGAAAGCTGATCTGTGCCTATTCGTTTATTTATCGCGTAAATCGGCATGCGTGCGTGCGGGCAGTGCGTGGGGAGTGATTTATGCGCAGAACCAGCGTTTCGACAGAAATGATTGGACCTAGCTGATACGATATTTCCATGGGCTATAGGCTTAACCTTTTTTTATTTTTTAGACAAAGTTGATCTGTGCCTATTCGTTTATTTATCGCGTAAATCGGCATGCGTGCGTGCGGGCAGTGCGTGGGGAGTGATTTATGCGCAGAACCAGCGCTTTCGATAGAAATGATTGGACCTGGCTGATACGATATTTCCATGGGCTATAGGCTTAACGTTTTTTTTGTTTTTTAGAGAAAGCTGATCTGTGCCTATTTGTTTATTCATCGCGTAAAGAAACATGCGTGCGTGTGGGCAGTACGTGGGGAGTGATTTATACGCAGAACCAGCGCTTTCGACAAAAATGATTGGACCTGGCTGATACGATATTTTCATGGGGTTTAGGCTTGACGTTTTTTATTTTTTTCAGAGAAAGTTGATCTGTGCCTATTCGTTTATTTATCGCGTAAATCGATATGCGTGCGTGCGGGCAGTGCGTGGGGAGTGATTTATGCGCAGAACCAGCGCTTTCGAGAGAAACGATTGGACCTGGCTTATACGATATTTTCATGGGCTATAGGCTTGACGTTCTTTTTGAATTTTTTAGAGAAAGTTGATCTGTGCCTATTCGCTTACTTATCGCGTAAATCGATATGCGTGCGTACGGGAAGTGCGTGGGGAGTGATTTATGCGCAGAACTAGCGCTTTCGAGAGAAATGATTTGACCTGGCTGATACGATATTTTCATGGGCTATAGGCTTGACGTTTTTTTTAAATTTTTTTAGAGAAAGTTGATATGAGCCTATTCGTTTATTTATCGCGTAAATCGACATGCGTGCGTGCGGGCAGTGCGTGGGGAGTGATTTATGCGCTGAACCAGCGCTTTCGATAGAAATGATTGGACCTGGCTGATAAGATATTTCCATGGGCTATAGGCTTAACGTTTTTTCTGCTTTTTAGAGAAAGCTGATCTGTGCCTATTCGTTTATTTATCGCGTAAATCGGCATGAGTGCGTGTGGGCAGTGCGTGGGGAGTGATTTATACGCAGAACCAGCGCTTTCGAGAAAAATGATTGGACCTGGCTGATACGATATTTTCATGGGCTATAGGCTTAACGTTTTTTTAATTTTTTAGAGAAAGTTGATCTGTGCCTATTCGTTTACTTATCGCGTAAATCGATATGCGTGCGTGCGGGAAGTGCGTGGGGAGTGATTTATGCGCAGAACCAGCGCTTTCGAGAGAAATGATTGGACCTGGCTGATACGATATTTTCATGGGCTATAGGCTTGACGTTTTTTTAAAATTTTTTTTAGAGAAAGTTGATCTGTGCCTATTCGTTTATTTATCGCGTAAATCGACATGCGTGCGTGCGGGCAGTGCGTGGGGAGTGATTTATTCGCAGAACGAGCGTTTCGACACAAATGATTGGACCTGGCTGATATGATATTTCCATGGCCTATAGGCTTAACGTTTTTTTTATTTTTTAGACAAAGTTGATCTGTGCCTATTCGTTTATTTATCGCGTAAAGCAACATGCGTGCGTGTGGGCAGTGCGTGGGGAGTGATTTATACGCAGAACCAGCGCTTTCGACAAAAATGATTGGACCTGGCTGATACGATATTTTCATTTGGTTTATGCTTGACGTTTTACATTTTTTTAGAGAAAGTTGATATGTGCCTATTCGTTTATTTATCGCGTAAATCGACATGCGTGTGTGCGGGCAGTGCGTGGGGAGTGATTTATGCGCAGAACCAGCGCTTTCGACACAAATGATTGGACCTGGCTGATACGATATTTCCATGGGCTATAGGCTTAACGTTTTTTTTATTTTTTAGACAAAGTTGATCTGTGCCTATTCGTTTATTTATCGCGTAAATCGACATGCGTGTGTGCGGGCAGTGCGTGGGGAGTGATTTATACGCAGAACCAGCGCTTTCGACAAAAATGATTGGACCTGGCTGATACGATATTTTCATGGGCTATAGGCTTAACGTTTTTTTTATTTTTTTATAGAAAGCTGATCTGTGCCTATTCGTTTATTTATCGCGTAAATCGACATGCGTGCGTGCGGGCAGTGCGTGGGGAGTGATTTGTGCGCAGAACAAGCGCTTTCGACAGAAATGATTTGACGTGGCTGATACGATATTTCCATGGGCTATAGGCTTAACGTTTTTTTTATTTTTTAGACAAAGTTGATCTGTGCCTATTCGTTTATTTAGCGCGTAAATCGGCATGCGTGCGTGCGGGCAGTGCGTGGGGAGTGATTTATGCGCAGAACCAGCGCTTTCGATATAAACTATTGGACCTGGCTGATACGATATTTCCATGGGCTATAGGCTTAGCGTTTTTTTAATTTTTTAGAGAAAGTTGATCTGTGCCTATTCGTTTACTTATCGCGTAAATCGATATGCGTGCGTGCGGGAAGTGCGTGGGGAGTGATTTATGCGCAGAACCAGCGCTTTCGAGAGAAATGATTGGACCTGGCTGATACGATATTTTCATGGGCTATAGGCTTGACGTTTTTTTTTGAATTTTTTTAGAGAAAGTTGATATGTGCCTATTCGTTTATTTATCGCGTAAATCGACATGCGTGCGTGCGGGCAGTGCGTGGGGAGTGATTTATGCGCTGAACCAGCGCTTTCGATAGAAATGATTGGACCTGGCTGATACGATATTTCCATGGCTTAACGTTTTTTTTTAATTTTTTAGAGAAAGCTGATCTGTGCCTATTTGTTTATTCATCGCGTAAAGCTACGTGCGTGCGTGTGGGCAGTGCGTGCGGAGTGATTTATACGCAGAACCAGCGCTTTCGACAAAAATGATTGGACCTGGCTGATACGATATTTTCATGAGCTATAGGCTTAACGTTTTTTTATTTTTTTATAGAAAGTTGATCTTTGCCTATTCGTTTATTTATCGCGTAAATCGACATGCGTGCGTGCGGGTAGTGCGTGGGGAGTGATTTATGCGCAGAACCAGCGCTTTCGACAGAAATGATTGGACCTGGCTGATACGATATTTCCATGGGCTATAGGCTTAACGTTTTTTTTTATTTTTTACACAAAGTTGATCTGTGCCTATTCGTTTGTTTATCGCGTAAATCGGCATGCGTGCGTGCGGGCGATGCGTGGGGAGTGATTTATGCGCTGAACCAGCGCTTTCGATAGAAATGATTGGACCTGGCTGATACGATATTTCCATGGGCTATAGGCTTAACGTTTTTTTTTGTTTTTTAGAGAAAGCTGATCTGTGCCTATTCGTTTATTTATCGCGTAAATCGGCATGCGTGCGTGCGGGCAGTGCGTGGGGAGTGATTTATACGCAGAACCAGCGCTTTCGACAAATATGATTAGACCTGGCTGATACGATATTTTCATTTGGTTTAGGCTTGACGTTTTTTATTTTTTTTCTGAGAAAGTTGATCTGTGCCTATTCGTTTATTTATCGCGTAAATCGGCATGCGTGCGTGCGGGCAGTGCGTGGGGAGTGATTTATGCGCAGAACCAGCGCTTTCGATAGAAATGATTGGACCTGGCTGATACGATATTTCCATGGGCTATAGGCTTAACGTTTTTTTTTTGCTTTTTAGAGAAAGCTGATCTGTGCCTATTCGTTTATTTATCGCGTAAATCGGCATGAGTGCGTGTGGGCAGTGCGTGGGGAGTGATTTATACGCAGAACCAGCGCTTTCGACAAAAATGATTGGACCTGGCTGATACGATATTTTCATGGGCTATAGGCTTAACGTTTTTTTTATTTTTTTATACAAAGCTGATCTGTGCCTATTCGTTTATTTATCGCGTAAATCGACATGCGTGCGTGCGGGCAGTGCGTGGGGAGTGATTTATGCGTAGAACCAGCGCTTTTAATATAAACTATTGGACCTGGCTGATACGATATTTCCATGGGCTATAGGCTTAGCGTTTTTTTAATTTTTTAGAGAAAGTTGATCTGTGCCTATTCGCTTACTTATCGCGTAAATCGATATGCGTGCGTGCGGGCAGTGCGTGAGGAGTGATTTATGCGCAGAACCAGCGCTTTCGAGAGAAATGATTGCACCTGGCTGATACGATATTTTCATGGGCTATAGGCTTAACGTTTTTTTTTGTTTTTTAGAGAAAGCTGATCTGTGCCTATTCGTTTATTTATCGCGTAAATCGACATGCGTGCGTGTGGGCAGTGCGTGGGGAGTGATTTATACGCAGAACCAGCGCTTTCGACAAAAATGATTGGACCTGGCTGATACGATATTTTCATGAGCTTAGGCTTAACGTTTTTTTTTGTTTTTTAGAGAAAGCTGATCTGTGCCTATTCGTTTATTTATCGCGTAAATCGGCATGCGTGCGCGCGGGCAGTGCGTGGGGAGTGATTTATGCGCAGAACCAGCGCTTTCGACAAAAATGATGGGACCTGGCTGATACGATATTTTCATTTGGTTTAGGCTTGACGTTTTATATTTTTTTCAGAGAAAGTTGATCTGTGCCTATTCGTTTATTTATCGCGTAAATCGATATGCGTGCGTGCGGGCAGTGCGCGGGGAGTGATTTATACGCAGAACCAGCGCTTTCGACAAAAATGATTGGACCTGGCTGATACGATATTTTCATGGGCTATAGGCTTGACGTTTTTTTTTAAATTTTTTAGAGAAAGTTGATATGTGCCTATTCGTTTATTTATCGCGTAAATCGACATGCGTGTGTGCGGGCAGTGCGTGGGGAGTGATTTATGCGCAGAACCAGCGCTTTCGACACAAATGATTGGACCTGGCTGATATGATATTTCCATGGGCTATAGGCTTAACGTTTTTTTTATTTTTTAGACAAAGTTGATCTGTGCCTATTCGTTTATTTATCGCGTAAATCGGCATGCGTGCGTGCGGGCGGTGCGTGGGGAGTGATTTATGCGCAGAACCAGCGCTTTCGATATAAATTATTGGACCTGGCTGATACGATATTTCCATGGGCTATAGGCTTAACGTTTTTTAAATTTTTTAGAGAAAGTTGATCTGTGCCTATTCGTTTACTTATCGCGTAAATCGATATGCGTGCGTGCGGGAAGTGCGTGGGGAGTGATTTATGCGCAGAACCAGCGCTTTCGACAAAAATGATTGGACCTGGCTGATACGATATTTTCATGGGCTATAGGCTTGACGTTTTTTTTAATTTTTTAGAGAAAGTTGATATGTGCCTATTCGTTTATTTATCGCGTAAATCGACATGCGTGTGTGCGGGCAGTGCGTGGGGAGTGATTTATGCGCAGAACCAGCGCTTTCGACACAAATGATTGGACCTGGCTGATACGATATTTCCATGGGCCATAGGCTTAACGTTTTTTTTATTTTTTAGACAAAGTTGATCTGTGCCTATTCGTTTATTTATCGCGTAAATCGGCATGCGTGCGTGCGGGCAGTGCGTGGGGAGTGATTTATGCGCCGAACCAGCGCTTTCGATAGAAATGATTGGACCTGGCTGATGCGATATTTCCATGGGCTATAGGCTTAACTTTTTTTTGTTTTTTAGAGAAAGTTGATCTGTGCCTATTCGTTTACTTATCGCGTAAATCGATATGCGTGCGTGCGGGAAGTGCGTGGGGAGTGATTTATGCGCAGAACCAGCGCTTTCGACAAAAATGATTGGACCTGGCTGATACGATATTTTCATGGGCTATAGGCTTGACGTTTTTTTTAATTTTTTAGAGAAAGTTGATATGTGCCTATTCGTTTATTTATCGCGTAAATCGACATGCGTGTGTGCGGGCAGTGCGTGGGGAGTGATTTATGCGCAGAACCAGCGCTTTCGACACAAATGATTGGACCTGGCTGATACGATATTTCCATGGGCTATAGGCTTAACGTTTTTTTTTATTTTTTACACAAAGTTGATCTGTGCCTATTCGTTTGTTTATCGCGTAAATCGGCATGCGTGCGTGCGGGCAGTGCGTGGGGAGTGATTTATGCGCTGAACCAGCGCTTTCGATAGAAATGATTGGACCTGGCTGATACGATATTTCCATGGGCTATAGGCTTAACGTTTTTTTTTGTTTTTTAGAGAAAGCTGATCTGTGCCTATTCGTTTATTTATCGCGTAAATCGGCATGCGTGCGTGCGGGCAGTGCGTGGGGAGTGATTTATGCGCAGAACCATCGTTTCGACACAAATGATTGTACCTGGCTGATACGATATTTCCATGGGCTATAGGCTTAACCTTTTTTTTATTTTTTAGACAAAGTTGATCTGTGCCTATTCGTTTATTTATCGCGTAAATCGGCATGCGTGCGTGCGGGCATTGCGTGGGGAGTGATTTATGCGCAGAACCAGCGCTTTCGATAGAAATGATTGGACCTGGCTGATACGATATTTCCATGGGCTATAGGCTTAACGTTTTTTTTGTTTTTTAGAGAAAGCTGATCTGTGCCGATTTGTTTATTCATCGCGTAAAGCAACATTCGTGCGTGTGGGCAGTGCGTGGGGAGTGATTTATACGCAGAACCAGCGCTTTCGACAAATATGATTAGACCTGGCTGATACGATATTTTCATTTGGTTTAGGCTTGAAGTTTTTTATTTTTTTCTGAGAAAGTTGATCTGTGCCTATTCGTTTATTTATCGCGTAAATCGGCATGCGTGCGTGCGGGCAGTGCGTGGGGAGTGATTTATGCGCAGAACCAGCGCTTTCGATAGAAATGATTGGACCTGGCTGATACGATATTTCCATGGGCTATAGGCTTAACGTTTTTTTTTTGCTTTTTAGAGAAAGCTGATCTGTGCCTATTCGTTTATTTATCGCGTAAATCGGCATGAGTGCGTGTGGGCAGTGCGTGGGGAGTGATTTATACGCAGAACCAGCGCTTTCGACAAAAATGATTGGACCTGGCTGATACGATATTTTCATGGGCTATAGGCTTAACGTTTTTTTTATTTTTTTATACAAAGCTGATCTGTGCCTATTCGTTTATTTATCGCGTAAATCGACATGCGTGCGTGCGGGCAGTGCGTGGGGAGTGATTTATGCGTAGAACCAGCGCTTTTGATATAAACTATTGGACCTGGCTGATACGATATGTCCATGGGCAATAGGCTTAGCGTTTTTTTAATTTTTTAGAGAAAGTTGATCTGTGCCTATTCGCTTACTTATCGCGTAAATCGATATGCGTGCGTGCGGGCAGTGCGTGAGGAGTGATTTATGCGCAGAACCAGCGCTTTCGAGAGAAATGATTGGACCTGGCTGATACGATATTTTCATGGGCTATAGGCTTAACGTTTTTTTTTTGTTTTTTAGAGAAAGCTGATCTGTGCCTATTCGTTTATTTATCGCGTAAATCGACATGAGTGCGTGCGGGCAGTGCGTGGGGAGTGATTTATGCGCAGAACCAGCGATTTCGACAGAAATGATTGGACCTGGCTGATACGATATTTTCATGGGCTATAGGCTTAACTTTTTTTTTGTTTTTTAGAGAAAGCTGATCTGTGCCTATTCGTTTATTTATCGCGTAAATCGGCATGAGTGCGTGTGGGCAGTGCGTGGGGAGTGATTTATACGCAGAACCAGCGCTTTCGACAAAAATGATTGGACCTGGCTGATACGATATTTTCATGAGCTTAGGCTTAACGTTTTTTTTTGTTTTTTAGAGAAAGCTGATCTGTGCCTATTCGTTTATTTATCGCGTAAATCGGCATGCGTGCGCGCGGGCAGTGCGTGGGGAGTGATTTATGCGCAGAACCAGCGCTTTCGACAAAAATGATTGGACCTGGCTGATACGATATTTTCATTTGGTTTAGGCTTGACGTTTTATATTTTTTTCAGAGAAAGTTGATCTGTGCCTATTCGTTTATTTATCGCGTAAATCGATATGCGCGCGTGCGGGCAGTGCGCGGGGAGTGATTTATACGCAGAACCAGCGCTTTCGACAAAAATGATTGGACCTGGCTGATACGATATTTTCATGGGCTATAGGCTTGACGTTTTTTTAAAATTTTTTAGAGAAAGTTGATATGTGCCTATTCGTTTATTTATCGCGTAAATCGACATGCGTGTGTGCGGGCAGTGCGTGGGGAGTGATTTATGCGCAGAACCAGCGCTTTCGATATAAATTATTGGACCTGGCTGATACGATATTTCCATGGGCTATAGGCTTAACGTTTTTTTAATTTTTTAGAGAAAGTTGATCTGTGCCTATTCGTTTACTTATCGCGTAAATCGATATGCGTGCGTGCGGGAAGTGCGTGGGGAGTGATTTATGCGCAGAACCAGCGCTTTCGACAAAAATGATTGGACCTGGCTGATACGATATTTTCATGGGCTATAGGCTTGACGTTTTTTTTAATTTTTTAGAGAAAGTTGATATGTGCCTATTCGTTTATTTATCGCGTAAATCGACATGCGTGTGTGCGGGCAGTGCGTGGGGAGTGATTTATGCGCAGAACCAGCGCTTTCGACACAAATGATTGGACCTGGCTGATAAGATATTTCCATGGGCTATAGGCTTAACGTTTTTTTTATTTTTTAGACAAAGTTGATCTGTGCCTATTCGTTTATTTATCGCGTAAATCGGCATGCGTGCGTGCGGGCAGTGCGTGGGGAGTGATTTTTGCGCAGAACCAGCGCTTTCGATAGAAATGATTGGACCTGGCTGATACGATATTTCCATGGCTTAACGTTTTTTTTTAATTTTTTAGAGAAAGCTGATCTGTGCCTATTTGTTTATTCATCGCGTAAAGCTACATGCGTGCGTGTGGGCAGTGCGTGCGGAGTGATTTATACGCAGAACCAGCGCTTTCGACAAAAATGATTGGACCTGGCTGATACGATATTTTCATGAGCTATAGGCTTAACGTTTTTTTATTTTTTTATAGAAAGTTGATCTTTGCCTATTCGTTTATTTATCGCGTAAATCGACATGCGTGCGCGCGGGTAGTGCGTGGGGAGTGATTTATGCGCAGAACCAGCGCTTTCGACAGAAATGATTGGACCTGGCTGATACGATATTTCCATGGGCTATAGGCTTAACGTTTTTTTTTATTTTTTACACAAAGTTGATCTGTGCCTATTCGTTTGTTTATCGCTTAAATCGGCATGCGTGCGTGCGGGCAGTGCGTGGGGAGTGATTTATGCGCTGAACCAGCGCTTTCGATAGAAATGATTGGACCTGGCTGATACGATATTTCCATGGGCTATAGGCTTAACGTTTTTTTTTGTTTTTTAGAGAAAGCTGATCTGTGCCTATTCGTTTATTTATCGCGTAAATCGGCATGCGTGCGTGCGGGCAGTGCGTGGGGAGTGATTTATGCGCAGAACCATCGTTTCGACACAAATGATTGTACCTGGCTGATACGATATTTCCATGGGCTATAGGCTTAACCTTTTTTTTATTTTTTAGACAAAGTTGATCTGTGCCTATTCGTTTATTTATCGCGTAAATCGGCATGCGTGCGTGCGGGCATTGCGTGGGGAGTGATTTATGCGCAGAACCAGCGCTTTCGATAGAAATGATTGGACCTGGCTGATACGATATTTCCATGGGCTATAGGCTTAACGTTTTTTTTGTTTTTTAGAGAAAGCTGATCTGTGCCTATTTGTTTATTCATCGCGTAAAGCAACATTCGTGCGTGTGGGCAGTGCGTGGGGAGTGATTTATACGCAGAACCAGCGCTTTCGACAAATATGATTAGACCTGGCTGATACGATATTTTCATTTGGTTTAGGCTTGAAGTTTTTTATTTTTTTCTGAGAAAGTTGATCTGTGCCTATTCGTTTATTTATCGCGTAAATCGGCATGCGTGCGTGCGGGCAGTGCGTGGGGAGTGATTTATGCGCAGAACCAGCGCTTTCGATAGAAATGATTGGACCTGGCTGATACGATATTTCCATGGGCTATAGGCTTAACGTTTTTTTTTTTGCTTTTTAGAGAAAGCTGATCAGTGCCTATTCGTTTATTTATCGCGTAAATCGGCATGAGTGCGTGTGGGCAGTGCGTGGGGAGTGATTTATGCGTAGAACCAGCGCTTTTGATATAAACTATTGGACCTGGCTGATACGATATGTCCATGGGCAATAGGCTTAGCGTTTTTTTAATTTTTTAGAGAAAGTTGATCTGTGCCTATTCGTTTATTTATCGCGTAAATCGACATGAGTGCGTGCGGGCAGTGCGTGGGGAGTGATTTATGCGCAGAACCAGCGATTTCGACAGAAATGATTGGACCTGGCTGATACGATATTTTCATGGGCTATAGGCTTAACTTTTTTTTTGTTTTTTAGAGAAAGCTGATCTGTGCCTATTCGTTTATTTATCGCGTAAATCGGCATGAGTGCGTGTGGGCAGTGCGTGGGGAGTGATTTATACGCAGAACCAGCGCTTTCGACAAAAATGATTGGACCTGGCTGATACGATATTTTCATGAGCTTAGGCTTAACGTTTTTTTTTGTTTTTTAGAGAAAGCTGATCTGTGCCTATTCGTTTATTTATCGCGTAAATCGGCATGCGTGCGCGCGGGCAGTGCGTGGGGAGTGATTTATGCGCAGAACCAGCGCTTTCGACAAAAATGATTGGACCTGGCTGATACGATATTTTCATTTGGTTTAGGCTTGACGTTTTATATTTTTTTCAGAGAAAGTTGATCTGTGCCTATTCGTTTATTTATCGCGTAAATCGATATGCGCGCGTGCGGGCAGTGCGCGGGGAGTGATTTATACGCAGAACCAGCGCTTTCGACAAAAATGATTGGACCTGGCTGATACGATATTTTCATGGGCTATAGGCTTGACGTTTTTTTAAAATTTTTTAGAGAAAGTTGATATGTGCCTATTCGTTTATTTATCGCGTAAATCGACATGCGTGTGTGCGGGCAGTGCGTGGGGAGTGATTTATGCGCAGAACCAGCGCTTTCGATATAAATTATTGGACCTGGCTGATACGATATTTCCATGGGCTATAGGCTTAACGTTTTTTTAATTTTTTAGAGAAAGTTGATCTGTGCCTATTCGTTTACTTATCGCGTAAATCGATATGCGTGCGTGCGGGAAGTGCGTGGGGAGTGATTTATGCGCAGAACCAGCGCTTTCGACAAAAATGATTGGACCTGGCTGATACGATATTTTCATGGGCTATAGGCTTGACGTTTTTTTTAATTTTTTAGAGAAAGTTGATATGTGCCTATTCGTTTATTTATCGCGTAAATCGACATGCGTGTGTGCGGGCAGTGCGTGGGGAGTGATTTATGCGCAGAACCAGCGCTTTCGACACAAATGATTGGACCTGGCTGATAAGATATTTCCATGGGCTATAGGCTTAACGTTTTTTTTATTTTTTAGACAAAGTTGATCTGTGCCTATTCGTTTATTTATCGCGTAAATCGGCATGCGTGCGTGCGGGCAGTGCGTGGGGAGTGATTTATGCGCCGAACCAGCGCTTTCGATAGAAATGATTGGACCTGGCTGATGCGATATTTCCATGGGCTATAGGGTTAACTTTTTTTTTGTTTTTTAGAGAAAGCTGATCTGTGCCTATTCGTTTATTTATCGCGTAAATCGGCATGAGTGCGTGTGGGCAGTGCGTGGGGAGTGATTTATACGCAGAACCAGCGCTTTCGACAAAAATGATTGGACCTGGCTGATACGATATTTTCATGAGCTTAGGCTTAACGTTTTTTTTTGTTTTTTAGAGAAAGCTGATCTGTGCCTATTCGTTTATTTATCGCGTAAATCGGCATGCGTGCGTGCGGGCAGTGCGTGGGGAGTGATTTATGCGCAGAACCAGCGCTTTCGACAAAAATGATTGGACCTGGCTGATACGATATTTTCATTTGGTTTAGGCTTGACGTTTTATATTTTTTTCAGAGAAAGTTAATCTGTGCCTATTCGTTTATTTATCGCGTAAATCGATATGCGTGCGTGCGGGCAGTGCGCGGGGAGTGATTTATACGCAGAACCAGCGCTTTCGACAAAAATGATTGGACCTGGCTGATACGATATTTTCATGGGCTATAGGCTTAACGTTTTTTTTATTTTTTAGACAAAGTTGATCTGTGCCTATTCGTTTATTTATCGCGTAAATCGGCATGCGTGCGTGCGGGCGGTGCGTGGGGAGTGATTTATGCGCAGAACCAGCGCTTTCGATATAAATTATTGGACCTGGCTGATACGATATTTTCATGGGCTATAGGCTTGACGTTTTTTTTAAATTTTTTTAGAGAAAGTTGATATGTGCCTATTCGTTTATTTATCGCGTAAATCGACATGCGTGCGTGCGGGCGGTGCGTGGGGAGTGATTTATGCGCAGAACCAGCGCTTTCGATAGAAATGATTGGGCCTGGCTGATACGATATTTCCATGGGCTATAGGCTTAACGTTTTTTTTTGTTTTTTAGAGAAAGCTGATCTGTGCCTATTTGTTTATTCATCGCGTAAAGCAACATGCGTGCGTGTGGGCAGTGCGTGGGGAGTGATTTATACGCAGAACCAGCGCTTTCGACAAAAATGATTGGACCTGGCTGATACGATATTTTCATGGGGTTTAGGCTTGACGTTTTTTATTTTTTTCAGAGAAAGTTGATCTGTGCCTATTCGTTTATTTATCGCGTAAATCGATATGCGTGCGTGCGGGCAGTGCGTGGGGAGGGATTTATGCGCAGAACCAGCGCTTTCGAGAGAAATGATTGGACCTGGCTGATACGATATTTTCATGGGCTATAGGCTTAACGTTTTTTTTTTGTTTTTTAGAGAAAGCTGATCTGTGCCTATTCGTTTATTTATCGCGTAAATCGACATGAGTGCGTGCGGGCAGTGCGTGGGGAGTGATTTATGCGCAGAACCAGCGATTTCGACAGAAATGATTGGACCTGGCTGATACGATATTTTCATGGGCTATAGGCTTAACTTTTTTTTTGTTTTTTAGAGAAAGCTGATCTGTGCCTATTCGTTTATTTATCGCGTAAATCGGCATGAGTGCGTGTGGGCAGTGCGTGGGGAGTGATTTATACGCAGAACCAGCGCTTTCGACAAAAATGATTGGACCTGGCTGATACGATATTTTCATGAGCTTAGGCTTAACGTTTTTTTTTGTTTTTTAGAGAAAGCTGATCTGTGCCTATTCGTTTATTTATCGCGTAAATCGGCATGCGTGCGCGCGGGCAGTGCGTGGGGAGTGATTTATGCGCAGAACCAGCGCTTTCGACAAAAATGATTGGACCTGGCTGATACGATATTTTCATTTGGTTTAGGCTTGACGTTTTATATTTTTTTCAGAGAAAGTTGATCTGTGCCTATTCGTTTATTTATCGCGTAAATCGATATGCGCGCGTGCGGGCAGTGCGCGGGGAGTGATTTATACGCAGAACCAGCGCTTTCGACAAAAATGATTGGACCTGGCTGATACGATATTTTCATGGGCTATAGGCTTGACGTTTTTTTAAAATTTTTTAGAGAAAGTTGATATGTGCCTATTCGTTTATTTATCGCGTAAATCGACATGCGTGTGTGCGGGCAGTGCGTGGGGAGTGATTTATGCGCAGAACCAGCGCTTTCGATATAAATTATTGGACCTGGCTGATACGATATTTCCATGGGCTATAGGCTTAACGTTTTTTTAATTTTTTAGAGAAAGTTGATCTGTGCCTATTCGTTTACTTATCGCGTAAATCGATATGCGTGCGTGCGGGAAGTGCGTGGGGAGTGATTTATGCGCAGAACCAGCGCTTTCGACAAAA
Organism: Dermacentor variabilis; assembly: GCF_050947875.1. Lineage (NCBI taxonomy): Eukaryota > Metazoa > Arthropoda > Arachnida > Ixodida > Ixodidae > Dermacentor > Dermacentor variabilis. The sequence goes on along the minus strand of NC_134574.1, from coordinate 160,343,216 downwards.
ATGATTGGACCTGGCTGATACGATATTTTCATGGGCTATAGGCTTGACGTTTTTTTTAATTTTTTAGAGAAAGTTGATATGTGCCTATTCGTTTATTTATCGCGTAAATCGACATGCGTGTGTGCGGGCAGTGCGTGGGGAGTGATTTATGCGCAGAACCAGCGCTTTCGACACAAATGATTGGACCTGGCTGATAAGATATTTCCATGGGCTATAGGCTTAACGTTTTTTTTATTTTTTAGACAAAGTTGATCTGTGCCTATTCGTTTATTTATCGCGTAAATCGGCATGCGTGCGTGCGGGCAGTGCGTGGGGAGTGATTTATGCGCCGAACCAGCGCTTTCGATAGAAATGATTGGACCTGGCTGATGCGATATTTCCATGGGCTATAGGGTTAACTTTTTTTTTGTTTTTTAGAGAAAGCTGATCTGTGCCTATTCGTTTATTTATCGCGTAAATCGGCATGAGTGCGTGTGGGCAGTGCGTGGGGAGTGATTTATACGCAGAACCAGCGCTTTCGACAAAAATGATTGGACCTGGCTGATACGATATTTTCATGAGCTTAGGCTTAACGTTTTTTTTTTGTTTTTTAGAGAAAGCTGATCTGTGCCTATTCGTTTATTTATCGCGTAAATCGGCATGCGTGCGTGCGGGCAGTGCGTGGGGAGTGATTTATGCGCAGAACCAGCGCTTTCGACAAAAATGATTGGACCTGGCTGATACGATATTTTCATGGGGTTTAGGCTTGACGTTTTTTATTTTTTTCAGAGAAAGTTGATCTGTGCCTATTCGTTTATTTATCGCGTAAATCGATATGCGTGCGTGCGGGCAGTGCGTGGGGAGGGATTTATGCGCAGAACCAGCGCTTTCGAGAGAAATGATTGGACCTGGCTGATACGATATTTTCATTGGCTATAGGCTTGACGTTTTTTTTAATTTTTTAAAGTTGATATGTGCCTATTCGTTTATTTATCGCGTAAATTGACATGCGTGCGTGCGTGCAGTGCGTGGGGAGTGATTTATGCGCAGAACCAGCGCTTTCGACACAAATGATTGGACCTGGCTGATACGATATTTCCATGGGCTATAGGCTTAACGTTTTTTTGTTTTTTAGACAAAGTTGATCTGTGCCTATTCGTTTATTTATCGCGTAAATCGGCATGCGTGCGTGCGGGCAGTGCGTGGGGAGTGATTTATGCGCAGAACCAGCGCTTTCGATAGAAATGATTGGACCTGGCTGATACGATATTTCCATGGGCTATAGGCTTAACGTTTTTTTTATTTTTTAGAGAAAATTGATCTGTGCCTATTCGTTTATTTATCGCGTAAATCGACATACGTGCGTGCGGACAGTGCGTGGGGAGTGATTTATGCGCAGAACCAGCGCTTTCGAGAGAAATGATTGGCCTGGCGGATAAGATATTTTCATGGGTTATAGGCTTAACGTTTTTTTATTTTTTAGAGAAAGTTATTCTGTGCCTATTCGTTCATTTATCGCGTAAATCAACATGCGTGCGTGGGGAGTGATTTATGCGCAGAACCAGCGCTTTCGACAGAAATGATTGGACCTGGCTGATATGATATTTCCATGGGCTATATATAGGCTTAATGTCTCTTTTTTCATTTTTAGAGAAAATTAATCTGTGCCTATTCGTTTACTTATCGTGCACACACACACACACACACACACACACACACATATATATATATATATATATATATATATATATTATATATATATATATATATATATATATATATATATATATATATATATGAAATCTCTTGAAAATCTAATTTATTTGCATAGTTTCGGCCAATTCCCGGACGAAATATTGCCAATGTCCAACCTCAGTATAGCGAACGCTGATTCAACAAAATTAGCGAAGTAACAAAGCATTTTCATTTACCGATCTTCCATTGAAAACTGCATTTTCGCAATTTAACAAAGTAATTTCGTGACACGGTTTCGATTTAACGTAGTTTTCAGCCATTTCAAGCACTTTCTTGGAATAATAAAAAAACTATAAATATGTCGGCCGAGATAAGAAGTTATTCAAAGCGTCCTTCCGCATGAAACGATTGAGCGGGAAAAGCTCCGTGGAGGCTCGCGCGCCCGCACGCGGCAGACGCGTCGCCGTCATCATGCGCGTACTAGGGATAGGGGTGGGGGGGGAGGCGGTAGTCTAGGGGGCAGGCCAACATCAGCTTTTCTAGAGGGTGTTGAGCGGGCACGCTCAACACCCTCAATGAAGGCGACAAAAACAAGGTGAGCTGGTCAGCAATAGCCTCCCAACCCACACCTCAAACAACTGCAGAGATAACGCGCCTAGAACGAGAGCTAGAACTCATGAGAGTTCGCTTAGGCGACCTAGAGCGTGAGAATGCGATACTAAAGCAAATGCAGTCGCAGCAACAGAACACACAGGCTAAACCGGACCAGTCAGAGCAAGCTTCGGGGCAAGCTGTACCAGCACCCCAAAAGCGCCCTAGATTACAGTCGGTCGAAACACTCCAGACACGAATCCAAGAGACTTTCCAACAACTGTTACCATCATTTGCAGAACAGATAACCCAACAGGTGTCAGCCCAAATAACACAACAACTAACGCAACAAATGTCTGAGTTTGAAGTGAAGTCCGACAAAAAACTCCAGGCTCTGCAAATTGAAATCATGAAAACGGTGCGTAAGCAAATTACCGGAGCTAACATTAGAGAGAGAGCCGAGAAGCCATACGCCAGACCAGGGCTAGTAGCCATTGCACAGGAAAGCAACCATGCCTAAACATCAACCAACTATTACGGAAAATTGCGAAATCTGGCAGTGGAACTGTCGTGGATACCGACGGAAAAGGGGACTTTTGACACAGCTGGTAAGCTCACAGAGTGAGCCACCAGCTGTCATAGCCCTTCAGGAAGTCGGATCCCCTCCAAACCTTCAGGGATACGAGGTGTACACACACCCGGATTCGGCGAAAGCAATAGCTACTTTGGTAGCGAAATCGATCACCGCAATCAAACATGATCCTTTTACTGACACGGATATTAAGCATTTATTAATAGAAATCATATATAAAGGCCTGAACAAAAAGAGTGCCTTTATACTAAACATTTACACTCCACCAAGCCAGAGAAATACAAAGTTTGACAGCCTCCTCCAGGAAACTGCCCGCCTGGTAAAGGGAAGACCACTCGTAATAGTAGGTGATTTCAACGCCAAAGATCCTAGTTGGGGATACCCAAAACAGGACGCTAAGGGCAGAAACATTCTAGAACGGAACAACTCGACATGACAATTATAACGGATCCTGCAGTGCCCACTAGACAGGGCAACAGTGTGAGCATGGACACCAGCCCTGACCTCACGATAGTGCATAATTGTGAAGATGCGCAATGGATAAACACCCTAAACGATTTAGGCAGCGACCATTACATCATCAGCACCACAATTCGGACTGGGAAAATCAAACGACACATAGGAATAGCCAAAATTACCGACTGGGTGAAATACCGCCGGATGCAAAGCCAACAAAGCACCACAGTCGATGATTTAAGTAAATGGTGTGAAAATTTAAGAACACAAAAGGATAAAGTCACAAAAAACCTATCCCGCACATGTGATATACCTGAGATAGACCCTCACTTACTGCATCTCTGGGAGGCACGCAGAGGACTAACAAAAAGAATGAAGCGACAGTCACAGAACCGGAAGCTAAAAGTACGCATTGCAGAAATCACCCGCAAAGCGGAGGTGTACGCAACGCAACTAGCTACGTCCAATTGGGAACGCTTCTGTGACTCCCTTAATGGCACACTGAGTACCGCAAAAACTTGGCGCATACTAAGAGCAATTATGGAACCAACCAAAACCAAGAACGAGGGCTGTAAAGCGGTGGAACGGCTAATCCATACGTACCCAGGGACGGAACAAGAACTCAAAGAAGAATTATATAACAAGTGCTTCGGAACACACCCATCTCCCGCACCCTGTGAGAGGAAATACGGGGGAGCGCCTCACCCTGAACTCGATGAACCCATCTCCATCGAAGAAGTTAGAGCTGCCATAGCGAAAATGACCCGAAACACAGCGGCAGGCAAAGACCGGATAACTAACTCCATGATTAGAAACCTAAGCGATGAGGCTTTACAGGCATATACTACCTTTATTAATGAACATTGGCAACAGGGTACTATTCCAAGGGAGTGGAAGCACGCTCAAATTGTTTTAATTCCCAAGCCTGGCAAGAAATTAGCAATTAGTAACCTTAGACCAATCTCCCTAACTTCCTGTCTGGGGAAACTATTTGAAAGAATTGTGAATTCTAGATTACAAAACTACTTAGAGGACAATGAAATCATTCCAGACACTATGTTTGGATTCAGACCCAAGCTCTCAACTCAAGACATCCTCCTGCAGTTGAAGGAAGAAGTCCTAACAAATATACCAAGATCAAGCGAACACGTTGTCATGGCCATCGACATAAAGGGCGCTTTTGATAACGTAAGCCATCAAGGAATACTCGATGGCCTGGCTGAAACAAACTGCGGAGAGCGGATATACAACTATGTTCGCAGCTTTTTAAACCAACGAACCGCTGAGATTAAATTTGGCGCAGTAGAAATGAAGACCTTCAAGGCACCCAACAAGGGCACTCCCCAGGGCGCAGTGATCTCGCCAACGCTATTTAACGTGGCGATGATAGGCCTTGCAAGGAAACTACAAGCCATCCCGGGTATCCAGCACGCCCTATATGCGGATGATATTACAGCCTGGTGTGTCACCGGGTCGCTACGTGAAAAAGAAGAACGATTACAGGCAGCTGCCTGTGAAATCGAGACATACGTGCGAGCCAGAGGGCTGCAAAGCGCGTCAGAGAAATCTGAGATTATACGAGTCTGGAGAGGGAAAGGGAATCGTAACGTCCCGACGGACCCTGCCCTTAAACTGGAAATCAGACTTGGCAATGATGCAATACCTGAGAAGACCACAATCCGGGTACTGGGCATGTGGCTACAATCAAATCAACACTGCCAACACGGGCTTAACCTCATCAAGACGGCAACACAACAAGTCTCAAGAATGATAAAGCGGGTAGCCACTAAAAGGACGGGGATGAAGGAATCAGACACCCTTCACCTAATCAGAAGTCTGGTGGTTAGCCGCTTCATTTACAGCTTGCCGTATTACGAGCTATCGAAAACAGAGAGGGATGCGATCAATTCGTGCTTACGGAAAGCATACAAGATCGCCCTACAAATTCCGCAATGCGCCTCAACCGAAAAACTCATGTCTCTTGGAATTCATAATACATTCGAAGAACTGGCAGAAGCTCAACTGATTACTCAAAGAAACAGACTTGCACAAACGACCACGGGTAGGAAACTCCTTGGCAGACTCGGGTATCACGAGTTCCTAGAAAAACACAACCAAGCTAAACCCATCCCCACAATAATCAGAAACAGCATCAAAGTGGCGCCAATACCCAGAAATATGGACCCAACTCTACATGCAGGCAGAAGAGAAGCCAGAGCTGCATACATTGAGAAAACGCACGGCGACAAACCAAACTCCCGCTTCGTGGACGCGGCAAGATACCCAGGCAGGCAGAAAAGAATGGTAGCTGCTGTCACTGACTATTTGGGCAGAGAAATCATTAGCGCCTCCACTCGCAACACCACTATCGTGGAAGCAGAAGAAATCGCAATAGCCCTTGCTATCAAAGCGACGGAACCAAATCAACAACAAATAACCATCCTATCAGACTCTCAAGCGGCATGCAGAAGCTACCTCAGGGGACGAGTATGCACCGCAGCCTATAGGATTCTACGAGATATAAAACCCCGAGCCAGTTTTCACCTTATATGGGTACCCAGTCATGAGGGAATCAAGGGAAACGAAGAGGCTGACAGAGTAGCTCGTGCGCATGCTACATACCACGGGTGCTCACAGGACACCTCTGAAGACCTGATCCCGATTGACCAGCACTACTCTGCAATTTTAAACTACCACAGAGGCAATAGAATGAAACTACCACCCCCAGATAAAAACCTCAGTAAGGAAGAACAGGTTATATGGAGAAAGCTGCAAACGTATACATATAACAACCTGCACATTCTCCATAAAATTCACCCTGAAAGATATGCGGACACATGCCCATGGTGCGGAGCCACGCCAACCTTAGACCACATCTCATGGGCATGCACGGCATATACACAAAAGACAAACACAGAAATTACGGATCATACACAATGGGAGGCGGCGCTGTCCAGCTCACAGGAAGAGGTCCAAAGGGCCATCATCCGACAAGCGAAACGGCGTGCGGAAGCCAGTGGGGCCCTTGTCTAGGGGCTCCAACCATTGAGCGTTTTATTCTTCAATAAAGTTGTTCTATCTATCTATCTATCTATCTATCTGCGACAAGTCTAAAGCCGAGGCGAGGCGGTTGGTGCCTTGATGCACGTTGGGTTTCGGCGCTTTCTGGCGAAACGGTTTGCGGGGCATGAGTATTCTTATATTTCTACACTTTTGTTTTTAAATTGTGGGTGCCGGCTGCGGGCACCAAGCGCGGTCAACCACGGTGTCCAAGACTTACGGCGCCGCGCGACGCAACGCACGCAAATCTCAGGACTCCGTGAGCCACGTCGATGCATTACTCTCGGCGCGATCTGCACCGCAGGCGCTTATAATTGGGCTATTATGGCCCGACCTTCTTGCAGTTTGTTTACAAGTGCTTGCTAACAAGGAATTATCCACCAGGAATGCTGTGGGAATTTGTGTTGTTTTCACTTCTCGAACTTTAAAACCTCGAATTTACGAAATTCACAATTTAACGAAGTTTCCCACTGCAAGTACAAATTCGTTATGTCGAGGTCTGACTGCATTACATATGGAGATCTTACGCGCCAAAACCACATTATTATTATTAGGCACGCCGTAGTAGGGTACTCCGGATTGATTTTGACTATTTGGGGTTCTTTAATGTGCACCCAATGCATGTTGTACATGGGCGCCTTTGCATTTCGACCCCACCGAAATGTGGTCGCCGAAGGCGGGATTTGATTCCGTGCCCTCGGGCTTAGCAGTGCAATGCCAAGCCACCTACGCCACCATAATGTTGCCAAAACGATAAAAACAAATTCGTTTTTCAGCGTGGATTTCTTCAAATAACTATACTGCTTCCAGGAACTCTTATCTTTCAACTAAACACACACACTAGGGAGTGTTAGCCAGCGCCACCGCTCACTCCCAAGGCTAGTTCTAGTAGGCAAACATAAACAACTCAGAAAGTGGATGGGATTATGGCGCCGCGGCAGCTCAGTTGGCAAGGGCATCGCACACGTAATGCGAAAACATGGATTCGTATCTCACCTGCGGCCAGTTGTTTTAATACGAAAGCATTATATGCCCTTTTACGCGAAAATCCGTTGGCGTGACTGAAAGATGGTACCAAAAATGGCCGACGCCGCAAAGAGGGAAAACACATCACAAACTGCTCGGATTGAGACCACATTTCTCGGGGAGGTCCGTGTGAACAAAGTAAATTACGCCTTTGAAAAGAAAATTTCGTAAATTTCGGTTTTGTGGGAATCGAACGCGAACCTCCGAGGTGCCAGACGAGCCAGCACCTCTTAACTCTTTCGTTACCGCGTGAAAATGGCCGTTTTTCATAGGTCTCGGAAGAAATTTTTTTGCCAGTACAAATAATACTCCAGAACATGTTGCAGCATGCCAAACTGCACATAATGGAATGCTCTTTCCAAAAACATAAGTTACAAAGCAAACAATTTATTAGGGAACACACAAAAAATTCGGAAAAGTGCCATTTTCGTGGCGAGTTGATAAAAACAAGAAAGAAAAGGCACAATATCTACATACACATTATTAACAAAGAAAATTTAGAATATACATTTTGAAGATCAATGACTTAGGAATACTGTCTAAAAAAATTAATTCTCTGTACCGCGCCGTTCTTCAGCTACATAAAAAAGACTAAAGACCGGGGAACAGCTTCAGCGCTCGTGCCATGCAGTGAAGTAGTTGCGCGTTTTCGTGAGGCACAGGTGCACTTCGCAGTTTTCGCAGAAAACGTTCGTCTTTTGTTCGATTTTCCGTTCCTGATAGCACATCCTGCAGTTTCGCCTTTTCGGCATCTTTTGCGGATGGTGCGGCATTTCTTTTGGGACAGGATGTACTCTGGCAACCTCTTCATCATCAAGCTCGAGCAGCTGTTGGGTGAGCTCCATCCGAAAAGAAAGTTGGTCGAAGTGGGCGCTCCTCTGCAATTCCGGTGTTGAGAGGTGTTGCTGGCGGTGCTCTTGAAAAAGAATGAAGCTATGCACAACAGCCATGTCAATACAATGAAAGAAGAGCGTCTTCCACCACCTCACGCACTTCATCAAAACATTATAGGATGCAATCAGCTGATCCGACTTATCAACACCAAGCATCCCGGAATTATAGTCGTCAATCAGTACTGGCTTCTCGATTGGGATGATAGTCCACACGCCGCCTCTTCTCTCTTTCCTTGTGGCTGTAACATGCCTGTTGGCAGTGTGCACTGTTGACATCATGTGAACAACCTTCCTGTCCTTCCATTGCAAATAGAGGATGTTGTTCCGTCGGAGCCACCGAACATCACCTCTGTTTGCCTTTTTCTCCCATGACACGTCCTTCAGTTCAGATGGGAAGCACCGACGATCTTTACGTGTCGTGCCACAAGCGAGGGTTTTGCGATTTAGCAGGTGAGCAAAGAGAGACGCAGATGTGTAAAAGTTGTCCATGTAGATAACGTATCCTTGATTGAGGTATTTATCGCACAGTTGCGTCACCACATCAAATGCTAGTCCACTTGCACTAGCTGTTTCCCGTTTGCCTGCGTACACATAAAATTGAACGGAATAGCCAGTCTGCGAATCAGCAAGCACCCACAATTTATATCCCCACTTTACAATTTTGTCCCGCATGTATTGCCGAATACCCGATCTTCCTTTCGATTTGACCATTCTTTCATCCACAGAGAGGTTCCGCGCAGGCTGAAAAAGTTCTGCTGATGTAGTGTTCACGTGTTGCAGAAGCCACAATACGCGGTGCAGCCTGCTGTGCATAGCTACAGTAGTCGCCTCCGGATCAGTGACACTTAGGAAGCGCAGAAGTGCAGAAAACCGTCTCCTCGGCATAACGTTCCGAGGAAGAAGCCCTGAAAAAAGCCTACTGGTATTCCAGTAAAGGTGGATGCGTGGCACGTTCACAATGCCCATATAAATGAGCAGTCCAATGAACTTCACTAGTTCGTCGGGAGTCACTTCCTTCCACGACCCATCTCTTTCAGCATAGCTTGGAAGCTCCAAAATATGCATCCAAGCATATTTATTCGTGTTCTTGCAGATAGTATTTATCACTTCTGCGGTGAAGAACAGGAGGAAAAAATCGCGCGCCGTTGTAAAGCGTCTTGTGCTGCTCCGAAGTGCTGCTCCGAAGTGCTGGGGCGAGATGTGCTCCAGCGGCCTTGTTGGTGTGAACTGAAGTTTCTTCACAGCCGGCGGCAGCACATCCTGGCCTAGCAACGTACGGACCCTGCAGATAACAAGAATAGCTCTAAGCTTGTGCACAAAGGTCGGCAGATAAGCGCTGCGCGACACCGGTGACTGCTCAAGGCCGTAAAGGTAACTCACCGGTGAGCAGCTGCGGATGTCTCGGGCTGACTTGAAACATCGTCGCCGTCAGAGCTGGAAGCAGAAGTACTGTCATCTTCGGACTCGAAGCTCGAATCCTCGTCACTAAAATCAGGCGCGGGTGAAGAATACTTTCGAGCAGAACGCTTTCCGCGCGGCGCAGTCGCGTCGGACGACGACGCCATGGCAGAGACCGGAGCGACTGGCGTTGTAGCGATAGTAACACCGGATGCGGCCCTCTGGCGGATTTAACAAGAGAAGCGAAACCAAAACTGCTGCAAACTGGCTGTAAAGGCCAGGTATACATGTTGTACATGCGGCGGACCTTCAGGAATGCGTTTTCGTGGAATAAAACCACCCGGACTCCAAGTCAAAGCTCACTAGTGAATAGCTGGCGTCATTTTCGGGTAATTATTCCCACTCAACGCCGCCAGATAACAAAGCCGACAATATGATTCAATATTTGACTTGCTGGGAGCCTTTTGATCACAAAAATTTGACGCTAAAGCTGAATTACCACCAGTGGCAGTTTTTTTCTCAAGCGCGGCCGCCACGCCCCCTTTTGCAACAACACGTGCACATTAGTTCTCAAAAAGGCGCATCAAAAATCAGAACGTCGTCAGAGCGGAAAAATTTAAACTGGTTCTACAAGTGCACTGCCTAGACTAACCACTGGATGGCGCTAGCTGCACGAGAAACGATTCCAACATGTCGAAATCGGCCGTTTAAAGCATCGATCACCGGTGATCGATTTGAATAGGCGTGGTAACGAAAGAGTTAAGGCCTGTGGACTGTAGCACTCGGGGGTCATAGTCTCGGAGTCTGGGGTCACACCGAGGGTCGCTCTCTATAGCCTACGCCGCCGGTGAGTCTCGTAACGGGTAGCTCGCCTACGCTTCCAGGGTGTCACACGGAGGCTAAGCGGGCCCATGCTGTCATCCGAGCCTTCTTGACGAGTATGAGGTCGAGAGGATGGAAGAATGGAACAAGAGGTTTAATTACATAGAAGAAGCAAACTTATTTACAGAAAAGGTCTTACTCATATTTGCAGAAGCACGGCGCGTGGTACAATGGTTTTCATAGCATGAGCTACATGTCAGAGCAGACATCTTTCTGGGAGAGCAAGCCAGTGGAGCCGAAAAAGTCCGCTTAAGTCCACCTTGTCCTTCGCAGGTCCCTAAGCCAGGGAAATCTATGGCCACACCTTGCTCTAACCGGAGCGTCCTAATTTGCCGGCTCCGCCTCGAGAGCGAGGGTACGCACGATCACTCCAGCGCCTTCATTCAGTGAACACAATCTGTGAAGTAACCCCAGGGGCACACGGTTCACTGCCCTATAGAAAAAAGGGCACGATCATAGACAAGTTTCATGCTTTACTCAACTAATACGTCTTGGCTCCTGGGATGGCCAGGTAATTAGCTGGTTTGTCTGTCGATCGACTTTGGCGGCTGTAAGTAAGCGGCATAGAATGCCCTTTTCCTGGAGTTTCTTGGTCCCAGTGTTGCAGTCGGCTGCCGAGCGGCACCATCAACCACGTATTTATCATACGTGTCTCACCTGCTGGTCTATCTGATGGGACGTATCGTTGGCTTCACAAATCTGATTCATCGCAGGAAAGCAGGAGAAGCTCGAAGCTTGCTGCCCCCAATGGCCAATCGTAACAGCACCTCTGCTTTATGACACATGCTACTTGGACCGAAATTTCCACTGCCAAGCCCGGCATGACGAAAGCAGCGACGTCAGAAAAACTGCGACATGATCAGGAGCATCCCCATTAGATTCTAAGGCAGTCAGGCAAGGTAGCATGACATCACAAATCGAAGTGCACTGGCCTAGGAGGCATTGGACGAGCAAACTTCCCCGCCGCCACGGCGCCTCCACGGTTCTGGTTGGCTAAAGGTATGTCTAGTGCGTGCGTCAATGCATATATCACGCTGCATGCGGGCAAGCGAGCGTGTTGAGACGCTTGGCATGTTTTGATTTGGCCTTACTGAGCACAGTTAGAACGCGCTGACAAGGAAATAGCGGAAAAAACATTTCACCGAAAGGACTATAATGCTTTTGCATTCCCACACATAAGCCTTATGAAGTCTACTTGCCGAATTTTTTCCACTTTTCATTTCCATTTAATTATCAGTTCTTTAATTAGAGTAAGAACTACAGATAATGTCGCCTATGCTGTCCTTGGTGACAGTGTTTGTTGCCTTCCTATATGACTAAAGAAAAAAAAAATCGGGCCCCTCTGTTTCCTTTGTTCTCATATAAAACCCTTGAATTGATATCTATTTTGTAGAGTGTAATACTGGTTTTGGCCACAAGATGGACGGTAAAACGTCAAGACAAACGGCTTCACCGAACTTCAAAGAAAACTTCGCCAAACACGGCCTCCCAACCGCAGCCAGTTTTGTTTCATCAAAACTGTATAATTAGGGTGCAGCATATATGGTTGTATCAAGAAAGCAAATAGTACATTCTTCTCATTAAAATACACGACTAAATCAATCCTTGTCAAAAAACAAAAAAAAAAACTATTTTTGGTAGCTGGCTCTGATGTGGTTATTGTCCTTTAAAAATAAATTATAATGTAAATGTATCTGAGTCATTGAAAAAAGTAAACATTCAGGAGGTTTATAAAGAGCTGGAGGGCTGTCATTGCAGGTTGAGTACTACTAAAAGGAGTCACATACTGGAAAAGCTTGAGAAACATTGCATTATCCCCTTTTACCAAGTGGGGCATTACATGACCTTGTTTCTCATTTTAGACTTCTCCCCACAGCCTGCTAAATGATCGATATCAGCCTGTGTACAGTAGTACAAGTTTTGCACCTTCTTGCTATATTTAACTAGCGCCATTTGTACCAGTATAGTCTTTTAGGGCTGGGGGGGGAGGGGGGGGGGCTCCCTGAAACAACAGTTCTCCAAAAACAGGTGGTGTCATAAAGCTTCTAAGCTATGCATTTCACGTTTATGGTGTTGTTACTGTGTGAGAGGTTAAGAGATAATCTATATTGATATGTGTTGGCATGCCCCCCCCCCCCAAAAGCAAGATGACTCGCCTTACGAAACTCTTAAATATCGGCACAGCTTTTTTAATAAACAAGTATGAAGAGAAATGGGCTTGGACATTTCCTCTGTCTTTACTCTGTGTCTAAAACAGCCATAAAGAAAGAGGAGATAAACAATTGCTGCAAGCATTTCACCTTGTTGACAAACACAGAATTAAATGATTAAAGAATGTTAAAGCAAGGGCCAGGAATATAGACACAAAAAAGTTTAATAGTTATATTTCACCGCTAGTACGTGAAAATTTCACTTAAAAGTGGCACTAATACGTCCCACTTTTCATCAAAAGGTTAAGTGACCAAATAAATGTTTGTCCCGTGAAATACTGCAAAGCACTTCGCTCACTAGCAAATGACAGGGCGCAAATGGTGTTGCGAGATCAAGCGGAGTAGTCACCTAGCGGACTGTGGCAAAATTGTCACATGGTCCACATGATCACGTGTGCTCTGTCAGACTGAATTTTCTAGCAGCTAGCGATAAGAGAGAGACATTGTTTACATACTTAAATTTTTATTAAACTTCCAGGAAACAGGCTTATAACTTCTATTCCGCACCAGCAAAAAAGATCACTCAGGGGTGATTGTTAGGACCAGAAAAATGCTTTCTTGGCAAGTGCGGCGGCTTGCTTTTATACAATGTTCTGCTGCAGTGCAGGCATAAAATGAAGACCGAAGGAAAGAAAAAAAAAAACTGCCCAGTGTAGTCGGTAGTGACCTCGGCGATCACATGCGTGCAAAGCATGCCAAATAGCATGCGCACTGAAGTAGAGGGTAAGGTCTCCTTCAAGTTTAAAAAAAAAAGCTCTTTTTAGCAACAGCCGACAATCTTCAAGTCATATGTTACTGTAACGGCCTCCAACAACAGCTACTTCCAACCTTTCACTGAAATGCTAATCGACCACACAATACACTTTTCTATCCCTATACGGAGCTTCCAGTCAAGCAAAAGATGAATCAAAAGTTGTGAGCATATCAGTCCATTATGCCTAAGTCAAACTAAAGCATAGTGCAGAATGATGAGACTCCTCAGCAGTCTTTTAGACAAGGTTTCACTGCAAAATGTAGCAGGTTTCCTTCAAAAACATTTCTTGCCTAATTAAAAGTCTGCACTGAAAGAAACAAAAGTGAGTGTACACATGCCAAGTTGCATTGTGTACAACTTGGGGTGCCTTAGCCATCAGCTTTCCCCCCTCCCCCCTAATGACTCTCCGCCAATGTTTCTACAGCATCAGCCAAGCTAACACTGGTGAAACAATTGGAACTGCTTCACCAAAGCAAGGAATCAGTGGTATTCCTTACCATCGATGTAACCATAGTCAATCCCACACACCAACCAAGCCAGCACAGAATGATCGCTGTGCAAGTGTCTCAATGAAAATGCCAAATGGTCAGAAGCAATTATGTTGTCCTAACAGCACTATCTTTATTTTATTTATCCTTCGTATCTTCCAGCCAACTTTCAGTGCATAAAACAAAAACAGATGCATGTTCGATTAACAAAACATGATTTGCCCGGAGCTGCTGGAAAGAACGGACAATAGAAAAACATTCGATAAGCGCACGCAAGTGTTGAAGCCTTGCTACACCAACCTTTTCTCTGATCCTTGGTCATGAAAGGAAAGACCGACCCCACAATTTAAGAAAATGTAACGAGCCTACTGTCACAGCAACTTTCTTTGCTAAGCACAGTTCTGCACCAAGCAGCATTCAAGGAGCAAACACTCTTAGGAATCCACACTGCTCAATACTTGTTTTGCCTTGATAAACAGGTTTCCCACGTGCAGAAAGCTCTTTCTTTTGGTGCTGGACACTTGCTAAACCCCAGGTGAACGAGAATGCCCTACCATTTAGAACAAAAAACTTGACTCGGAGCACATGATTCTGGAATTGGCAGGCTTTGTCGATTTCTTGGTCAGTGGAAACAATCCACTAAATGGAAGCATTTGGCAGCTAGCTCATTCGGGAGCGTGAAGCTAAAGAGACAGCAGAAAAGGAAACAAATAAAAGAGTGTGAAGGAAGATAACGGCCACCCTAACTGCAGTAAACGAGATGGTGAAGAAGCAGTCAGTTCTGCACGAGGCGGCTTTCAAAGCAGTCTTCTTCACCCTTTGTCAATTCTTGCCTCGCCGTCGCTGCCATTGCCACACCACTTGCACGTCATCATAGCAGCCAGAGCTTGAGCCTCAGGGCATCAACCCCATTCAGGTAGTACCGGAAGAGCCTCTTGTCACGCACGAAGCCCAGGTTCTCATACAACCTAAGTGCCGGCTTGTTGGTTATCTCTGTCTCAAGCACCACCTAGCAGAGGAAAGAAGGTGGAAAGAAAATAAAAATAAAATCAGAGGCAGAACAGGGAGTGTTGGCTTGTAGAATGGCACTACAATTAGTGGCATCTAGCATCAGGGAATCAGACCTTTGAATGAACAAATAAAAAAGAATAAACAAACAAATTTCCTTTTACTGCCACCTGTAGACCCGAGTCAAAGCACACATCAATGGCCTCTACAGTCCCACCAGGACTTCTGCTCTTAGAGCCGCTTAGTATGCAGGCTACATGTTACACACAAGCTAGTGCAGGAAGGTCGCAATGTATACATTATCACCAGTGCATCAAATCAAAGCAAAACATTTTTCGATTCCCAGTTCAGCAAAAGCAGTTCGATTACAGTTCAACTCCAGAGCAAGAAAGATTTGAGCTGTTCTGGACCAGCTTATGTTTGTTAGCATAATCTAGGAATTACAAGAAAACAGGGTGTGAAAACTCAACGGTGTTTTTAAGCCCTACAGAAAGACAAAAAAAAAAAAAGAAGTACGTGAGCTATGTTCTTCAGGCCACAACTAGTTACAAAAAAATCACCCTGTGAATGCCCATCTCAGAAGCAATACTTCACATCTGTGACACCTAGTTCAGTTGGCATACCAGTGTGATCAAAAGCAACCACCCAGCTAGAAAAAGCGTCTTTACTTCAGCAATCATCTATATTTCTCCTACCATCTGAAAGCTATTGGACAGTTGCCAATTTTAAATGTTCGGGAGTGTGCCACTTCTAAAGGTGCTGCCACTTCTAAAATGACAGCAAGCTCTGCATATGCCTTGCATTTCATGTGAACTAGTTCATGGCAGCCCAGCGTCAGTTTCACGGTCGTGCGGAACCGGCCCAGCACCTCCTGTGCGAGCCTTGTGCTACCTGTCCATAAGTGCAGGGAATGATGTAGATGCACTCTGCGCGAAGCATGCCCCAGGGGAAATGAATGGCAACGTGCAGAAAATGCCATATTGCAAAGTGCAGCACTTCCGGAACTTGTTCCAGAACTACAATAAAAACGGCAAAATACTTTGATATCCATGGCATCATAATGACATACCAGCACGAGAGTTCAGACGCAAAGAAGAAAAGGCTGGTCTTCATTTTTCCAGCAAAAAATAAACCCTATCCTACCAAATTATTGAAGATATAGCTCTGAAACAATACATTATCACTCTTTGTAACGTTCCTTTAGTATGTAAAACAGCGCAGTTATGTCTCAATGACAACTTTAAAGCAGTAATTAAAAAAATGTAAACTTACTTCATCAGCATCGTCGCTTATCATGGCCCGTATCGCCTTTAGCACCAGTGTAGAACCTAGTAAATAAAGAAAAGAGTCAATATGAGTTGAAAAGCTAGCATAAATAGAGAGAGATACCAAGTTTAATGAGAAGCTTGAGATATTAGTTAACCTGGCAAGCTACTCTAGGTGTCAGGAAGAAAATTAAATTATGTACACAGTGACCATGAAGATACCCAGTTTGCCCATACACCAACCAACACAAATTTGCACACTGACACTACTCACCAAGTCTCACTGAGACCTGAAGGACAAAGAAAGAACTCAAAAGTGCCTTCGTTGTGTGCAACATACAGGTGGTACTACCCCATAGGCCTACAATGTCCCGCCACTAAGGCTTGCGTTTAGATGCATGTGTAGCATTGCCTTCAGAGACCATCTGACAAGAAATGACTCCAGTCACTCAACATGCTGCAAGTCCTCGGGAACATTGCATAGAGAACACATTGGCAAGTGCGTCCAATGAACTCATACACATCTTCAGGTCACCGTAACCAAACATAACAGACCTCTATGAAATGAGAGTTATTATAAAAATATAACCTTAAGGTTCCTTTGTAATGCTTGCCATCTGTAAGCTTTCTTGTGCCTAGTGCTGCAGCGTGGCTGCTTACCATGTCTGTAGCTACAAACCGGAAGCCTCATATTTGCAAAATCGCATTCTCATATACTGTGAAAAGTAAGCAAGACCTTTCAAGCCTCTTAAGTGCATTATGACTTACAGAGTGCACGAACAGCACTTAATCATTCTGCACGACAAAAATTATTGAATGTGCAACTGGTCATTCCTAAGAATTCCTGCGAAGCTTGGAAGACTGTTGAACAAAGTAAACTTCACTGCGGCAATAAGCATGCTCCTACACCATTAATAAAGCCAGAACTATGACACTGGAGTCTTTTGTTAATAAAGGGAAAGTGAGAAATCCACCCAAACGTAGCTAATTGCTACAAAGGAAACCTATACAGGTTCCTCAAAAGAAAAGCCTCGCAGTTGAAGAAAAATTCGTCCTGGTCCGGGACTCAAACCAGGAACCACCGCCTTTCCAGGGCAACCGCTCTACCATCTGAGCTAAACAGGCGGTTAACAGATGGCAAGGCGAAATCGAATTTGTCAATAACTCGAAGTAAAGGCAAGAGTTTGACGTAATAGTTCTGTGGAAACCCACAAGGTGGAAAGAAGCAATTAATAAAGGAAAAGTTAGACATCCACCCAAACGTAGCTAATTGCTACAAAGGAAACCCATGCGGGTTCCTCGGAAGAAAAGCCTAACAGCTGACCCCCCCCCCCCTCACTTTCCATTTGATTACTTCTCTCCTCCTTGTGGGTTAACGCAGAACTATTACGTCAAACTCTTGCCGTTGCTTCGAGTTGCTGATAAATTTGACTTCGCCCTGCCATCTGCTAGCCGCCTGGTTAGCTCAGATGGTAGAGCAGCTGCCCCGGAAAGGCGGTGGTCTCGAGTTCGAGTCCCAGACCAGCATGAATTTTTCTTAAACTGCAAGGCATTTCTTTCAGGGAACCCTTACAGTTTCCTTTGTAGCAATTAGCTACGTTTGGGTGGGTGTCTCACTTTCCTTTTATTAATTCCTTCTCTCCACCTTGTGGGTTTCCACAGAACTATTACGTTGGAGTCTTTTGCGTAATACAGCATTACTGTCCCATTACACGACCATCAGGGTACTCAAGAGACCAGTCGAATGCGTCATTAATACATCTGGTAACACCTACAATGGGCACTATTTCAAAAGAACAGCAGAAAGAAATGCCAAGTTGGATTTAGACTACAGTTCTGGGACAAGAAAAGTGAATGGTATAATTAAATGATAAGCCAAAAGAAACACATATAGAAAGGCAGGTACCAGTGCTTCTTTGCATGTCACCTACCCGCTCGCCAACATATCAAGAGCTTTGAAACTGCCTGCTTAGTGCTAGCTAAGCATTGATATTCATCAACAAGGGTGCATTACACTGAAACTAAAAGTGGAAATAACTCAATCTTGCAAATTTAATTTTTTTTATTTCTTTACTGTATACTGCAAACTATTGCACAGGTTCATGCTGGGGTGAACATACAGAGGGTGCAAAAAACAAAGCACCAAAAATCTGAAAACTTATTCCAGTACAAAAACGAACAAGATGTACAAAAATACAGTGAAGTCTGCTATAGTGCACTAAGATAATCAGCATCACCCTGAGGGCACAGAATTTAAGGAGGAATTGCAGTAATACATATTTTTTTTTGCATGAAAGAAAGAATGTGAACACAAAATTAAAAGCATACCCTACCAGTCCAAACTAACTTATAGACACTTATTAATGCCTCCTTAAGACCTTTTGCATCCGCGATGTGGCAGCAGTGCGTTCATGACCCCAGGGAACTTCCGGTCAGCCATTTTCAACAGTCCAGTTAGCCAAGAAAAAAAAAAGTATTTTGTCGCATAGTATACTCCAGGCACATATTCTTGGTGTTTTCAGATATAAGGAACGTGCGCTAAACATCAAGCTCATGTAGGGGCTTTTTTTGTTGCACTTAACACTACAATTCACCTGTCAAACGTTCCAACTCTGCAGCAAAACTGGAGCCAGCTGGAGGGTCCTGAAGTTTATAGGCTATTGTAACATATGCCACTACTGAGGGCTTAACCGGAAGTCTTCTGGGAACTTTGTAAGCATGAAAAGGGTCTTTACAATGGTTTGCAGTCACTAGCCATTTCTTTCTTAATTGCAGAGCTAAATTATATGACAAGTTGAATCTACATTAAAAATATAGCACTTTCCATTGCATAACCACTGAAAATTAATAGCTACCATGTTCCAGAGTTCCAAGTTGAACTCGGCTATGGTGGGTTGAAAAAAAAAATAGAGACGATTACGTTATGAGAACAAGTATGCAGAATTTGTTGAAGTTTAGACGCAGGCATGACGAACAAGCACTCACCTATCTTCCTTTTGCGGTACTTGGAGTCTACGGCCAGCATTGCGATGTAGCCTCTCTTGACCAACTTCTTGTGAACATCCAACTTGCAAACAATGGCACCGACACACGTCCCACCATCCATTGCCTGCGAAGTGAGGGCACAGTGTCATGCTGCACACAGGTTGTAATTGGAGCTCTCCAAACGGAATGACTACGTCTCACAATGTGTACAGCGACAAGATGGGGCACATATCGCAGTTAAGTAAAGCACTGCCCAACCAACAGCAGGACATGTGGTGAGCAGCAGCTTCGTCAGATCACAGACACGCCCCCACAAGACAAGTAACTGATACCAACTTCCACTGGGAGGACAGCCATAGAATTTACTACCAGAATTACTAAAGGGAACCCTAATGCAGCAGTCATTCAGCAACCACAATGACGACACATAATCCAATCTGTCTAATCATCATGCTTGTGGCTTCAGACATTCTTGCAGCATTGTTTTTTCATGCTTGATCTAAATTTAAAAAAAAAGTTCTGTTTCATTAGCACCACCATGAACATACATAATTACTGCAAATTGTTGTATTTGTAACACAATACATTGTTGAAAATGAGCAACATGCAGAATTGCAACATCATTTGAAGCTAGAATGACAAAGCTTATAGGCAAATCAAAGTGCTGCCCATGAATTTGATGCTAGCTGAAGCACCATACTTGTAGCTGCTGTAGACACTACACTCTAGGCAAAGTTTGCACAATTTGGGCCTTATCTTGTCCGCAAATAATAATTGTTATCTTGAATGCCTTTCCATTTACTAACACAGTGTACCCAGTACTTCCAGGTCACAAACGGCATGCATGTTAACAGCATGACAAGAAAAATTTTGACAGGAAAGCAGCGAATGCAGAGTTTTCAAGGAAGGAAATGGAAGCAAGACAGATGTTTGTTGTTGTGGGACAAAGATAAGCCTCAAAGAGAATAAACCTTTTTTTTTTTTTTTAAAGTGTAGTGCCAGAGTTCTCTTCAGTAATTTTTGAAGGAAGCTCTGTGGATGTAGTGAGCAAGAACAAAGGATCAGGGATTCTCATCCTGCAAAGGGAACATTCATGCTGCTTCTGAGAGCAGGGCAGCAAGGCAAAGAGCGTGATCCGAAATGCCACTTGAAAAAACATTGCTTACACTAGCAAGCATCAAGATTAGCTGTTCTTGTCACACAAGCACATTGCTTTTCGAATGCTCTCTTGTGATCTCGTGATTCGCAGGCACCACACATTTTCAGCGGTTGTCAGTGCGACGAGGCGGGAGTGCAAATTGAACTTAGTAACATGGGAGGCGAAGTGAACGTTTGGAAAGTGAGATGCCTGCGTGATCTTACCCCTGCTGTCATGCGTGAGGGGTGCCTTTCCTCTGACAAGTTTGTGCATGCAGTACACATTTTCGTCTACGTGTGTGAATGATATGTTGGAAATTTTCATAAATCAACATGACTGTGAGGGTTGCAGGGAGTCGTCACATCCCAATGTGATAATATGTTTCTTCTTAACTGTTGGTTGGGCCCACACACTTTCATAATCATATTAACTGTCTTATGCAACAGAAGATTTTTGTGTGTGGTTGACAGCATCAACATTCAAGAGGAACATGGTCATGTTAGACTGATAAGAGAGAGAGAAATGATGCATAGAAAGGCAGGGAGGTTAACCAGAGGTAGTTCCGGTTGGCTACCCTGCACGGGAGGAAGGCTTAAGGGGGATAGAAAGAGAAAGAGAGTGGAAGGGGGAGATAGAGAAAAAGAGATGAGCACAAACAAACCGCGTACACTATGGAGCGGGAGGGGGTGGCATTTTTAAAGTCTATCGTGAAGGCCCGTGGATTGCAGGAAACTTAGCAATACTAGTAAGGCCTTCAGCATGGATGTTCTTTGGGACCACTGACCTAAAGCTTTTAGTTGTGATAGTGTACGATTGTCCAATTGGTCCAGCAGTCTGCACATCACTTCTCTCCAAGCACTATATTGAGGGCAGAAAAAGATAATGTGTGCAAGCATGTCATCGCTGCTGCATGTGGGGCTGTTGGCCATTCCAATAAGGAAAGCATATGAATTTGTAAATGCAACGCCTAGCCACAGACGGTACAGTATGGTCTGTTCATGTCGTGTTAACCCAGGTGGTAGATGCATCTGTATATCCAGAGACAATGAATGCCAATGAAACATGGTGCCGTTACATTATTGGCATCTCAAATAGGCTAGTCTGACCACCAGAGGCTGCTTGGTAGGACTCAAAAACAAACATCAGATGGAAATGCAGCTTTGCAATTCACAGAACAGCTTCTGATGACCAGTAAGAAAATTAGGAGAAAAAAAATGCTCTCCACAATTCTGTGAAGATTTTCTTCTTATAATACAGACATCACTACCAAAGGTTTCTAGGAACTGCAGGAATCGATCCAAAAGCTTCAGAAATATGCTACACTGCATCGACAGAGTGTGCTATGCTGCTCTGCCACTAGATGATGTCTCTAGTACCACTACTAAGCGCATCTGGTTGTTTCTGTTGTCGAGGGCAAAGGTAACTGGGAAGGTTGCCAATGGAGACTCATAAAATACTACAAGCATTTGAAGAAAATGCCACAGGCCAGAGTTGAAGTTGTGAGTGGCTCAACCTATTCAAGAATGGCAGGATGCTCGAGGAGGATGATAACTGAACTGGATGCCCTTCAACTGGGATGAACAATGCAAATAGCCGAAAGCCAGCCCGAAGTTTCATGAAGATTGCCACTTGACCATCAAAAAACATTCTGAAGTCCTTGACTTGTCTGTGGGACCTTCCATCAAATTCTGGTGGAAGGTCTGATGTACGAGGCGATGTATGAGGCAATATATGCTGCCTCAGGGACAAGCCACAGATGGTACTTGACATTATCCCTTGACAACAAATTGGTGCCGATTGAAGGCCAAGCCTTGTCTGGAAGTGTCAAGCCCTCATTCGGACATGCAAACAGGTTCTGTCATGCATGAAAGTCACAGCTGTGGAGGCAAATTTGGTTTATGTATAATTGTCTCCAGGTGATTTGCTACTAAACTGACACTGAGTGGGTCGCTGAATGGAAATTCAAAGCCTTCAAGCAGGTGGCTGCCCAGGCTACCAAGCTCTGGTGACGCTCTTTCCTGTGCTTGTCGTGTTTTACTTTGGCTTGTGTCTTAACACATCATAATGAAGGCTACGCTGAGGAAAATGAGATTTCTCCAGAGATACAGAGACCGACACAAGGTACAGTGAAAGACCCTACATAAAATGGCGTCAATGAGTGCTTCTAAGCTTTGAAACCTCAATGAGACAAGTTCATTGGCGCAGAAGAGTACCTTGAAGGAGATTAACTAACAAAATTTATGTGCTGCGAGTACAGTTTCAAGAGCAAAATTCTGGGCACTTGTGGATCTGTCCTTATAAGCAGGAGCCTGCAGTGTAAGAAGTAACCTACATTCAAAACTAAACATTTAGGCACAACACATACTTAAAGGACCACTGAACGAGCTGTTCAGCCTTATTCATAGCAACTTGCAAACAAGCAACATGTTAGAATTGGTAACCGGAAAACACTTTACCTTGAACGATAAAAGCAACCTTTTCTAAACTGCTCGTTTTCTTGAAGATAGAAACACTTTGAACACAGACGTCAGCAGGGCAACGAAAACAAACTTTATGAAGCAAGTCCCGTTATTTTAGGAAAACCTTGCAGCGTTCTGAAGAAACAAAGCATACTAGGTGCTGAAACGACAGCTAAAAAGGAGCAGGCATGCAAGCACTACGTCACTTTACAATTAACAAGCGACAAGCACACAATGAGGCAGTGACGTCACGCACTGCCTACATAGTGACAGCAGCTGGGCATGCCTCTGCGTGCTCCCAGAAATAGCTTGGTGCTGACCCAACTTTCTGCGCGTCTATTTTCAAAGTCAGGCATCTGTTTGGGGGCCTGCGTCTCGACCCACATGACCACATTGCATCGCTGCCTCCAATGCCAAAGCCACCATGGAACAGTGCCAGCGACCGACCATGATCTCCGTTTTATGCGATGGACTCGAGAGTTATGCTTAGTGCTGTTTGCTTGACATTTGCCCCACAGAGCAACCGGGATACTGAACTGCACCAGTTGCCAAGAGATGTTTAACCTACTGTTTTGTCTTGTCCAGCAGGTCATTTTCAAAGAACATAAATAAATAATGTAACAAGTAACATTAGGAACAATGATGAAAATTAAGGATTGGAGCCAGTCACCGTGCAGGGTATGCACTCCCTCAAGCAACTTGAAAGGGAACGTGCAAACTGCTTTCAAGAGACCATAATGGCTCAACAGAAATGCTTGCATAAAATTGCTCAATGAGACAATTTTTAACAGTACAGCTACTTGTTTAATTCTACATACTGATGTCCTATTGCAGTCTCCGGGACCCCCCATCTATATATTGTTTGTAATCCACTCACTGTCTATTGAAAGAATAACAACTGAAATGGAAATAATAATGATAATAAACAGAAACTGAAACTTACTACATATAAAAATATTATATTTAGACCCACACATCAGGAATAATTATTTAAAAGTGAATTTGGTGTTGTCTGTCATACTGCTCACAAGTGCACACTTTAGTAATTACAAAATTCTTTGATAACTATTTTCCTAGTCATGAAACTTCCATGCCAACCAAGCACCAGCCACAATGTGGTGCAGCATCATTCAGAGGGCTCTAGCAATCAGTTGGAGGCTACTAACCTGCGCATGCATTCATACAAGTTGTGTAAGGTTTCCTACTACAATAAAAGTCAGCCAGCACAAGAAGCGCTGCATTCAATTAAATATCACAGATGGCACAATTGTTTAAATCCAAGATCATGTGAAATGCAACAAATGCAAGAAGTTTTGCATCATCCTACAAAGAGTTATTTAGGGCAGTGAAAAATTCTCACAATGCAATGCCGATGCAATGTTTACTGCAAATTGTAAATGCAGTCAATGCACTTCTATACTCTGTTTCAGCAATTCCTCACAGCAGAGCCAAAGCTACGTGGCCTGCAAGTGCAGATTCCTGCGCAGCGAAACACAGTGCCAAAGTTCAGAACCAGTTGCTTGAATAAATGGCTTTGACAAGTGGCGTCATTGGCAGGTGTCTACTTGGAAACTTCCCTGCACGCTGCAGTTGGGGCTTTTTGCGTGATTCTGCTTTGCATTCTCCACTTTGTTCAAGTGAAAATGTACAAAGAATGTAAGAAATCAATGCAATAAGTAAAAACAATTAATTGCTTTGACACTAGCTAAATCGGCATGCATGGTTGGCACAGCCATAACACCATAGATGGCTCCTTTTAAGTCCATGCTTCTGCAGACTTGGCTGTGCGGTATCATTCCAAGCTGCTCTTTCACGTGAGAGGAACAAAGCATCTGGCGTTGAATGTGCTTGTAACAGTGTGGAAGGAGTGCGGTGAAGGTGCAAGCACAAACTCTAATTAAGAGAACAGCTGCACTTACGAATCAGCGAGCACACCCTGTACAGCTGGATTACACGAGGAATTGAGGTGGCGCTACCATTTCGTGAGACGTTACACACTAGCCGAGCGTTTCTTCTATGCCTTCCGCTTACTCTGTCTCCTCTGTATCTTGAAGCATTAAAGGGCTCTGATATCACGAAGATGCAAGCCTTATCAGTAGCAGGAGTGAATTTTCTACCACTGCTGTTACAACAGCTGGTTCTGCCGTGCAGTTCCACAGCGTTCGTAGGTGCTGCTTCTGCTTGCACAGCAGCGGTTTATGCTAACAGACAACAAGGCGCGGAAGGTCACTTTAAGATGCGTTTGCCCTTCTAATAGGTCGAGGACACCATAGCTTCCATAGTGCAGAGAGGAACTAATGAAACATTATAGTAGTCGCAGATGCCAAACAGCCTGTCATCACCACTAGCACTCATATTGGTTTTCAATTTGCAGCACTGTTCTACCAAGACATGGACACGAGCAGAGTGACACCTCATGTAATTTCACTGATACACCAGTGTTTTTGAGGTGGGGTAACTGGTATGCAGGCAAGACAGCTTCATAACAACACCTTAAAGCTTGAAACAAAGCTCCTACGCTCACCTGTGCATTTGAAGTGCAAAGCATTTAATGGTGGAAAGCAGAAGGGTACAAAATTACCGGCTATTGTATTTCTTGCATCTCTAGATGACTAATCATAGAACGATGGTTGTTTTTCCCACTAAATGTAGCCATCAAAACCTTACAGGTTCAACATTTATAATGACAGCATGGGTGCACAGCATAGTAAACATTTGGTCAGTTCGGTTTGGTCAGTTCTAAGCACATGCAGTGACAGTTCAGAAGTGCTGCCACAGCATGACAGAAGGGGCCTTCGAAAACTAATGCAAAAGTGCCAATGTGCTGCAGGTCTTCTGCTTCTGTGTTTGCATCTTGCTCCTTTCGTTGTCAGGCGTGTGCTGTGATTGTATTGCAAATGCTCATATTTGTCAGATTCGTGGCTGCCATGCCACAAGGAAAATAATGAACAGTAGCTTTTTGCAGCACTCTAAAAGCAAAAACGAGCATATACCAATCTAGCTGCAACGCTGGTGCACAAGTTGCCGTGATATAGAAAAAGAATTGAATACATCAATACTATGAGGTGGGAACAAATCACTTTGAATTCTAGTTCAAGCACCTTTTACACCTGTATCGGGTCACAAGGGCCATGTACGGACACTGGCTTCTTTCGTGGACATGGGTGCTATCGTTATCAATTAGTGCTGTTATATCACCATTCAGCAGCATGGTCAGATTTCTTGTCTGCTACTTTGTCACTGCATGACACCTGCAGTGACAATCCCAGCGTTGCAGAAAGTTCAAGAACTGGGCCTAACTTCACCTGCACTTTCTTAAAATAAGTGACGCCATGCAGAGGGGGCCACATTTAAACTAACGTCAAAGTGCAGCACTGCCTGATCTGGTTCATAAACTGCAGGCGAATCAAAGGGACCTATTATGAGTTCACTTAGACTTATCAGATTTGACATTGGCGAGTTCAAGGTAATGCTATCAAACATCTTAATGTTTCAGTGGTATGCAAAAATGTAATCAAAAACCTACAACGCATGTTTCACACATTGTTTCCTCAGAAGTCTTTTTAAACACTAAGAGATACCACAAAGTCATATATTTGCTCAATCATCAACTGTTTAAAAAGAATTTAAATTGTGGTGCTGTAACGACCTGAAACTGCACAGTGGATTACAGGGGTCTCCATAGTGGGGGGCTCCAGATTAATTTTGACCATTTGGAGTTCCTTAGTTAATCTGCACATAAATGTAAGTACACGAGCATTTTTGCATTTCGCCCACACTGAAATGCAGCCACTGCTAACAGGAACTGAATACGCAATCTTGTGCTTAGCCGCAGATTCCAGTCGCCACGGAGCCGCCATAGTGTGTTATTATTAATTGGTGTCAGTTGCCAGTCGCCAATAGCCATTTCAGAGAATGTTTAGAATGTGCTCTTGTTCTTGCATTGAAGACTTGCCCAACAGCAAAAGTAGTGCTGTTACATTTTTGTTAAAAGTTCTAAAGCTTAGTACAACTGTCAGTGGGCCTCGTGCACTGATCCTGTAGAATTTATTTGCTCAAGAACTACAGAAATTGAGCAGGCAGTGGTTCTCACTATTCAGTGTCAGGCATGCCACAGGAGCAGCGCAACAATCGTCACTTGCAATTGCTTCAACACTTCTGAAAAACATCCTACATTTAAGATGGCTACTGTCTATTTAGCTGTCCATGGTGAGTATTAGAACAAGGCGATCTTAGTACAAGGGGACTTCTTGAATTGCGTGCTATCAAAATACAGCAGCTGTGGCCATGGACCAAACCCATGACCTTAAGCTAGCGAGTGCTGCCGCCAAACCATAATGGCGGGTTAAGTGCAAACACAATATTTCTTTCACAGGGGCCCTGCTAGCTATTCTTAGAGTGTACGTACCTGTAAGACATAGCATATCTTAAAATGTAAAACCTCAATTTAAACCTCCTTGATGCAAGAGGAAACTCCAAAACATAGCAATCTTGGTGCTTGTGCCTGCCTCACACTTTACCACTTCAAGGATGAAGATGCTGCACAATGTCTCATGCCACAGGCGCGAAGACTACAACAGATGAGCCATTAAAGAAGCAGATGAATTTTAACCTTTTAAATTTTCTTTCTTTGCTACTTTTTTTCACTACTTTGGCCCAATCCCAGCAATGCCCGTGCATCTCCCACTTCAAAGGGATGTGGTTGCATGCATTACGATCATTACCTGACATACACACAGTACATATGTCTGCACTCATAAGAAAAACTTGTGCCCCTAGGGCTTGCCTTGTTCTCAAGCGATAATTGTTGCTTATATAGTGTGCACTTCTGTTTCTTTAACACGGCACTCCTGGTACTTTTAAATGCTGAATGGCATGCATGTTTTGATGCAATATTGAATTTATGATGGGAAATTATTGACATGCTGCGTTAGAGAAAAGAAGTGCATGCAAGAAAGATGATTATCATTTTGGGACAAGATGAGACCCAATGGGTGTAAAGATGTTTTGTGTGAGGTCAATTGCAATCGTATGGGTTTTGTTTCGATCTTGTGATGGCAGTGGAAAATTTGTAGCTACAATCAATTAGCAGAGAAGCTTGTCACAACTATTTCTAGCATATGTTAATGGGCAAAAATTTTTATTACTAAGACCATAGCCATACATTAAGTGATAACACGCATTGGATGGATGGATGTTACGAGCGTCCCCTTTGGAACGGGGTGGTGGGTTGCGCCATCAAGCTCTTGCTATTATACTGCCTAATGTCCTACCTAGGTTAAACAATAAAAAAAGAGAAAAAAAAAAACACTGTAAACTACCCCAGCCAAATTTTCTGATCCCCTATTTCAAACTGTGCTTTTGTACGTCTCTGTTTTTTGTCGTTTTCCTACTTCTCTTCCACCGATCCTCCAATTGCCTCTTACTAATGCCTATTGCAGACTTGTTTACTTTTCCACTGCTCTCACTGAACCCAAGTGCTTCAAGGAGGCCAGTGGCGCGTAAATCGACCACTGAGTGATTGAGTGACCATTGACAATCAACCATTGAGTGATTCATGCAGCGCTGTCTTCTGAATCATCGTCGTGAGCCTTTATTTATGTCCAGTGCAGGACAAAGGCCTCTCCCTGCAACCTCCAATTACCCATGTCCTGCACCAACCGATTCCAACTTGCTCCTGCAAATTTCCTAATTTCATCACGCCACCTAGTTTTCTGCCGTCCTCGACTGCGCTTCTCTTCTCTTGGCACCCATTCTGTAACTCTAATGATCCACTGGTTATCTATCCTACGCATTACACAGCTTGCCCAGCTCCATTTCTCTCTCTTAATGTCAATTAGAATATCAGCTATTCCCATTTGCTCGCTGATCCACGCTGCTCTCTTAATGTTATGCCTAGCGTTTTTCGTTCCATTGCTCTTTGCGCAGTCCTTAACTTGTTCTCGAGCTTTTTTGTTAAACTCCAAGTTTCTGCCCCATATGTTAGTACCAGTAAAATGCAGTGATTGTACACCTTTCTTTTCAATGATAGTGGTAAGCTCCCAGTCAGGATCTTGCAATGCCTGCCATATGCACTCCAACCCATATTTATTCTTCTGTAAATATGGACCAGCAAAGGCACTGTAGTGACTCTTATGGACTCCATGTGTGGCTTTGCACATTCTTAATATGCATCCAGCAATAAGTTATCAGGCTAGTTGTACCTCAAGTGAAGTTGCTTTTATGTAGGACTTAAGTGTGCATCATTTTCTATGCAAGCACAAGCAAAAGTAACACTAAGCTAAATTTGCAGTGATATAAGGTTGTGCTATTTGGAGAAAGAACAGAGAATGAAGGTGGCTGCAGATAATATGGTATCTGGCCTTAACCTCTCTTAAGAGCAGGAAAGAGAAACCTTGCCCTTCAGGAATAACGCTAACAACAGGGCACTGATACACAAACAGGCCCGCGTCAAAGTTATGTCATCCACTACGTGATATCTGTAGCAACGCTCTGGCTCGGAAGGCAGCTGCCTTCTATGGTTGACCTTAACCCGCGCGCAAAGCACCGCAACAGTGTTCAGCGTTGATCAGCAGAAAGCTGTTGGCCTTCCGGCAGATAGTACGGGGCTCGACGCTGACGGCCTTGATATTTCATACTTTTTTTTCTCTTTCTCTCGCAGGTCACGTGGCCTTCTTTCGAAAGTACCGCCAGCTATCGGCCCTCGGACGCCCCATAAGCGAAGGTTGCAGGGCGAACAAACCACAGAGCGTCGCTCCCCGAAAAACTTTGGAAGTAGTCCAGCGTGCGCATAAACGCATACATGCACAACCGAGGTTCGGCGCAGCTACAAAAACCCGCCGCGCCGTTCCGTGTCGTCTGCGCTTTTGACCCTGAGCTGCCGTCGCCCTCGGCCGCACAGCACGACTTTTTAACTCGCGCTCTCAAGCCAGACTACACGAACGCTTCCGCTACACTTGGGACACATCCGAAACGTGCCGGACTTCGCTGGCTGGGAGCTCGCGTCACAGCAACACTGGAAGAAATAAAAGGTGTGCGCCAAGCACCGACCACGCGAGCACATGTATACAAGGCGAGCGTGAAGGCGAGAAAGCAGCGTGGCGACGCGGTGCATCCTTACCAGAAAGCACAATCGTGGCCAATTGTGTATGAAGTACCGGTACGTGTATATGGAGTAAGGTTCGGAGAGGTCCTTCTGAAACAGGCGCATAATGTCCGGCATCTGCCGCTCGGACTCGTACGCGACGTACGAGATGCCCTCGCCGCCACCGTCGGCACACGGGCTCGGCGGTGCGCGCACACCATCGCTGCCGCCTGCCAAACGAAAATCACTGGACGGGCTAGGAGGTCGTTGAAGGGCTGATTGCGGCGGGCTCTCGCCGTCGTCGCTGTGCCAGTGCACGACACCGTTGAGCTTGTCCGACGGCCCGACACCCACGACGGAGCACCCGTTGGGAGCCGCATCGCAGCGACTCAGGCTGAGTGTCTTCTTGAGATGCGCCGCGAGCAGTTCGTCAGAAACTTTCCAGAAATCGTGGTCCGCATCTTCGCCGGCGGCCAGGCCGTCAGCGAGCCGGTCAGCTGCCTCGGAACCCCGGTGGTGGCATCCTGCCGTGTGGTCGCTGTAACCTTCTAAGCCTACTGGCGAATGGTCCGCACGGTCGGGATCTTCCATCGTTCATGGACACGAGCTCGGGAGCTCCGGCTCATACTTCGATGCTCTGCTCCACCCGACGGCCGCACACTCCATCCAACGATCGACGCGCACTTCTACTACATCGCACGACGTGCCGTTAGCATCAGTGAGGAAAATATAATCGAAGAAATGCCTCCGCTTATTAATCGAACAGCGCGAGCACCGCTGGTCTGCTCATTTCAGCACGATTGTAGAGGGGCCCGTGACGCATGCTCATTACGGCGATGTGTTAATGTAACGCTCCGCGCGAGGCGCACGAGCTGTGACGAAATCACATGGTAATGGAAGCTTAAGAAAGTAAATAAAACAAACAATGCCCGACGCTCCGGCCTCCTCAATGTAGCTCCGCCTACGACAATCTTTGAAGTTCACCAGTCGAGAAGCTGCGAGGTCACAAAACCAACCGCAACCACCCACGTTCACTTTTGTCGCGGACGTTTTCTTTTATTGTTGGCGTTAACGGGTTGCAGACGATTTCCGGTTCCTGCAGCCGCCAGAGGGCGAACGCTGGCGAAGGTTTTCGAAACCAGCAAAATCAGCCAGCTTGTCTAGGTACGCGCTAGCCGTGACCGACGAGCTGCGCCTTGTTCATTTTTCGACCTTCGGAGCCAAAGGATCACAACCCGTGATCATCTCAGATGGTCGTATTCGCCGTGTTATTCACAACTGACATTGCCCGACGCACGCCTGTATCGGTGCCTTGACTTCAGCGACGTATCAAGGCAAGTGAACGTGACCGCTAAAATTCACGTGCATGGCTCTACAAATGAACGTAGCGCGGTGATTGAAGTGCTTCGCTTTCATAAGTGGGCTTACAGCCGCGAATTGTTTAAATGGTGTCTACCAAACAACCGTTATTGCGGGCTGTTATTTCGTCAGCGCAACTATATGTTCTTGCCTTGCAGCGTACGGGAGATCGCAATGTCTTTTCCCAACAAGGAGCAGCGTCAGAAGTGTTGGGATTCTAGGGATCGCTACTGGGAATGCCTTGACAAGAACGCCGAGAATGCAAATCGCTGCACAGAAATGAAATCTCAGTACGAGACCCATTGCCCAAGCCAGTGGGTAAGCATGTTACTATTGTGCGGTCGTTCTTTGCAAGGAGATTATTATTATTATTATTATTATTATTATTATTATTATTATTATTATTATTATTATTATTATTATTATTTAATGGCGCTTGGGACCTGAAATATGTGCATCCTTGCATGCGACTCTGCAAATCGACACACTAATTAGCCAATTGTCAAGGGTTGTAAGCACATGCATCCTTCAGACAATGCATTGCGGCATTAAACGCACTGGGACGAAACCTATTCGGTGGAAAAGCAGCGCTTGAAGCGTCGTGATGATGTATGTGAAAAGAAATGTTCCTGAGGTCTCATTTCCAATTGCTGTTACTAAAAGGGCCGTATATTGAGCCTTTGAGCTACGGTTGACTATGGACGCGACATATGTAGCATTTCAGTCACGCCGAAAGTGCCCTGGCACACTTGATCACCTCTGCAGAGGTTTTGATTTCATTTCGTGTTTTAGTAACTGAACATGAGACATATATTGGCGGCGAGGAGTTACGGAGTCGCCCTCTATCGGAAGCGCCTCGCTGGCGTAGTATGAGGGATCACGTGGCGCGCTCCTCATAGGTTTTGCTGTCAGCGCTCCCTGAAAACGCCACGCGCGAGCTCTCCCGGACATTTCTGTAAGTGCTTTCGAAACGAGAGAAGTTTCTTGCTGTCTAAATAATAATCTTGGGCAAACTGAAAGCACACAATCGTTTACAGCCGCTATCTCTTTACCGAATACGTACAGTGAACGCCACTGCGCACGGTCGCCGCGATGGAGTCTCCCGAACCGGCTTCTTGCGTGAAAGGTAGGTAAACGCTGAGATAAAACTATGCGAAATATGTTCTTATAGTGTTTGTATAATTAAATGGAGCGTAATAGAATGAAGCCTCAATGCAGCGATCGCGCAGATTCGCAGCGACCGACTGCGCGTCTGCATGCTTGTCCGCGCACTATTTCGCTTTCTCCGCGTGCGCGTTTTCGCACCGTGACATGAGCTTTAGGCCGCAGAATATGAGCATTTGACAGTATACAAGCAACCAAGTTGGCGCTATGAGAGCTGTTCAAAAATAATCTCATTGTAGAGACTTCGACGCCTTCGATGTGCCGTCGCGACGATTCAATCTTTTTTTTCTTCTAAATTCTTTGACCTTTCGATACTATTTCTCGAGTTGCGTAGCACAGTATGTTTATCGGCGTTCTCAGCGTGCAATGTCCCGCTGCTCCTTTTTTGTAATCGAGTGCATTAATTCATAACATAAACATGACCATATGCCATGCTTTCTTTAAATGTGCTGCTTACCGCTGCCTTTCCACTACATTGAACTTGCCAGTATCTATAGTATCGACAAGTTCATAGACCAAACCGTCATGACATTAGTCGGGCAGCGGACTCGGGCGTGCGTTTCAGTGCGCGTTTTCAGAACATCGCAGACCGGGCGCCGTAGCAGAAATCTTCCTCGCGTCTGTGCTTGCTGCATACCCGAGTTGTAGCCGATGACTGTTTGCCGGTTTTATGTTTCGCGAGCCAAGCTTCACACAGCTTCTTGTCCTGTGGCTACGTGTGAATAAGGCTGACACCGGCCTCCGTTACGTGCGTCCGGCCCTGCGGCACCGAGCAGTAGCCTACCATGCCGCGCGCCTTCAAAGGCAGCCACTACCTATTGTAGTGCTTTCAAGCGTTGTAAAGGAGACACTCGAAGCGGGAAAATTTCGCCACTAAATGAAAACCGCAGCGTACGAGGGAATTTAAACTCGTTTTCAGCTCGCTTCGGCCTCCGTGGCTTCGGCGCGCCCGAAGCAGCCGACGCGGCCGCAATGTCCACGTGATCCCTCCTAGCACGTCACGCCGACGGTGGCGCCAGCTTTTCCAGTGGTGGAGCTCGAGGCCAATAACAGACTAAAAGCTGTTCTGGTGAAGGAGGTTTCGGCATGGGATCTTTTGTATGAAGCGCTTGGAAGAGAAACTATCAGGTAATTTTCCCTCATAAAGATTGTAGTGCCGTTGCTGCAAGAAAATGTTAGATAAACTGCTTTTCAGGCTGGTTTAGGCGTAATCTATTAGGAACTGTATCCAGCTAGTCGGGAATGCTCTTGCATTATTGAAGAATGTTATCACTGTTCGTTGCAATGGCTGTGGTGTCTGTCTGCTGAACGTTGTCAGCTCCTTGCTGTGGCAGCTACATTTTGATGGGGTCAGAATACAAAGATGCTCATGTGCTGCGCTTTGGATGCACGTTGATGAACCCTATGTGGTCAGACTTAATCCGGAGCCTTTGACTGCAGCATCTTTGATAGCCCCACCCCCTTCCCCATCCTCAAGTTGCACAGGGTTGCTTAACCCCATCATTCAATCAAGAATTTTATCATTCAAAAGGACTGGCCTGTTTCTCTTTTTTCTTCTTCTTTTTTTGTCTCCTAGGTAAAGCACTTCAACCGCAAGAGAGAATACCTGCAGTTCAAGGACAAGATTGAGAACGAGGGGTACGAGCCACTTGATGACCCAAAAACCAGGGCAAAAAGCTGAGGCACTCTGCTGCGTGCGAGCATTCGCATTGTTGATACAGTTTTTACTAAGTCAGAGAGCTGTGCAAGTACACCAAAGCCAGGCAGCAGATCCGTTCATAAGTAAGCTCATGTGTTACATAGAGCACATAATGTATTCCTCATTGGGGGCATTGCATTCAAAAGGAAGTGCCATCCTTAGCACCCTGTAAAATGATTTAACATAACCAAATAATGATATAGGAGTAGAGTACGAATTTAGAAGCATGAGAACCCATAGATGTTTGCATGTGTGTGACTGCTTGTCTGGCTTGAGTGCTGATTGTTGTTCATGTTGCAATAAAGCATTTTGTACGACACACTTTTTCAAATGCTGCAGTGCATATTAGTTGTTGCCACCCCTGAATGGACAGAGCAGCTTGCAATCTCATCTGCATGCTTGTGAATGTGGAAGCAGCCATAGCTAGTAATGCATTCAAACCTTTCAGAAACACTGTTGTCATCTTACTTGAAGTTCGAGAATATAACTGATGGTGGCTGTATATTTGGCCAGATCTCTTGAGGATAAGAGAGGTCAGCAGTTAAATAAACCAAGGGGAACCACAAGTAAAAATGGGAAGTTTACTTTTGTTTTTATGTTGAACATAAATTGACAAGTGAAGGAAAAAAAAAAACTTAACTCTTGCTGGAAAACACTTCTTTTTCCATAAAAGAAGCGAGTAGCTAGAAAGTTTTGAGAAAGCTTATTGTGGCAGCATGGAAATGTTCAAAGTGAACTAAAAGGCTGAAAACTGTATTAGAGCTGCAGCCTACAGCTGCAGTGGAATCTCGATGATACGATCATGGTCAATTTCAACTTTGGGGTCATACGAATGTCAAAAATGTCCCGGGTGGAATACATTAAAGACAATATGCTTCAGGATTACTTCAATTGGCCTCAATGAATGATACGAATATGGAAGTCAAGTTGCACTGCATAGTTCTTACGAAACACTAAAGAAAAATACACACGTACACCGATACAATACACTAACAATTGTTTTCATTTCCATTTTGCTAGTTCTTCGTGGACATATATATATATATATATATATATATATACACACTTCGCCCTGGAGGTAAATAGAACAGTTGTTTGCACATCACCTTGTGTGTGTGATCATGTTTTCTTGTGTGTTTTGTTGCAACTATGCAGCAGCAACTTGGCATCTATGTTCAAGAACGAACTGGACCAGGCACAACTGTTTACGATACAAATATGTGAGTCACCATGATATCTTTCACAGTAAATAGGGGAAGGAGCGTAGTTCCAATGTCGGCGTATGAAATCTTGATGTTCCATGATCATGCCATGATGCTCACTGTGGCATGCAGTAAAATGTGTCAGCGTAGGTGGTGGAATGAGTGCAAATTTCTGCGCATTCCAGAAGTGTGTCCGCAACAACATTGTGGGAAGAATGGTCCAGAAATCCACTAATATCTTCAACTGCAAGTAGTCACAATAAGGAAACGTGTCTTGTCTTCACTTTGCTACTGTGGCTATCATTTGAATGGGCAGTATGAACTTCCAATGATTCAAATATTTAAAATGTTCTGAGAAATTCGTATCATCGAGATTCTACTCTACATACTGTACTTACTTGATTGTAACATGCACCTGATTTTCATAATTAAAAGAAATTGCAAAATGCACTACCTCTAACCCCTTAAGCGTTTTGGACGAGCTCAGCTCATCAATGGCAATAGTCTCGTTTTCAAAGCAATTTGGATTAACTCGCCACATCGACTTGGTTTTTCTTCTACTACATAGACGGATGCAGTGCCAGCATTGTAAACACATGGTTATTTCAGTCTTTTATGTTTTACTACATAAATGTCGGCACCTTTTCAGCGCTTTGAAGGCCGTGCTGATTCAGTCTTCATTCAGTCATCAGCGCTGGAGGTGCATGCTTAGTGCATTCCTTGTTGGCTACTACATAGATGACAGCCACTTTGTCAGCACTCAAAGTCTGTGTTTTTGGAATTACGCGCTTTTTGCGCGTTTTGGCAGATTTGGAATGATGGCATCTGCCACTGACAGCATCTCCAGTGAGTCACGCGTGCAAAACACCGCTGCTCGACTGTGACAGTGAAGGTGAGAGTGAAAGCGATGCACTAGAGTTCTGTTCTTCGAGCTAAGAGAATGATGATAATCTTCTCATTGCTTCTTCTACTGAAAGTGATTATTCGAAAAGTGAAGACAATGTTACGACATTGACTTGGCTCGACAGTGGTGCAGCGTAGACACCGACAGCTGTGATTGAATACGGCGCTCTTGTGCAAGAATGCACGAAAAGCATTATTTGGTGTAGAGCATTGCTTTTCAGAATAGGTTATATTGAAACAGGGTAAAGTAAAGCATTTTTCCTCGTTTCTAACTGTACCGCGTGTGGCAATGACAAGCGCCTGTATATTGCATAGTGAAGAGGTAAAATTAGGTTTATAAAAGCATGAAGAAAATTGGTGAAAAAAGCTTTATAAGGCTGGGTTTTGATGAAATAAAGTTCGAAATTAAGCCATTACAAAAAAGCAAAAAGTCAATTTTGATCAAAATAAAACACTTAAGGGGTTAATTGTTTGTTCACCGGGTTTTTGTGGTAAGATAAATAGCAATTTGTTAAAAAAAAAAAACGAAATTCATTGCATCAGAGCCATGGTGGACTGGGCACCACTTGGCGTTGCTGTCCAATGACTGAGGAGGGATTCAAGATTGGGGAAGGGGGGTTGGGTTTGGACACCACATATTGCAGTATTGGTTTCGTACTAGTTTCTAACAGGCATGTCATATTTTAGCATATTTTTATAAACGTGTGTTAGAATTGAGTAAATATGGTAAGTAATACTTCTAGCTTTGCTGCCTTTCAAATCCACTGCATTCAAGTCAGCTAGATCAAGCGAAAGCACAAGACGAAAAGGTAAAGTACCACACTGGTGTGCCAGTTTAATCTGTTTGCTCTCTTAAATAGTGTTCCAGATGTTTGCCTGTACAGTGCATGCCATATACAAGTAGAACTGTTCCAAGCACCTTGTCATTGTTGGTATGCATCTGCATCGTCTTAACTGCTTAGTCTAGCAATCTTCAATTATCACTCGTCAATGCTGGACATAGTTTTCCTCTCATGCCAATTAAACTGAATAACTGAATCTCTCCATAGAGCAGCAATCTGTTGGTTGAGTGGGCCTAGTAGTAGTATTCTTTTTGCTGGTTAGGTTGAGTGATCAGACCTTCAAATGGCACCACGAGTTGCTATTTTGATAAGCCTCTGCATAGCATTGCTTTCAGACTCATCATTAACTAGTTGTACCTCAAAGTAAAAATAATATGTTTATAGGTAGAGAGAAAATCAAAACTGATACAGCCTGCTCACGTTGATTGTGGGATTAAAGGCAAAATGCACATTTTGATTCCATATGCAAAACTGAGATTCTGATGCTTACAGTAGTACACAATCGGCATGCCCCATTTGCGTTTATTTTGCTATAGAACAGTTGATGCACAATCGCATCGTATTTCTTTTCATCGCACTGTTTCAGAGGTTTATGCAGTGAAAGCAAACTTTGACGCTTGAGATCATGCCCCATATCAAACAGCGGGAAGTAGACATTGAATTTGCATACCTTAGCAGCTACCACCACAATCAAAAAGTACCTTTCACACCTACTAATTTCTTAAGAGTTATGCATATCATATTGACTGCAAATAATGATGGGGACAGTGTAAGAGAACACAAAAATGACATGGGCGTTTTTGTGTTCTCTTCCGCTGTCCCGATCTTTATTTGCGGTCAATATGATATGCAGGAAACACCGACTAGGCCAAACTGAAGTTTTTCTGATTTTTTTAGTTATGATTCACTGGAGGAGAAGCAGCATAGCCACCATAAATAAATATAGTGCTATGCTCGGCCTTTTTCTCGTCTCAAATTTGTTCTCATGCGGTTATGCATATGTGCTGATGGATATAAATGGAACCTTGATATAACGAACACGGATATAAGTAACCAGATATAATGAAGTAAATATAAAATGCTTCTTGGTGACACTGGCATATAATGAACTTAGCTAGGCTATAACCAAGGTATTTTCGTGTCGAATGCAGTTATATTGAAGTTTGACTTCATGTAATGGGTATAATGCTAATCACTGCAAGCCAAGGAAACCTGTATACGGTATGATCATTATTCATTTTTATGGAATTTTTGAAAATTGCCTGTGGCAGATACCGTAATTCTTGTCCTTGAGTTGGATTATTCGAAGAGGCAGGTATTACTAGCACAAGAAACTGAAGCACATATTCATGTAATTAATGAAAATTCACTAATTATCTTCTTAATTACTTTCTGGACCATATCGCAATTTAAGAATTATAGCTGTTGAGCTTCCAGCACGTATTCACTTGAACTTAATTTCCAGGACGACACCAGTTTTGAAATATTTCCCCAAGTGTGGGACAAAATACATGTACGTTCTAGTTACTTTTGTGCTTCAATGCATAAAAGAGCGTTAAAAAAACAAGTGGAACAATGGTGCATTTTTACAGTGCGCTTGCTGATGCACATCATCGAACCAGCATCATTCATTCCAAGTGGATAAGTCTTGCAAACACCGGCTACAATTTGTAAATTGCAATGTGTGCCATAAATGTATTAATTCAGAATTAGTGAATTTTTAATTAACTGAATAAGTGTTTCTACTTGTGTAATGCCCACCTCTCTGACTAATTGAGCTCAAGGACTTGAATTATGTTATCTGCAACAGGCCATTTTTAAAAATTACATAAAACTTGAATATGATCACTCTGTATATATACTCGTGCTGTTTGTAAGAGACCCGCACCAGTCTTATGCAATCTGCAGTGTGTTCAGTGGTTGCTGCAGTATTAAAAAGGCACTTAAGGGAAATATTAAACTATATACATGCATTATGTCCTTGCAGTAGTAAAATACAGTCTGCCTTTATAACGAAGTGCTTAGGGCTTCTGAAATCATTCATTATACAGATCACTTCAATGTAAAGGTTATGCACCCCACAGTTCTCGATAGAACCCGGACAGCGTTATTGCTTTGTTATACAATTTAAACCACTTAATTGTAGAGGCATTTGTTTTATAGGTGCTTGACCGTAGCTATTACCACAAGGAGGAGGCTTGGCGGGCCAGAAAAGAAAAGGTGTAAAAGCAAAACGCTGGTGGCAATGCTGCTCTGGAGCCGCTGCATCAGCTCGTCTGAAGTTGCATATTTTGACAGTGTCTATCCAGGCTTAGTTAATTGCTTATTCGGTAACATGGTAAGCTTCTAGAACTTCTCCTGCATCGAAATGGCCCAAATATGAGACAACACTTCGAAACTTGCAATTACCCAATGGTGCTAATGTTCTGTTGCAAAATTCAGTAAAGGGAAGCTTGGTTTTATTTTCTTCACTATATACCTTCCATCGAATGAACATAAGAGTACTGAAAGGACACTACCAGTCTTAACTGATGCTCTAATGGCCCCAACATTTTGTGCCCTTGACTCCATCGCGTTCTCATGGAAAGTTTGGTCATGGGATGTGGCAAGAAGCATACGAATTTTTTTTTTCTTCCCAAGTTTCTCATTTCATGCACCAGGGGGTGCTGTGTGACACTTGGGAATAAAGGTAGCATATACAGTAATTCTACTTGGAAACATGGAACTTTCCCTTCTATGCTTGGCAATAGGACTTGTCTGGTGCAGAAAAAATTAAAAGAACTGTGAATGTGAGGACATCTGTCCAGTCAGAACTGCAGGAAAAGTTCACCTCCCAAAAGACCTGTGGTTTAAAACTAATGGGAATATTAACTGGTTAGAGGTGGAGTTTAGCAAGAGAAGATTTGAGGATTCGTAGGGGATATCATTGAATGAGACTGTGCTATGCCATCTTGTGAGACTTTCAAGCAGTTAGCATAGCTTGCAGAAGCACATTCTGCTGGCAGACAGCATGCCCAAGTGGCTGGACTGTAATATTGCTTTTCACCTTGTGGTTGATATCATTTATGTTAAATGCTGCAGATCAAGGACTAGGAATAACTTTTTTTTTTCCTTGTGTGAAAACAAAACCGTGTTACTAGCCTGACCAAGGTTTTCTGTATGTAGATTTGATGTTATAACTAGCACATACACCGGATTAATCTTGCTGCATTGTGCAGCCTTATAAGTGGGTTTGACTGTACCGTAAATTGAGCTTTATAGGCGCAAGTTATTTTTAGGGGTTCTCTCGATCATAGAGTGCCATTAACATAGGCATGCTACCATTTTGTTTCTAGGAGAGCTGCTGGGAAGCCAACCATCGTATTCGTAGACCCTGGTGGCCGTCGTGGCAGGTTCAGAGCAGTCACCTAACTACGTGTCAGCTCTGTAGATTTTAGCATCTGGATCACACTGTGGCTAAAATATCGCACAGCAACAACTTGTCAAAAATAAAAATATTTGCTTGTACTGCATCCACTCTAAAGAACCTGTGCAGAAGTCGATTTAGTTCAAATGTGGCTTATGCAAGTCTGTTGTGAACATGTGACACGGGTAGCAAATAACACTGCAGTGACTTGCATCGCATCGAGGAACTGCTTTTAATGTGAGTGGAGCACACCACTTCTACCAGAAGTCAAACATTAGTGCTGTGTCATCACCGAATTAATGGTTCAGGTCTCGAAGTTGCAAAGTAAAAACTATGTTCAGCATTCATATCAAACCTACAAGATAATCAACACTTTTCATCACACTGCATAAAATACATGTTTGTTCAAAGGAGGTTATGTTTCCTATGCTAAGTCACAGCAGAACATTGCAGTAAGCAGTTCAAGATTGATATCAATGTTGTGACATTCAATAGATATGTGTAAAGAAGTTCTCACCTTACAACATAAAAGCAAGGATATACAGCTTCTGCTTTTGGAGACCACTCTGACACTTCCTTTTTTTTCGCGTCTACAAATGCCGTTGACATGCAAAAATAAAGAGGTATATTACCAAGATGCCTGCATCAGAACATAACAATATGCCAGTTTTTGTGACAGCACCTTCATGTCATGCACTGAGCTGACATTGATATGATATTCACCACAACAAGGAGCCCATGCATTCATTTGCTTTTTTTATTGCACGCTGAACCACACATACAAGACAAATGTGGCTTGCTTTGAAAGCACTTGTTAATTTCCTTTTATTTTTCGCTTTAATCAACAACATATTAACACCATAGTGCAAGCCACCCCGATAAGTTATAAAACAAGCCTTGTGAAATGGCAGAGACAAAGTGGGCAAGCCATTCATGCACGTATTTTATATACAATCTTGATTTTATGCATATGCCGCCCATCTATCTTTCTACCTCCATTCTTAAACACTAAGAAATACAATCCCAATTTCTTTCTCACAGCCACAGGGCTAGAAAAAAATTCATCTTCGTTCGATGGCACAGTTGCTACTTCTCTAAGGTGGTGCAAAGTTTGAAATTCGTAAAGTAACACACAATAAAGTTCTACAAATCTTGAGCTACAAGCAAAATGGTACAGTGTGATCAGCTTCCCAGGCTATCAAAATAAGCTGTTGCAATCACAATATCAATGGGTGGAATGCCGATAAAACACTGTGCGAGTTGTGCACTGTGCTTGCCAGCAGGGCTTAGGCTATTCTGCTTCTGAACCTATAGAAACTGTTTGATCTTTGCTGTTGAATTTGGAACCATTTTCTCACATTTACAATGCAGGACCACCAGCACTGTATTCTAGGCATGAGAATAAATTCTACACATGGGCATTAAAGGAATGAAAATGGCTGCAAACTTTAGCTTTGGACAGTGCAAGCAACATACATATTTCTTTGCATACAGCACGGGTAGAGAGCTTCAAAGAGTTGCCTGTACCAGTTGCAAATTGCATTCGATGGCTTTTCATTTTTACCCTCAAAAGGCCACAGTAGATAAAATGAACACCCAAATATTGTGCAAGAGATTCCCGCAGTTACTTCCGCTCAACACAATACCTCGGCCCATACAAGTCATAACATTCGGTAAAAGTCACCTCATCTCGACGTCCGCACTGTTGAAAACCACAGGGAGTTATGTACATTTGTAACTGAAACAGCACCTTGTTACATTGTATGCTATGCCTCAACAGTGGAGACGATGGCAAACAGACTGCAATGGCAAGACCAAAACAAAACAAAAAACACCTCTTGCGACTTCGATCTACAAAGGATTCCTTGTTCTGAAGCAACGGGCTTCTTGAAACTCAGCCAGACATAGGAACGCAAGATTGAGGACGACGTTTAATGTGCTCATGTCACAGCTCAGCCACTCTGTGTGTAAGACAGAGAATTTGGGAAACATTACAGTGATTGTAAAATGTGCATTTACATTATGTACAAGGAACTGTGCCAACCTCCGACTATCAATGACAAATTCGTCTTGAGTGAGTTGTCACACGACATTAGTTAAGTACAGTGATTGAGGGCACGATAGGAAATACTTGCGTACAATTTCCACCGTCTGTGCAATGCAATCATAGTTTCATTCAAACAGTGACACAAGCTTTAACAGCATACAGTTTGTCATCCTGTACCCTTGATGAAAAATAGGTGGCAAGATGCTGCTGGCAAGTGTTCTAAGGTGCTGTTGTGTGTGAGCAAAGTGTGTACATTTGTTGTGTGAGTGTGTAAGCTTGGCCCCTGTTTCATCTAGAGTAAGAGTTGTGCTTACATGCCATGTGAAACCATGTGCACAAACACCTATCAATATGTGAGCCTATTTACACAGCACTGCTAAAATGCGAAACGTGTCAGAATGCTGCCCATCAAAATGTGATTGCTACACCATGCTTCCTAGGACACTATCTGCAGAACCGCCACCTCAAATCTTAGCCACACAGTATGACACACTGAATCAAAGTAATGTAACAAAACTGAAATCCATGAGCAAATGCACAAATAAGTGCAGCACTGTTTTGATAAGGGAAACGTTCACTGTAACTTTTTACCCAAATGACTCAACTGTGTCATTTTGCAGCTAAGCCAAAGTGAAGAACAATAATGGAATAAGTAACTCCTGGCTGACACTTCTTGTTTAATACTGATCTGAAAACTAAAGGTACCAGTTTTTTTTTCTCTCCTATGTTCATTCAGAACTGCAAACATGATTGCATATGGTCAAGTGCAAGCAGAATATTTAAGGGGCAAAGTCTACAATAAAAGTGAATTCAATACAAATTTCATTGCATCACCGCTTACACACTAATGCTTTTGTCAAGGCAGCATTAGTGCACAAATACACCCTCAACAGCACTTCTGGAGAAAAGAAAAAAAATGTAAAGAGCAGGTTTGTTGCAAAATTAGAGGAACACACAAGCTAGCAACATTGGCCACCTTCATTGTACAGCTGATTCATGCTCAGTACATCACTGCGCCTAATAAACTGCAGTAGAACCTCGAGGATACGACTCCGTTTCATACAATTTCCCGACACCAATGTTCGCAATAGAGAACGCAACAAATGGCCCAATACAGTTGCGCTTTGTTTTGAACGGTTAATACGTTCCAAGAAAACATGATCGTTCGGCACCAACGTTCAGTATATCGCTAAACTGCTATCGTATGATACATTTTACAGCCACTAGATCCCATGCAAACAACAAAAGGTGCAAGGCACACGTGCGATCAAGCGGTAGGTGCTATCAATGGCCGCTTTCCTGCAGTACTTGCCCGCCTGTGTCATAAAAATGCCGCCAT
Organism: Dermacentor variabilis; assembly: GCF_050947875.1. Lineage (NCBI taxonomy): Eukaryota > Metazoa > Arthropoda > Arachnida > Ixodida > Ixodidae > Dermacentor > Dermacentor variabilis. The sequence continues at coordinate 160,299,292 of NC_134574.1, read as the reverse complement.
GCTCTCAGTTTCCTATTCTGATACCAGCAAATGTCTCCATGGATCATCACACGTTGCCATTCACAGCTACTGCTGGCAATCCATTGCAATAAGCATCTTCACCTATCCATTTTACGTTGATTGCGGTGTCGGAAGTGAACTGCGCACTTTTAATAGGCATTAATCCAAATGTGCCTTGTTCTCTGCTGCAGGCAACATGAAGCGAGTGTCCTGCTTTGCTTTGGTGGCATCATGCCATTGTATTACAGTGTTGCCTACGAGATCAACTTTGTTTCAGTTTTTCATTGCTGTTTTAAAACAACAATGTGCATCTTGGGTCAGTCGTGCCCCGCAAGCTTGACATGCATCAGTGTTTCATGTGTGCATGTATGAAAACTTTTACTAGCCAAGGCGGGCCGCTCCCACGTTGGCATTGTCAGGCCAAGCCCTTCAGTGACATCATGAGCCCTCTCGACGGCCCTTAGTTGGTCTTGAAACAATGGGCTTTGAATCCTTTTTTCCCACTGTGTCCATTCTTCAATGAAGTTGGGGAGAGTCGCGGGACACCTCGTCAGCATGTGTCCGATTCCAATGATGCCATTACAATCGTTGCAGTCCATGTTAATCTCCCTCTCTGGATATATTTTATTAATGTGGTGCGGTGTGGGATATGTACCTGTTTGCAATAAGCGCAGTGAGACTGACAGGCCTGTTCAGTTTTGAATGTGGCAGTGGGAATTGCCTGCGTCCTAGATAGTAATGTTTGGTAATGTCATTGTAAGTTATTAAATAATCTCTACATTCCCTGGCTTGATGGTGAACGGCTCGGTTGTGACTGTCACGGTTAGCAAGTCCTCGTGTCAAGTCATGAGCAACCTCACTGAGGTTTACACGAGTCTCGTCCACTTTCTCCATATGTGCAGGAAACCATTGGATTTCAGTTATCATAATCCCAATGTTTTCCAAAAGTTTAGCTGCAAATCCAGCTACGTAGCCTTTATCAAAACCCTTTGTAGCGGCTTTTGAATCATTGTAAATGCAAGCCCACCTATTACTCCTGATGGCTAGAGCAATTGCCACTTGTTCTATGCCTCAATGATTTGATTCTCGCGGAGTGGGCATGTAAAAACTTCCCACCAAAATGCCCTCAAGAAGCTGCTGATCCAGACTGAATTTGAGGAGCACAAACGTAAGCTTGCCAAATATGCGAAAACAACAACCTGCGTCATGGGTCGCTCAGGTCCCACCATATTGGGCCGTGCGGGTGTCTCGTGCTGCAACATACAGTGCAGCACTTCACCTTGTGTAAATGTCAACTAAAGTTTAGCTTGCCGAATATTTTCCCAACTTCGGATCGTAAGTTTTCCCGCTTAGCATGTTTTATTCTAGCGTCTCCGCACCCCCCATAATGTATGATCGAGGTTCTACGTACTATAAGGTAACTCATTAACAAGCACTTTCGCAAAGCTTTACCTAGAAAGAATAACCCTATGGTAGTAAAAGAAAATTTTCTTTTTTCTATGCGTACCTGGTACTCATTAGCTCACAGAGGCTTCAGACTGTTTGCAATAGCACTGACAGACAAATTTTTGCATGTAAGCAGATGCACTTAAGCAGGTGCACTTTACAACCTTGCACAGACTTGAAAGAATATTTAAGGTCACAGGCACACATTTGAAGAATTGAAGAACTGTGCAATCAGGTGACTTCTGCTTCACAACGCATACTTAAAGCACAAAAACTTAAGTTAGCACTTTGACTATGGAAGACATTTGAAACTTTCACTGCCTTTGCCTTGTACCAACCAGCCACTACAGAGTGGAGCACGGTACAGGTGCACAGCGCTAGTATCTTGACATTCCTGACGCAGCAAGTGATACGATTACTGAAAAGTTTTGGTGCTCTGTAACATCTTGTAGTACTTCCTGTGCCTGACACACACCACTAGCTATGGCTGCATGACTTCAAGTACATTAGTACACTTGTTTAAGACTGCCAAACAAGAATGCAATGTTGCCGTAACCTCATCTCTACAGTGAAATGAAAAATGAACTAAACAAAGGCCATTAAAAAAAAGAAGCTATACAGCACTTCTGGCAGCAGAGAGCCCGAACGGCCAGGTTGAATACATGAGCAATGCATTCTCTTGACACAGCAAGAGCATTACAGTGTGCCGAAAGGCTAACGAAATCATTACACAAGCTATGGAAAGCCCATTCACCACTGGCTCTTTCATGCCCTCTGCCACAATTGCGAATAGAGTTTTAACACAGCCTGCTTCCCTTTCACAACTGTCAAGGTGCAGCACACATTCCTCGTTAGATAGTAACAAAAGCACATGGCTGCCAATGGCACAAACATTGTGTCCTATAGCAAATCCAGAGGTGCACATCAGTACAGCAGGTCACTTGCGTCATATGTATATATATATATATGCATATATTATATATATAGAACATATAATAGCAATAATAATAACAGTAACAGAAAAGAGCTGGTCGAGAGAAGCCAAAATAATTGAAAGGCTGGCAGAAAACAAAGCAAAACAATGGCTGGGACCCGCATCAGTTGGGCACAGGTGATGAACTGTGGCTCTGTGAAGCTGGAATGGCATGGTGCTCTGGAACATGCAGAAACAAGACACAAACTGCAGGTTAAAACAATTGAGACGATGTGCTAGGTTACATGTAACATTCAGAATAAGCTCGGTTATCACATAATCTTCACCCTATTAAGATAGCATAACACTTGTATATAATGCAGGTAGGTATTCCAACATCTGTTTTATCAAGGCGGATTTACTTATTCAAGGATGTATAAAAAATTTGTGATGACATACAGTTGCTAGAAGCTTAAGTTGCAAAGTCGCAGCGATGTTCAAAGCTGACAAAAATCTCTATTACCAATTGTTTCTATTCTAGGGCCTCACTAGACACAGATGTCAGATCCTTTGTTGCCTACTCCTGCCGTGATGAATAAAGGGAAAATCAGACATCCACCAGAAGTGTAGCAATTGCTATAAACGGGTGGATGTCTGATTTTTCCCTTTATTCGATCATTACTTCTCTCCACCTTGCAGGTTTCCGCAGAACTACTATGTCCTGCCATGATGTGCAGCCAGAGTAGCAAACACGACAGCATTTGATAACAGCGAGTTTATCTTCATAAAAGTGCAAAGAGATGTTTACACACAGGACTAACGGTGAACCTCTGCCACTTGTCAATGTTAGTCGCACGGTGTGTAGTTTGTGTGGCCGTGTGAGCGTATAACATGTGGGATGCTTGAGTGCTTGCATTGACAGTATGACTGCCCTTGCGCTGCATTTCTGCAAAGTTTGGTACAAGCTTTGTAATTTCCTGTGGTGCGGAAAGGGTCAACAAAGTCGAGCAACTTACTAGTCGAGCACCACCCACACCTAAACAGCTGTATTGGTGGTGCTTGCAGACACCACCACCAGGTTTTCGTCTGGTAATTTCTGGCATGAAACTCTGTACGTGCACTTGCTCAAGGACGCACCTCTGAAGGAAAAGGAACCCTGCTCGCCGGCCGAACTGGACACAGTGGCTGGCCGCGGACGAGGGTGGTGGTGCTGCATTGACGGTGAGCCACTGTCGCTGTCCAGCAGCGCAGCAGCCAGCGTCGACCCCAGCTGAGGCGAGCCTCCCTCTGATCCAGACGGGCCAGCTACGTTGGCGGTGGAAAAATGCAGCAGAGAGAGAGAGTTGCCGAGGTCACATCAGCACATAATTTGCTTAGATAGAATGAATGAAGAACTGTCTTTGTTTTGGTCTCTTGCCATTCTCATGTATTCTTTTTCTACATTTATTTATGAATGGGATCAATCTCACCCAACTCGTACTTCTTCAAAGAGTTGAAATCACATTTCCCTGCCTATGAGAACCTTTTCACATTTCCAGTTTTTCCTCTTTCACCTTATACAGTCCCCTGGATTTTTGATAGTATTGAACTAGCGTCGTCCGCACAGCAGATCAGCAACTTGTAATGGTAAGATCGACCATAGCAAGCACACAAAGCATGCCGCAGAGAGAGCATTGTGTGCTGTGCTGTTCTCTTCAGAAAGCACACGCCCTGCCATGCGCAAGGTCTCATCAGGCAGTGCAAATTCCATGTGGCTACAAGTATTTGCAATCATTGTTTATGCTTTTTATGAATACTTTGCACATGCTGATAAATTTGCAAAGTGCAGAAGTGTTGCAGAAAAAGGAGACCAAGACAGGAAAGATGCTCACTTGCGATTGAGTTTAAGAAACAGACCACCAGGAGCGTTATTGTGCATGCTCTGACATCAAATATTTTGAACAAAATTTAAACTTTAAAAAGATTGCCTAGCACGTGAGCAGACATTACTACATAAAAATGACAAACTAGTGTGGTTTATAGCAACATTAGCACATGCAAGTCGCTTAAAAGAAATCGTTCCAAAAAAGATGCGCTGGGGGGAGGAGGAAGAGGGGCAGGTAGAAACATTCAGCCAAGAGCTAGGAAGATTAATTCCGTGTCCGTCAGATACACTGATGGTGCACTGATACAAAAGTCAGCGTCAGCGATAATCTGATCAGCCCCGAGAATTTCCCTTTCAAATCTGTGTTTGGATCAGCTTGCGATCTTGGTTTTATTGAAAAGTGCTGTACAGACACATTCCCTGCAGTGCACAGGAAAGTGCATTGCATTGTTCACAGCCTTTAAAGACGACGAATGCTCTCTTAGCTTGCCATTTATACAGTGCCCCGTGTGCCCGATGTAAACTATTCCACAGCTGAGTGGTATCTTATATACCACTTCGGTGGCACAGGGGATGAAGGGCTTAGTGTGTTTCCTTTCACAGGCTTTGTTTTTCATCTGGCTGTATGCAAGAGCGCACAGCCGAGAAAGCTTCAGAGGGGCTGTGAAGACGAGGTCAACACCATGTTCTTGCCCGATCCTTTTTAGGTTTTGCGAAATCGTGTGGATATATGGCATCACAACATACTTATTTGGTCTCTGGCATGGCATAGCATTGGGTGATGCCTGAAGCTTCTTTAAAAGCATTGATCCCACTGAAACTAGCACACTCAAAGGGAACCGTCGAAGCTTCATCGCGCCTCAGGTCATCCCTGACTGAGTCTTGTGTACACAGGGTTGGCCATAGTTTTAACTTTCAAGTGTTCCGTCTGAGAGCTTCGGCATTCCCTTCAAGTGTGCTAACTGCAGTCTGATCAACCAGCAATAACGTTTGAGAAACTTCCGATACAGAAAGGAACATCTTGTGCTGGGCGATCATGTTGAGCATTTGTTAGCTGGTGAAAGGCAGTCACTAGGAAAGGTAAATAAGCACACATGGCAATAATTTTGCTCAATGCACCGCACTGCATTCTCTCCAGTAGTGCCTACACCCACAATAGACTCTTAGGGAGACCTTCAAGTCAGCTTCCCTGCACAGTGAAAATTCCTTATGTGACTGCCATTTGGTGCTGCCCAAAGAGAACACAGGCCGCACACAGTGGCTTTACAACTGTAACTGTACCTTACAGATTACCATGCATTTTCTAAGACTTTTCTGTAACAATGTTCCTTGGACAGTGATTTATGACTGTTGGTTGAGAACAAAGTTTTACTTGACATGGTTTATGGTCTCTTTGGCTTTGCACCAAATACAGTGCACACTTAAGTCATGCTTGCGTTATGCCATTTCAAAATATGACACTGACCCGATCGACGGAGCACAAGGGGGCTTTTGGCAGGTGCTGGGGCCATAACCTTGGAGGCAAAATCTTCAAATGTTGTCAGTTCCTTGTAGTTCTGTACGATTGTCTCCAGTGCCTGCGCTCGCTGCTCATAGCTGATATGCACATCAGGAAAGTAAGCATATCTCACCACGTTCACAAAAATATGCAGGCAATTACACGTAAAAGCTCAACGCATCCAAATGTTATTATAGATTCATTTTACAGGTATACAGTCAAACCAGATAATAAACCCGGGTACAGCGAAATATGTTCTATATCGAGCACATAAAAGCTTTTTAGTGATATCCACGCAAAATAAGCAGCTTAAGAATTAACTGGACATCGGATACATGTGCATGCCTACAACTAATGTCAAGAAGTTCCTGCAGTGGATCTCTCCTATTTTCCTCATATCCTTTATGAACATGCATGTCACATTCCGGTCATGCGACAGCGTGTTCAGAAGTTAACTGAGCAGGGTGCAATATGATGCATAACCCAACATAAAGCAAGATCCTACCAGATTGCTGCGTTACCTATGTGTGCTCGTGCAATAGTCACGTCACCATAATATGCTTAAGCACGGTCACATAGCTTTGTTCTGTCCATGTATAACAAGCTCATCATAATGGTTTGTCACACTCAGGTTCAGATGTATCGAATTACTTGATATATCAGACTATCTTTAGGGCACAAACTACTAGTTCATGATAACTGAGTTTGACTGTACAAGTCTAAAAACAAAGTTAACTGGCAGAAAAGAAAAAAAAAGAGAACCAATTTGTCCAACCACAACACTACCACTATCTCACAACTGCCTTTGGACCATTACAGTTAGCTCAAACATGATCACTGCAATGATGTTGCCCTAGGTAAGCCCTGCTGTCAAGACACTTTGAAAGCAGAAATTTATGAAGCAAAATTTTTCTAATTATATATAAAAAAAAAAAAGAAAATCGCTCAAACATCAGCCTAGGCCAAACTCGCATGAAGTGCTGATGAGGTCTCAAAAAAAAAAAAAAAAAAAAAAGAATCTTGATTTCTTGCAGTCATAAATGAACCATGCAGTGAGCTAGCAGTTTTCTAGTTTAAATATGTCCACAGTGGGTGGGGACAGCTTAGGAGAAAAAGAGCTCATGAATTCAGAAATTTCCATTTCTTCTTAAATGGTGTCTTTGCAAGGCCACATGTGCTATGGACATAAAATTGACTAATAGGCTATTAAACGAAAACAAGTGCAGATAAAAAGAAAAAGGGAAGTCACAAGAAAAACAGGAACATATTTAAGAAAGAAAGGATACTATGTGCGGAACATGGGTTTGAGCGAATTGACAGCCCTCCCAGCATTGATGGCTGTCGCCCGAATCAGCCTCGGCAGAACCAGGTGGTCCACAATGGCACCATCAAACAAGGGGCCGAAGAACGGCACCTAGAGAGTGCAAGTCATCAGTGCAAAAGTCAAAAATACTTCTGAGGAGACTATGGATGTGTCCATTTCAATGGCATCATCTGTTCTCTTATGTGTACTGTGCATGGGTCTGTGATCACCCTGTGCAGCAGTTTCACTGCGCTGCATAATACAGCACTTTTGAAACTTTTTGAGCAATCATTGCTGCTCTGTCATGGGTAAAGTAGGGACTCAGCTGGAGGGAGAGATGCTGACTTTAATGTGAAGTTGGAAATGTTAGCCTAGTTGATCACCTGACTTGCTATTCCAAGTTCTACGTGATAACTATGGTATACACAGTGATTGTACAAACACACAAACTGCACATCCAGTAAAGCTGTTCACTAAGTTTCGTTAAGGCCTACAGACCTTAGAAACATCAGCTACATTTCTCCAGTGCGCACCGCACAGTTAGTGCTTCCCCACCATCCAAGAACGTTCTGAAGCTTTAAAGGGCAACTTTGGCACTTTTTTAACAATATTAGGATATTGACATTTTCAAATGGTATTGACAGTCCTATCATTCAATTTCGTCCTATCGTAGGGTCGTTCAATTTGCTTAGAAACTCGTCAGTAATTTAAATAACCAATAAACAAGGTACAGAAACCAAAACAGGTAACTGCTTCGTGTGACGTCATAATGAGTCGATGACGTCAGATGCTACACTATCGTAATGTAAACATGCAGAATGTGTGCTAAACACGTAGTACATGTGGCGCTAACACCAAAAAAAGCTGATGATGTCTCCTGACGACACATGGAGCTTTTACAGCTCTTTTCAACTAGACAGCAGCGATTTCGGTGACGATTTCAACGACAGTGCGAGCGCTGAAGGATCACCGTTTGCTTTTGACCAGCCGCTGCCGCACGTAACAGCTGACGTGCCCAAGCTCAAAGCACCGAACTGCGGCAAGACAAAGCGAAGCACCGGTTATCACATCTGTCAATATGATGATTGTCAGCTGTCGTGTAGTAGAAAAATGGCCGAGCTTCATTGTTTCTAAGCAAAGTGGTGGTACAGTCTCCGACATCACAAACACAGAACGCCCAGTAAAAAGTTATACAATTGTGGGCATAAGGCGGGAACACACAACCAATCTTTAAAATTCATATTCAGGAAAGCTGAATACTTGCAGCCATATAGTCTGGCAAAGATAATCAGAGTGCAAAGAGAACATGTATTCAAAATACACGTATTGAGGTCAGTGGACATAAAAAAAATCGCCAGAGTTGCTCTTTAAGCTCACACTGTGCTGTGAGAAAAGTGTAGTGCGACCTCTAGAGAGTTTCTTTCTAACATGCTCTAGTTCTAAATACTTTCCAAGAAGTACCCCTCTCCAAGACATTATGCTCTGCAGTGAAGCTCAGCTGCAGTAACGCGGTTTTGCCCTATTACATATATTATGTTAGGAGCACCCATGCAGTGTGTTCCAAATGAGAGAGGTTCACAGGAAGGCATAAAATGAGTAACAGTGGAAGAACAAGGTACGTCTGTTTTGGTGGAGCATCCTTTCATAAATTGTCTTGCAAAAATGCACAGTGCACTAAAATGATTTGACCTTACCACTTTCGCACTGCATGATGCGAGACTGAGGAGCTCCATTACTGGTACAGTGTGTTAGCACAAAATGCAAAGCTGACAGTTTCGATTTTCATGGACCAAGTGTGTCTCAATTTTGTCAGACTGCAGTAAGCAAGTGAAGCTACAGTAAGACCTCGCTATAGCGAAGTTTGAATGGGAACTGCACCTATTTTGTTATATCCATTGCTTGATATTAACAATTGTCCACCCTCATGGCTGACACGGCCAACATCGACCACACAGAAAGGTGGCAAAGTGTTGTTAGTAACTACTGTGTAAGCCAATGTAAAAGCCCACAGTTCAAAGCTAAAAGATTTTGAAAAGTTGTTTTCTGTTGCATCGTCGTCACGGTAGTTTTGAACTGCTTATTCAGTCGCATTACATGCAGCATGATGTGCCGCCAGATTTCTGCCTAATCAGAGCAGCATGATGAGCAAATGACAAAGAGAGACATACACCGACCAAATAAAACTTATTAAAAGACAAGACATATACGTCTTTCTTTGTCATGTCTCATCCTGACCAGATGGGTTTCCGTCAAACTCTCGATTACATGATTAGCAAATTTTCATTCTCAACTAAAAAACAAGATTTTAAATGCATTGAAACTCAAAGAGAAACTCAAAGGGAATTACGATTACTTCATTATATTCAATGATTCATCACAACCCATTTTGTTATAATGAGGCTAGACTGTATGGGGTAGCAAAGGAGCTGTTGCAACATGACAAATTACAATTTGGTGTGTGGTAAAAGCTCGAGTAACACAAAGAATCTCTCAGACTAAAGACAAATAGGCAAAATACATATATTTCTCATATGATAATATATTGTACGATAAGGAAAGGCAATGCATACCTAAAATCTGTATGTTATAAACGTCCGCACGCTAATTTCAAGGGCCACACATCGCATTACGAATGGAGCACGCCAACTGCCACGATACATACACATCGTGTAAACTCCGGGGCATGAGTCTTTCCTCAGCAATCAGCAGGCATGCACCTGTGCCCGAGTGCATGCACACCGGGAGCCGTGAGAGGGACGCACCAAGCAGTTCCACCCCGAGCAGATACCATTAATCTACACACATATCATACGACACTATCACCTGTCTTATAAACAACACTATTACCACCACATAATGCTCTCACGCGAGAGGAAGCCGTAGTATGGCGGAAACTACAAACAAGCACATATCCACACTTGAGTCTGTACCACGTAATACACGCTGCGCTGTATTAAAAATGCCTACGCTGAGATGAATGCGCAATCGCTCTAACACATGGTACGAGCATGCACAAGCACACCGGAGCTCACACCTACAACACGCCCCACCACACCAACTCCAGCTCGACAAACCAGCTTGAACTGGCCAACCGAGCGAGAAGGGCAGCTAAGGCTGCTGTACCCATGGACTGAGCGGACCACCCACTGCAGAGCGGATGTGCTACCTATGCTCGCATAGCTTGCGTGCTGTTCTGTATAAAGTTTATTCTCTCTCCACATGCTAATACGTAAAAATCTCAGATGTGCTTCCCACTCTTTCTCTTAAGGAAGTTTTCGGTGTTCCAACACAAGAGAGAAAATGCAAGGCTTCCTGGCAAGTAAAGACCACAGGTCTCAACTGGCCCACAAATGCTTCATGCTAAAAGGAGCTATGCAGAGTTTTGCGAGCACTGAGCACACAAATTTTAATCTTATGGCCACAGCCAGGTGCACTAAAGGTCTACCTGCCCTCAGATCAAGGGCACAGAAGCTCAAATTATGGCATATGTTTAAGACCCAGAGGCACACATCCTGAAAAAAGAAAAAAAAAAAACAATGGCCAAGAGAGTCACCAACCTCTGGCTTGGGGTTTATCTGGACGCGGTAGAGCCAATTCCCCAGTGGGTAGATTACAATGAGCACGTCGCAAAACTCCGTCGGGATGATGCCACGCCGATAATCTCGCGTGTGTTCAGACCACACAATGTGCACTTCATCATTGCCCAGGTGGCGCAGCTGTGAAGCAACATTAGCGTTAGTAGTAAACTTGTGTTGACACTTAAAATTTCTAACATTTTTTTTTACACCTGTGCTACCACGGGACGAACAAAGAAGAATGGTCACATGTGAAGTCGTCTGAGAGAGGGTGCATGCACTTTCAATTTTGGATGTGAAGCCACACAAGACCAGTGTATATTCTCAGCTATGCAATGGTGGGCGCAATGACATTATGCCACGGGGTGCCAATGTTGGACTCTGTCGCACCTGACATCTTTCTGTTGTCTACAGTGCAGCGGCACATGTCGCAGTGGCTGCCTGGAAGACACAGTAGGCAATAGAAATGTGTCATGCTTTTGCACCCATTCCAGACTTAGTTTAAGAACTGTAACTTAACAGCATTGGGCCTCACTTCTCATTGAAGGCATAGGCAAACATTTGCTTGTAATGATGGGAAGTGAAACAAATCAAGCTTGCTCAGGTGTCTCAGCAAGCCCAGCTCTCACATTTTTCAACCTCTAGTTATGAGTGCAATAAAAAGGTTGCTTCAGAGAAAGCTTGCCAAGAAATGCATTCATTTAGGAGTAATAAGAGGATTAATTGCCCACTGTCACTGATTCTCAGTTTTCATGAGGAAAAATTGCATAAACAAGCATTACATATTAACACACAAGTATTCAAGCTCAGACAGTGTTGTCCAACTTGCAGTAAAAGATGTTCAAATTACATCAGGATGAATTACAGCAGAATGATGTTAAAAAAAAAAAAAAACGAATGGCAAGAAGCACCTTTTTTGTAATGGAGTCCTTCTCAATGGCAGGAATTCGCGTGGACACATGGAAGAGAACTTCCATGAATGAGGTGGCATAATACGGTGCAGTGCTGCCTGTGCTCTTGTTGGTCTCAAGGCCACCATTGTAGCCTGTGTGCACCTCCAGATCAACCTGGCCAGGGCAGAAAGAATGTCACGAATTAGTAGCCCTCAGCTCTCACAGCTAAATCAATGAACAGGAACAGCGGGTCTCCTTGAGTTGCAGTTCCAGACTGCCCATGACTGTCTGGTAAACTGCGTATGCGAATGCACACTGGCTGAAAGTAGCACCTTTGGCAGTCTGGGATGACAAATCGAAGATATTTAGTGCTTGTGCAGAAACTAAATTTCAGAAACATTCAGAAAGTAGCCAACTGTGCTCAGCGAAAAGCTGAGTGTTGTCTACTAAGACAACCAAACAACCAAGGAATAATAACTAGCGTGAGCTTGCTGAAGAATGTTAACCTAAAGAGCATGTTTGCTGATGCCATGAAATGCAGAGTGAACTGAAGGAACAAAGCAGTGCCTTACCTCCCAGCCCAGACCTGCAACAAACTCTTCAAAGGCACGGCTCCCAGTATTGTTCATGAATATAGAGTTCTTGTCCTCCTGGCCCTCTGCCACATAGATCACAGCTATTTTGTGCGTTTCACGGCTGCAATGACAAAGAACGCAGCTACGTCACTAAAGAAGAGTGTTGGACTCGTTGGGGCCATTGCTTTTGGTGCGACATAGTTTCTAGTGGGCAAAAATTCTTTAACAGAAAAAAATAATAATGAGAGGGGACAGGACAGAGCACTAGTCTGTTCTGTCCTGTCCCCTCTCTTCTTTTCTGTTAAATAATGTTTTTCTATTATTATTATTTTTTTTGTGACAGACACTATGTCACAACTATGTCTGGCTACTCCACGCTACATGTGTACAAACCTCACAAAGGTTCATAGAAACGGATGGCACTGAAAAGTAATCGTTGAAATGTTGCCTCCAGTAGCATCCCTTGTTCGACCAATGTTTGTCACCACAAGCTATGTGTATGCCAGACATAGTCAAAAGACGGCAGATGGCAACATCAATCAGTGAAGTGCAGATTCAGCAGCTATAACATCTAAGAAACTTTCTTGGCTTTAGCAACATTGTAGTAATGGTGAATGCAATACACCTTTATTAGTCTAATTTAAAACATGCATTTGTCTAATAGCCTGTTCTCCAATGAATGACCACATTAGTTATGAAAAGCAGAGCCAAATTTCAAATAATGCTAATCCAAGTTCTTCCTAGCTTGTCTCTTTAGTGCCAAAACAAAGAAACAATCAAGTGTATTAAATAAATGCCCTGACAGTGTAAAAACAGAATATCCTAAAAGCTTATAGCAACTGCAACATTGACAACAAGAGTGCAGAAAGTTAATTAAAGGAACACTAAAGGCAAATATTAAATCAAGCTTAAGTAATAGATTAGTGTTCAAGAATGTTTAAGGAGTCAATTACGGAAGCCATTACGGGACCTCTGCCTACAAGTTGTTCCACTGACGTCGCGGATTTCCTCCTACACAATGTCATCCTGCACCACTGTGCTCCACGTCAGCTCCTCACGGATTGTGGACGTTACTTCTTGTCAAAGGTCATTGATGATATCCTCCACCTATGCTCTTCTGAGCATCAAATAGCCACTGCATAACCATCCACAAACTAACGATCTCACACAGCGACTGAACAGAACGCTTACCGACATGCTACCTATGTACATTTCTCCAGACCACCAGGACTGGGATGTCGCTCTGCCATATGTCACCTTTGCGTACAATTCGTCCCGCCATGACACAGCAGGCTGCTCACCGTTTTATCTACTGTTCGGCCGCGACCCCATTTTGCCCCTGGACACTGTACTTCCATAAGTCACACAGTCGCACACTGCTTATACCTGCGATGCGATTTCTATGGCAGCACAGGCCCGCAAGATTGCCCGCGCTCGCCTCACTGATTTTCAGGCTATCAAGATACACACCGATGGGACATGCAGTATTTACCTGGCTCCCTCGTGCTCCTGTGGTCACCATCTTGTCGTGCGGACCTATCGGGAAATCAGGTCCCTACCGAATCCTGAGAAAGATTTTGGATGTGGCATACAAATTGCTCCCGAAGAGCCCGACCTGTCATCCCTACAGCCAGGAACCGATCTTGTTCATGTCTCCCGTATAAAGCACTATGTGCGTGCCTTTGCCAGGCCATAATCGCTTGCACCGGGTTGGCGCTCCAACCCCGGTGGCGTAGTGTCGCGATGCAGAACAGAGACAATAATGAAGAAGTGTTGTTGTTGCTGGGGCACTTTGGCCACCATGTTCTAGTCCTTCAGCATTCTCCTTGCATAAACAACATTCATGCTTGTCTCTGCCTCGCAACAGTATTATTGCAAACAGAGCTTTAGCAATCGAGAAACTGAGGTAAATGCAGGACACAATAAGCGACTCCCCCGGGACATTCAAGTCATCAGGACTAGCCTGATGACGAAGGCATCCCTTATTATAATTCTGTCAGTAGAACTCAACCACTCGTTATAAAAAGATCACTGGATTGCATTATAAGACAAAAGAAAATGCTGCTTGTCCAGTTCTATTTGATTTTTAGAAATAACTACCTATTGACATTACCCTTGAAAACGACGTGGTTGGTCGAAAGGTTCCGTTTTTTCTGCCATGCGCTGTCCGCGCTTTCGTGTTTCAGCAGTTTTGTTATTGCGTAGTGCTAGGCTGGGTTTTCTGGCCCGTGAAACTCAAACTGCAAGTAGCAGAGAATGCCATGTTCATGTGATGATGCGGGATTCCCTAAGAGTCCATGCTACTTGACCAAGTGCAGCTGCAGCGGCGAATTCAACGCTCTGTCTTGGCTCAGTTGCTCCATGGCAGTGCATACGTCTTTCGCGCAAAAAACTAGCACCGTCTGTCGGGCGTTAACACAGTGCCTGACAGGCAGCACACCGCTTGGGAGCGGGTGATTTGAGTTGCGCTTTTCTTTACACAAAACAAACGCTGTGAGGTTTATGGAATGCTATTTTAACAGTCCACGTTGACTTAGCATTTGCCTTTAGCATTCCTTTAGATTGAAAAAGTGACTTGAAGAGTGGGGGAAAGAAAGGAGGGGCAACGCAAGAAACCGCACCAGATTTGGTTGTCGAGGTTCCGCAGTTCTCGCAGCAGCTTCTCGTTCTTCTTGACAAGGTCAAATTTTGGCCTGTGGTAAGAGACATGCATGCATACATACAACTGCAGGAAAGCTGGGTAAATTATTGCACAAACAAAGAGCAATAAAACACCATGAACGTAGGCAACAAGGAGAATTGCTGCATGTGTGCAGAAAGGTGGAAGCAGGGATATGAATGGGCAGGGATGTCAGTAATAGTATCAATTGCATAAAAGTGGCATGGAAGGAAGGCTGGAGCACAATAAATTTGTGCACAAGGTAACCTAGCATCAACAGAAAACCACAACAGAAAAGTTAACAATGCTATATGTGGTGATCAGTTTCAAGTGATGGGACAAAAGTCCAATGTGACACTGTGAACACAGCTCAAAGATACATTTCACAGCAGTCTCAACAAATTGTTTGTGCTCTTGTATGATACTTGTATGCATGGAAAGATGAAAAAAAAAGTGTGTCAGTGCTTTCCGGGCCTTTCTGTCATGATGTAAGTAGAATAAAAATTTTGAAGAAAGAAAATGAGGTAGGAGAAAAAAGTGAAACCGTCCTTCAATGCAGAACATGACATGCACAGAGATGATAACCAAGAGTAAATCACTGCACACTAATAAAAGGCAAGACAAGATTGTCCCTAGGTATTGATGAAAAAGGTTAGTGTTATTTAGAGTGAAGCAAATTTCAGTTTGGAATGTGAGAGCTGCACAAAAAAGTAGCAGAATGAGAAGTTGGAAAAGTAAGCAGATTGAGTCTCAAGCCTTTGAATACAACTGAGCAATCATTGTCTTCAAAGCACTAACCTCTTTTCCCATGCGAAGAAGTTGAAGTTTTCCAGAAGCAGCCGTGAGTACTGGAACGGCGACAGTGGCTCGGTTGGACTGGGTGGGCTAGCAGCCTTTGCCAGCATCCTGTACGGCAAAGTCGCTATCTTTAGCATAGCTAACAGTAAGCACATTCTATTAAATGTTTTATGCAATGTTACCATCCCCACAGTATCTAAGCAGTAGGATGGCCGAAGTGAACAACGCTGCAGCAAAACTGCAGCATAGACTAAGCATTAGCATTGCACCAAAACTGGAAAAAAAAAAAACAACGACGTGTGAAGTACCCAAAGAATGAACTAATTTCTAAAAGCTGTCTGCCAGTGGCTGAAACTTGTGCAACCTTTCTAGTTAGCTATAGTAAGTGGCTATCAATGAGTCTGAAATGTCCTTTACACATGACAAGTCTGTGATCCTAGGTCAAGTTCGCCAATGATGCTATTATATGCAGTCATCTCCAAACAGAGAAATTCTTGAATCACACAATCCAAGAAGGAATTCATTCTACCCAAACAAGTGCACAATTTGTAAAGCTACACATGATCTTCAAATAGGCAGTGGTGTTACAGGCAACTTGTACAGTATACACCATAGCAAAAGCACTTGAATTTCAGAGCACACGTGCGCATAGTAGTTTGCCTAGCATGGTCACCAGTGTACAGCCACTTCCTACCCAGTGATATAAAAAAAGGGGGTCAACGTTCCCAGTAGCTGATCACAGTATAAGGGGCATGGTTAGTGCCATGTCAACTTTCATCGTAAGCACTGACCCCGTGAATGTTGTCCATGCTCTAGCAACAACAGGTACGAAATGATCGAGAATGTGTCACTGCTGCAGCGGAGCAGTGGCTCCCGTGAATTTCAGCGCTAGTGGGCAGGTTGTATTTTTAGGACGCCTATGGCGAAGTGCACAAGCACTCACTCTGAGCTGTAGGCAGCCTGCGCAGTGTGCTGGACTTCCTGGGCATGCTGGTTTAGCAGTAGGTGGACGGTCTCGGCCTCGCGGATGCCTGCCAATTCATCAGTGGCCTTGGGTGCCGAGTTGAGCCGCTGGCAGGGCAACTGCACACACTCTGGGCTCGTGTGCCCAATGTACTGCAGCAGCTGCACAGACAGCATGGCACAAGCACTTGCTATTTCTGTTTTCGGGAAAGTGACAAGAAGATCACATGGCTTTGTAGTGTTGAGAAATATGAATGGGAATGCCTGAAATGTATTCAGAACCTAAGATGGTCCTTGTTTTTGCCTTAAAATCGAAAATGCACAGTTGGGCAGAGTGTTCAGCAGTAAAGCAACTTAGCAGGCATTAGAAAGTGAGGTCTCAAGTTAAAATCCTACGTGGGCAAATCAGAAACTCTTTGCCCCTATTTCTTATTAGCCAGTATAAGGCACATACAGGTAATTACAATTATATATACTATTCTAAGTGCCTTACACTATCTTTCTGCATAGTCCCCAAACCGGTTCAGACATTTGTCCAATTGCAGCACGAAATTTGAGATACCCCTGTGGTCAGTCAGCGACGCACGCAGCCTCCCCGAACGCTCACCATCGTGCAAGTCTTCACGGCCGTTTACGAACTTGCAACACCACCACCTCACACCTCTCAAAGTGAGACACCTTTCCCCATACGTGGGCTGCATTTCCCTGTGGATTTCGACGGGCGTTCGTCCCTTGATCTATAGAAAATGAATCACACTTTGTTGCTCGTACGCCGTGGACGAGTGAAGCACAGCTGCCATCTTCAACAACTGAGAGCAGCGCCGTGTCGTGTAGCTACTGGCAGATATGGCTCGTCCTGTCCAAGAAAGGTCCACTGCTGGGAATGGATATGTTGACTTCACATTTACAGTCATAATTTGGCTTAAAAAAGTAGGGGCAAAGACTTTATGATTTTCCCTCGTATAGGGATTGTTGTTCAATTATCATTGTCATGTTTCCTTTCACATTGAGCCTCCCTGTAAAGAACTGCACATGTGTGGAGGATTCCTGACAGCACTAAAAGAGGTACAATAAGTCCAGTGACTGATCTTTCAGCTAAAGCACCTTATGTCAATACTAAGAGTCACCGAACATACACGCTGCAGCTAGAGCTCTTGAGTGACATTATGTAATCAGCAAGATGAATGTATGCCGAAGCTCAAATGTATTCGGAATGCAGAAAGTGCGAAGAAGTGCAAATGAAACAGCAGTGCAGTCGGATTTTTTTTTCTACTCTCTTAATTTGGGCTGTTGGATAATTGGATCAATTCTGTTGGTTCTGTCAAGGCTGAACTAATGGAAGCTGACTGTATAGGTACTTTCTTGAGGGCCTTGCAATGCTCACATCATCCAGGTTGTCATAGTTGTCTTGTGTATTTTCCAGCAGTGGTAGCTGACCAGGTGGCCGATGAAGGGGACTTCTACGCCCCGAATCACGGGTGGCAGCATCGGCATGGCAGCGGTGCTGCTCCTGAACGTCCAGGTTTCGGCCACGGTGAGTGGTGTAGTGAAGGCATGGGTCAGGAACAGGGCCTGGATGATGCAGCGAAAGAAACTGCAGACTGAGCAACACTCCTGGCAAACGAGTTGCCGTAACCCATTAATGAGGAGACAGGTAATGCTTCAACATGACTTGCTGAACAACGAAACAAAACGAGTGCGTTCTGTTACAAGAGAGTTTAGACCAGCAGGTTGATCTTAACACTACTCCGCCCATGTGTCTGATACAGGTGTACACGGTGCACTTTCTACCACAATACAGTCCGTCTGAGATGTAATTTCTTGAATGCAACTGGCTCCATTGCTGAAGCTGTGCAAGGGAGCCAATCGACTGAGCCAACCAGACTTGATCGCACTCGATAGTGACCGACTGTGACACTTGTATGTCCATGTGTACGATGGGCCATGAAGCTGTAGCAACAGCAAGTCCACATCCTTCTGAAGCTGCGGTGTCAAGCATTACATTACACTTCGTTCCTTAATGCTGAATGCCACTGTACCAACACACTGAAGTGGTTTGAAGCAAAACAAGCATGCCTGCAAATCACCCCCTCCATCGCATGTACGCACAGTCTCTCTTTCTCTCTCACTTCCTTCTTAAAGTGAACCTTCCTTTTGCTTGTTCCTTTCTATTCCACTGCTGTGGCAACATCAGAAACCATGCCTGGTTGGGTCTATGAGACCTATCCAAGGAGGGTTCCCTGGCCCTCACCACAATGTCCTCTAGACGGCAGTAATTAGGTATGCCCACGAAAGCATTGCAGAAGCTGCAGCGCATACAAGCTTACTTTTGTACTCACACGCAACACTCCAGAGATGAGGTAGATAGAATAGTAGAGAGAAGGTAGAGAGACGAAACAGAGAATGGGTAGAGTCAATGCAGTCGAAACAAGCAAGTAACAGCCTTGCCACTCTTCGCTCATGGCAACTTGCACAGAGGGACAAGCGTTTTTCTCTTAAAATTGCAGAAAAACAAATTTCGTGCTATCGATACTCTGTTCTCGCTAAAATTTCACAGCAAGATTGCATTTGATGGCCCGGATCATTCAGTGTAGACTTCACAATGTTACTTGTCTGGTTTTTAAGAAAAAAAATGCCAAGTTGCCTTGGTCTACATCTTTGGATGCATACCCAAGCGTATAATGAAAACAAATCTCGAAGGACATGCTTTTCTGCATTGCAGACAGAGGAAGTGACATAGCCACCATGTTTTAGACATCAGTTACTGTAAAGAGTGCAGACAAAGGCAAATTCAACAATATTGTTTGCAAACCAGGCACGTAACGATCCAGACCATAAAATTTGATGTTTCTCGAAAATTTGGGCAAGAAGGTAAAGGCAAAATAATTTTTTGTTGCAATTTTAAGAGAAAAACGCAGTCCCTGTGCATGGGAGGAAGGTGGAAGAGGGTAAAGGTGCTGTCAGAAAGCATGCCTCATTTCAGGTCTGTTCAATACAGGAAACGCTGCTAGTACTAGAAACAGCAGCAGCTGCGAACAAACTGGAAAAATGTAAATTCAAGGTACGGTATGGCATGTTTCTGCTATTTTTTGAAAAATAACCACCATGAAAGTTTGTCTACGTGGACAAATGATGCAGGATGTGCAGACACAAAACTGCATTAAAGTGCTGAAGCGTCAAGATGACAGACACTAGCAAGTGGCCGTCCAGCAAATCAACGCTTCAGCTACGATGTGATGCCCCGTGCGAGGCAAGGACACGGTGCTCACCTTCTTGCAGGCTATGAACAATGGTGCACAACGGCTCGAGCAAACACTTTTACTACGAGAGAAATGCAGGTGGTGCACTCAAGGTAACATTTAACGTCATCTTATGACTCTCGTATGCTATCAACATCACCGCCAATTATTGTCTATCAACGCAAACAGCACAGGATGCTTCGCTTACATAAATTACTATAGTGCGTGGGATCTTCATTATTATTTCTTTTTTTCTAAGAAATGTGGAGTAAGTGAGCCTCTCACCAGGTGGATAGGAGCCTGCACGGCAGCCATGAGGCCCGTACAGTGTCAGACAGTCCCAAGAAAATTTGCCGCTCAGGTCACGCACGATAGCTCGCACTTGGGACTTGCCCGTCGTGAGGCCTACACTTGCAGCACCTCCCGAAGTTTCCTAGTAGAAGAAAGCAGTTGCGGGCATGTTTGATTTCTATCTGCTTCTCAATTTCTTAGCTTGGTTCCTTACTTGACCAAGTTAGATTCTTTGAGTAAATGTTTCCTAATTCAAGAAATGGTTTAGCTAGATGGACAATATACTATTTTAACGCGAGAGTGTTAAGGGCCCCGTGTTGCAGAAAATCTGGTGTCGGTGTCGGCGACATTGTCTGTTAGAGAAAATCATCCCAAACCATGCATCCCGAATCACGCAGGCACCTCTGCGTGGCGCATAGGGGTTAGTGAAATACTTGAATTTCTCAAAGAAAAAATGCATCAGATAATTAGTAAAGTATGACTTGCACACAAGCTACAAACATGATAGCATTGGATTGTAATTTGAATATGCAAGAAAACATAAATCTGTTACTCGGAGACTCAAGCACAAACCCTTTTTTCAGCTGCCGTTAAAGGTCTGTCCTAGTGGCCGCAGATGCTAGGGTCGGTACTAGGGGGACCTAGTGAGTGAGTTGTCTTTAATTTGATAAAGCGTGTTAGAGACATGTGCCAATGCCTACATTAGTAATCATAAATATCCAAATAATGAATGAGGCAATTATGTGAAATTAATGATGATTGCAATAGTTCATTGTACTTGAACAATCAGATGTGTTTGTATTGCATAAAAATTCTATTTTGAAGGCAGGGAAAGGCGAACTAACTGTCGCCCTTCTCAGTGGACACCTCAACCATGCTGTGAGGGAAGGAACGCCTGTGCGTGTGACATTAAGACAGGAGCAGAATGCTTCCACTGCTCGCGGAGGTCGCTAGGAGGAGCGATGACGTCAGTGCTAAGGCATAAAGCGCCCGAGCGCACGCTCGTAGTAATTACGTAGTTATGCGACTCAAGACCATGGCAAGCGAATAAGAAGGTGATGCAAACGGGGCCCGATAATGCTATTGCGTTCCGCTCTTAAAGGCAAAGCTTAAGAGTCCTCCAAGTTTTTTTGAAGCCGATATATCTCGCTGCTCGTGAAGGGCTACCCCTAGTGCAAAGGCAGCACTTTTATGCCACAGTGCTTTATGGTTCGTGGCAAAATGAAAGGTTGTGTTTGTCATTTCCAGTCCAGTGATGGAAGCCACAGCAGTAAGTGCCAGACTTGGCACTTTCTGATCAACTAATGCTTCCAGGGGTCATAAGAATATGCTAGAATTCCTTACGGCTTTCCTGCTAAATGAACAACAATGTCAATAATACAGACATTTTTCACAGACAGTCAAATAAACTAACATGCAAATAAAGCAGGCAGCAACTACAACAATGACATTAAAATGCTGGCCATTCAAAAGCAGCAGCAAAGCCAGCACTTTGAATAATTTTGCAGAACAGACTTCTCCATTTTTCTCTTACACAGGAGTCACAAAGCACACTTTCAATCGCAATCGAACCTGGTCGAGATCAAATTTATTAGTCGCGACTGGCTTCTTTGCGCAAGCTGTGGGAAGGAACCAATTGTGGTCGAGAATTTAAATCCGGATCAGGCTCAATTGTGACCAAAAGTGGCCGTATGATACAAGTATAAGAACACTGTAGCCCCAATCCATAAATATGCCCAGGTCACCTGAATCGGGGAACAGAGATGCCATCCCTCAAAGGAAGAATTGAAATACACCCAATATTTGTCCCCATAGTTGTTTTTAAAAGCAGCGCACTTATAGACACATACTCAAACACTAATATAAGACACAAACAAGAGCGTTCAATATCTTTTTTTTTTTTCCAGAAAAGGGAGGAAGATTCTTTAATTTTATGCTTCTGACTGTCACAATAGCAAGGGTGGTCTATCAATTGGTTCAGCCTTTTAGATGTATACACATACATATGCATAACACACGTGCTGTACATCTGTATGCATGTATATATAAGTTGTATCTATATACATTTTTGGTACAGTTACCGGTACGAAAGATCAAGCTGAACGTCAAGCGTCAAGCTGAATCAATGACTTTCTCGTCTGTTCCCCAGCCATCTGTACCTTGTATGGATCAGAAAAAGTTTAGTTCTGTCCCCTGTGGCATTGTGGTTTATTCCACAACTTTAATATCTGATCCCTTTGACGTGCACCTTTGATCGCTTCCCAGCATTTCACTTGAGCAGATATTGATTTCTGGCATGAACACAAATACCTGCCTTGCAGCAATAAACCTTTTGTTACAGCTCAGTGCTTGTGTTTATCCATTTATTGTTGGTCTGTGTGTGCCTAAAGTGCAGTGCTTTTACAGCAACAACAGCCAAAGAACTAGGCCACCGGTACCTCCTCAGCAACATTATCCCCACTTTACCACAAATGCAAGTGCTCCATCTACCTCAGCAGGAATCTCAACAAGCGACAGTATGGCCATGTTGTTGAGGACAAAGAGCTGGATGTTAGGTGCTGAGAAGACTTCCTTGGACAGCTCACTGTCGCGGAGCGCAGGCACATCATCTTGCTCTGCCACCAGGCTGGTAAGCTGCGCCGCACCCAGTCCCATGGGGAAATGGCCAAGCTGATGAAGCAGGTGACTCAAAACCTGAAACAAGCATGGTCATCAACCCAAGCTTCTCCTGGCAAAACGTTCTTGAATGAATTATTGTAAGTTTGAGTTGAATAAGAGACATTCCCAAAAAATCGTTATGGCTTACTATACACATGCCTGCACACTTGTACGCACAAATGCAGGCATCCGCCAGAGGGATAAAAGGGGAGCAAGGGCGAAGATGGAGGGGCAGTGGCAGTGCTTCCCGTATAGCAGTGCATATAAGTGTTTTTGTGTGTTTGTGAGTATCCCCAACGCATGCATGCACATGCATGCACACCACTCTTGACACCACCCCACACAATGTGGTTCACTGTTAAAGGGAACAATCCAATGTTCAGCTCTCACTTCGCTGGCGCTCCGGTTGCAAGCACTAGCCAAAGCCATGTCAATGCACTGCACAGGTGTGTAAGAAGGGTGCCAATGCCACCAAACACAAGCCATCTACTGCAAAGCTAGACAACTGTACTCTTGCCGTGGTAAAAATTTCGCACATGCTCTGCACTCATGTGTTTCCTCTAACAGTGGGCCACACTGTACATGCATGTTTCAATCACACATGCTCTTTTTGCTTCCCCTCTCCACATCCACATCTCCTGCGATCTGCGATCTCCAATTACCGCTGTCCTGCGCCAACCGATTCCAACTAGCACCCGCAAATTTCCTAATTTTGTCGCACCACCTAGTCTTCTGCCGTCCTCCACTGCGCTTCCCTTCTCTTGATACACATTCTGTCACCCTAATGGTCCAACGGTTATCTAATCTGCGCTTTACATGACCTGCCCAGCCCCATTTTTTTTCTCTTAATGACTATTAGAATATTGTCTACAGCCGTTTGCTCTCTGATCCAAACCACTCTCTTTCTGTCTCTTAAAGTTATGTCTAGCATTCTTCGTTCCATCGCTCTTTGCGCAGTGCTTAACTTGTTCTCAAGCTTCTTTGTCAGCCTCCAAGTCTCTGCCCCATATGTCAGCACCAGTAAAATGCACTGATTGTATACTTTCCTTTTCAATGATAATGGTAAGCTCCCAGTCAGGAGCTCACAATGTCTGCCGTATGCGATCCAACCCATTTTTATTCTTCTGCGAATTTCCATCTCATGGTCAGGGTTCCCTGTGATTGGTTGACCTAGGTAAACATACTCCTTCACAGACTCTAGAGGCTGACTTGCGACCTTGAACTCTTGTTCCCTTGCTCTCTCCCTATAGCGTTCACGCACCACACACTACGCATGCACAGTGGACAAAATTTCATTTGAACACTTAACAGCCAGGGCTGTAAAAAGAAAGACTAACCATTCTGGCAGCAAGCTTCACGTTGCCACTCTTCCGAAGATCATTCTGAAGCACAGCTGGCGGCACAAAACTTGCTATGGAACGGGCGATTTTTCCACCCCCGGACAGGTGTGCCAAGGAGCTGGAGTGAGGGGCCTTGGCTTGGCCTTCACCTGGCTGTGCTTCAATGTCTGCAAGGACAATGCTTGGGCAGAGTGCTTGCAGCAGGGACAAGACATCTGGCCGCAGCAATGGGCTCTTGCCAGTCAGGATGTGGTCCAACACCTATACCCCGAAAGGATGGGGAAGTTCTTTCATTATTTATCTTTATCATCTATGGGCCACAGCACAGGTACACAAAACCTGATGTTATAATTTAATCAAGCTTGGCACCTCAATTGTGAACAAGGGATCTGTACAGATTATGAAGCATCAAGTTTTGTTTTTTTGATGTTTTTCAGTGACCTATTCTACTAATGATATCAAAATTTGCTAGTTGGGTGATGCAGGAACACAGTATTGGATAAGCGTGTAAACTTTGATGAGCATGTCTTTTTCTTTAACAATAAAGACACAGCATATATGACATTAGAGCATTGATTAACGTTTGTAATTTATTATTGTAAAAACACTCATCTCTTTTTACTATGATTTCATTCATACATTAACTAGTGCATATTGTCATGGCACCCCATTGGCCCACCCAGCACCGCCGAACTTAAAGCTGATGCCTGCATCTTGGCCATCACAAATTTATTTCATGTGACTGACAAAAGGTGCTGTGACCCATCATAGCAGTCTCTCATTGACCGTTTTCACTGTGCCCATACTGCCCTTTTCTCAGTATATTCTTGCTTCAAGAAGACATTTTAAACTACCGCAACATTTACCCTGATGGCACAGAACTTCTGCTCACCATCTAACATCATCTGTGCTCCGCTGTTCTTGCATAACTACACGATTTGCCAACCTCCAGACACTGAAGTGTCTCTTGAACTGGCAAACCGTGTACGATAACTTTTTTTGCACCCCCATGACCTTTACTGTACTGTACGCTGCTTGCGACCTCTGCCAGCAGCAAAAGAAACTTCTGAAAATTCCTTCTGATCGCCTTCAGCCTACCAAAATTTCTATATAGCCTTTTTTTTTTGCGATGGGCTGAACTTGTTAGGTCCTTTACAGACATCAACCACAGAAAACAAATGCGTTGCATTCACTACAGATTACACTATGCAGTATGTGATCACTTGAGCAGTCTCAACCAGCTACAGGATTGATATTGCCGATTTCCTGCTCTACGACATCATCCTCCATTGTAGAGCTCCTCATCAGCTACTCGCTGACCATGATCACCACTTCCTGTCTCACATCATTGATCGCCTCCGCTAGTGCATAATTCAGCACACATTCACCACAGCTTATCACACCCCGACCAACAGCCTTACGTTTCAGCCATGCTCCTATGGAGTTCATTACTATCTCATCTTAATGAACCATCTGACTTTTCTAGATTTAAATAAAGTCTTTGTAACAAGGATATATTGTGCAAACGTTTGCACAAAAAATGCCTTACATAAACAATGCCTTACGTTCAAAGTGGACAGAAGTGGAGAGCAGCCGTCAGACTGTGGTGTCGTCAGGGCGGGTAGCGGAATGTTCATGCACCAGTCAGCCAAGCAGAAGAGAAGTGACAGCACCAGCTGAAATGTAAGAGCATTGTGCCCAGACTGTTTTTGCAATCTGCTATTACTCGCAAGAAAAATAACACTATGTCATAAGTCAGCTTTACACCCTTTAGCACCACATCACAAAAGCATTGTTAAAAGTAAATCTTCCAAATAAGTATCGATATTTGTACAACCTTATTGTTTATTCAGAAATAGAAGAGCTTTAGCCCTGCTGCCCTTCTGATCAGCTGTACACCAATGCTGATACCCACTGCCTTGCATCTGCTCTATTTTGTGCAAACATAGGGGTGGCATCAGAATTTTTCTGTTGAAAAAGCAGAGTGTAATTCTCTTATTTTCATTGAGGGTGCAGGAGGGCCCTCCATCACTTCGCTCGCCATGGTAATAGGAGAGGGTGTTAGATATGGGACCATTTCCTGAGCCTACTTCGAGTTCACCAGACCACATCGAATCGCACCACAGCTAATTAAGGAGCGCAGAAGCACGGATACCACATTCCTGAGGCGCGGCACGTGCAAACAAGTTGGCGGCCCCCACTTCGTGTTCCGCAGGTGGAGCTATTCACTGCTTGGCTCTTCCCAAAAGTGAAGCGAGAGCACTGTTGCGGGTAAAGTGGGTCCCGAAGCAAGACGGCTGTAATGCGCCGTGAAAACATGGCAAGGCAAGACTGCAGGGAGAAGTAAGCCCTCGGACAATTGAGGACCAAACAGCGACCCTCTCCGCCGGGTGTGACACCATCGCACGGGCGCCTACCATTGGCCGAAAATGGCGTCACCTGAGCGGGCTCGCCCATTGGCCGAACGTGACGTGTCTTCGAGACACCGAAGGGCTTAAAAGACACAGACCGGGAGCATTCCAGAGCATTCCTAGAGCATTCCTTGATTCTTCTCTTTCGAAGTTCTTGCCGCGGGCCGCAGCGTCCGAGTTGCTGCCGACCCGTAATGACTCTAAGACTGTTAATTGACTCTCTCTGTAAATAATGTAAATAAACCTCCCAAGTTTTTTCATGCCAAAGTCCTCCTCAACTCCTACAAGGGGCATTTGGGGGTGGCGTCAGAAATAGTGAGGTCATTGATGGAGAGCCACATCAGGTAACTTATCTCGTATCGGATATGACTACTTATCACATGTAATCAATAGTTCGACGGAAGCCCGTCTGGTCGGGATGAGACATGACAAGCAAACACGTACACCGACCAAGTAAAACTTTAAAAAAAAAAAGATGTTTCGGCTTCCATAGGGAAGCCTTCAATAAGCTTTACTTGGTTGGTCTACGTATGTCACTTATCACACCCTTGTCACTGCCTACTTCCATAGCACTTTTTAAAGCGAAGCTTTCTGTGCCTCTTCCTTTGACTTTCCCACTGCTGCTGCTGCTACTGCTGCTGTGGGCTGCTGTCGCGCATACCGCGTCGGGGGGTGGTTCAGACCGTGTATATAGATGACAGCGCGAGTAAGAGAAAAAAGGTGATGGGAGAAACTCGTTTTCACCCCACCATGTCGCATATGCACAATGCCCTCTGGAGCTCCCTGGCCGTCACCACATTAGCTGCTTGACAGCTGTAATTATCCGTGACTCCCCTCAGAAGCATTGCAGAAATTGCAGCGCTTCCCTTTCTACTAATGTGCAAGGTCAGAGGGGACGCAGATAGAACTGTAGAGAGGAGAAGGAGAGGCACAAGAGGCAGTTTCAATATAAGAGAGGGGGGAAGTGATGTGAGAAAGCAAGGATACCCCACTACTATACGACAGGGTTGTGGGGAAACAGGATAAGCTTAAGTTCAACATATGGTACAGTACGTTGCTGCTATTTTTGAAAAATAAATGCCACGCAAGTATGTCAAGTGGGCAACTTATGCAGGGCACGCAGAAGCAAAACTGCATTAATTAAAGCGCACCGCAGGGTAGAGGAGACACTATGGAAGCGGTCGACCGTCAAATCAACACTTCTGTGGCCGCCGCATTAGCTTTGCGGCTATTGGCATTGCTAGAGGTCGTGGACTTGATCTCAATAGCAGCAGCTGCATTTCGACGGGGGTGAAATAGAAAATGCATGTGCACTTACATTTCGGGACACATTAAAGAATATCACGGTGTCAAAATTAATTCGGAGTCTGCCACTACGGCTTGCCTCATAATCCGATTGTGGTTTTGGAAAGTACAGCCCCATAATCCAATTCAAGTTTAATACTTCTGCCACAATGCGATGTGCCATGTGAAGAAATGACAACGCTCAACCCTCTCAGAAGTTATAAAATGTGGCGCACAACAACGCTCAAGCAAACGCTTCTCCCTTTGTGTTTTGTGTACTACGCAGACAAACAGCAGTGGTGCACGCAAGATAAAGTTTATCATCAACTCATCACTCTTGTGTTAGGCAAAACATTGAAGAAATTAAGCTTTAGCTGTCAACATCTCCGCTAATTATCATAAATCAAAGCATCCAGCACGAAAAGCTTCACTTACATCGATTCTCACAGTGCGTGGGATTCGCATAATTTTTAAACTAGCCATGTGCAGTCTTCACATAGATGTTTGCAGATCCACTTAATAAATTGCCAGCCCTCTCCTTATGCAGGTGTTCGTTTTCTTTATTGTTGCGTTGACTCCCAACCAACAAGTGATACTACAACTGTTACTTCTACAACAAGATGAAAGAACAGACAAGGGAAACGATATACATAACTGCTCAATGAGCTATGCTATACTGTGTATCGGCACAGCTCATTAGAGTGTGCTGTATTGCGTGTATTGTTTCCCACAGAAAGAAACATAACCATGGGCAAGTCATCCAGCAGCTTGATCCTGCATAATGCTAATGAATGACGTTTGGTGCACAGGCAGTGGCAGATAACACCAGAGGTCGTCCTACAACTTGGGAAACTGTTTGTTTGCAACAGCAGTGATTTAAAAACATGCAAAAATATAGTACTAGCGACCTAAATACTCGAGAAACAGATTACACAGCTGTGTCTGATTGGAATTTCAACACCACATTGATAAATACATGGCACAGAAACAACAGGACACCCATTGTTTCTGAGCTTTGTGTTCATATGTATGGTGTCATTAATCAAGAATTTATAACAAACTTTAAATTCTGATCAGGTTACAATCTTTAAATAAGAATATTCAAAGCACATAAGAGTAATTTGCTAGACAACTAGCTAGAAGAAAAGTAGAAAACCTAATAATCACCTTTTTGTTCTCCTCCTTGACATCAGAATCATCGCTGGGGAGAAGGTTGTGGATCGTAGATGCTACAACCTAAGAGTGCAGGAAAAAAAGAGTAAGCAAAACCTGAAATCCTTTTTGGAATCTTACGTTTGAAGGCTTGAGCGAACACACACAAATTCCACCTCCAGGCATGGAACAGTGAAATACTGTGTTTAAGCATTGCTAATGGAAATAAAAAGTGGAAAAGACAAGAATACTGGTACTTGAAAACAGCTCAAATACAATTAGCAATGTCATCACACGTTCCTCAGTGCTGTCCAAGTTAAAATTAGCAAGCAAGCAAGCAAAAAAAAAAAAAAAAAGAGCACGTGCATGAGGCACTGAACTATATCAAACAAATTGTGTTCCAAAGCTAAACTAAGGTTATGAACAACGTCATAGCACAAGCCTCTTGAAGTAAATTCAACCACGTCCCCCCCCCCCCCGTTTCTTTGATTGACTGCTATGGGCACGAAAGTTAACATTCTGTGCCTATCAGAATGAGCATGTTGCGCCAGATATTGAAACACACACACATCAGCCACATTGGCACAGCTGCCGAAGCACCACACTCGGTATCCTGTGCAGTGCTTCTACGCTGCATAGTGCTTCTGTGCATACCCATCAAGTACAGCAGGCAGCAGTGTGGAGGAATATCATTAAGTGGTGCAAGGCCATTTAATTAACATAAACAACTTAACACATGTTTCCATGTGCACTCTATTCATTGATATCCTATAAAGAAGGCCAAAAGTAAATTAAATAACCTCAAGATTACTTTATTTGCTGAGCTGCACAATGTCTGCCCTCGGAGCACAGGAGGACACCCTAAAGAATAAGAAATGGCCACAAGGAAGAAGAAGAATTAAGCATAGCTATTTGGATGACATACAGCCACGAACACACACACGCAGGCAAACAAACAAAAGACATGCCTGTTGCTCATGCAAAAATGTTTCGCCAACTAGTGTGACAAGAAATACTTCTTAGCTAAGGAAATGCAGCTGTCCTGCAGCGCTTACTTCAACAACAATGCCAGCAACCTGGTCCATCTGTCCCGTGAGGTAGGCAGCGTGGTCACATAACAATCGCAGCATGTCGCCCGCAACTTGCGCAATTATGTGGTTGTGATGCTGCGCAAAAAAACACGTGGGTAATGCATGTGATGAACTGCACAACGTAGCACATGTGCATCACAAAATTGTGCTTTTAAATTGGTGATGCTTATAACTCAAAACAACTACAGCTTCTTTTCCCAACCATATTACAATATTGGTTTGTATTCTGAAGAAGTTGCTTAACCTACATACTTGCAGTAAAAACAGCTCTGCCTATACTTTTTGTAAAGAAAGCATCCTGAGCGAAACAGTGACAAGCATCAATAAAATTAAGCAATATGTTTTCAATATGTAGTTGTTTCTAATAACTAGTTTCAGGTTTGCGTGGACTACAGTATTTTGTTTGAATTAGTACTCGAAGTCACCTAAAGCAAAACAAAACATAACCCAAGAAACAACTATGAAGCATGTGTTGAGTGCACATGCAATGCACATTCTCATGCCTTTCTCTTTTCTTTTTTAAGCGGCAAGTCTTGTCCTAGATGAAAAAAATATTTAAAAAATCATCAATAATCTATTTATGGTGCTGAGGAACTTGTAGATATACATAAAATTTAATTAAATGGATGTGCTTATATTGAATATGAGGACATACTTTTGTTTATCTCACCTGGTTTTAATATTAGGCAATCTTCCTTTACTTTAATTTCCGGAAAAGTTTGTGAAAAATCAGTTCCTCAGATTTTGCTAAACGGATAGCAATGGCTGCTGCATGATTCAAGGAATCCAATAAGACCAGCCTTACTGCTGAAACCTTATGCAGGAAGAAAACTTCCGGAAAAACATTCTTTTGAATGTCAACTTTGTAGCCATGCAACTCTTGTTAACACAAGAGCTTACTGAACTGCTCTGCCCAGCAAAAGCAAAAGTGCAAGAAGGAAAAAAAAAAACAAGAGAAAAGCTCAATTTCAATTAAGTAGGTTTAAAACACGGAGAAAACATGACAGGCTCACTGAAATCTCTTTAAATTAAATGGGCGTGTGGCTTCCTAGAGTTTGAAATGTTGTGAAATCAGTGAAAATTGAGCTTACCCTTATGGTCAAAAGGAGGACTCCGATGGCTTCCCGAGCTTTGGGATGGCCCGTTTGGTGGGCAAGTTCCTCGTAGGCAAAGATCCCCAGAGCACATAAAGCTGTGCACCTGGGATTCAACCACCAGAGACAGAAACACATCACTCATGCATATACAAAACATGTACAATTTAAAGGGAAGAAACGGCTCAGGGCTAATTAGAATTTTCCTCTTAAAATGAGCAAAATGCAAAGATAGTTTATCAGACAACTGTCAAATTCATTTGAATAAAATTTGCTGAATTTAAGAGAGAAAGCTAAATTTTACTACTTGTAGAGAGTGGCATCTTGAGTTAGGGTCTGAAACTTCTGCAAAAATTGGCAAACATCAACAAATAAACAAAAGAAATTGAAGGACAAGTTTACAAGTTCATGAGCTATGCTCTAGAAACTGGGAGTATCACAATTCTATTGACTGTATCTGCTACTAGTACATTGCCTATAGTCAGTGGCATAGCCAAGGGGTGGCTCATCTTTTGCTTACCTTGCCACTCCATCTGGGTCTGTCTTTCCTGCTTTCAGCAGCAAGTCTACAATAAGTTCCTGAAAATACAAAAACATGTCACATAGGTAGGCACCAAAATTTTTTGGCAATTGCAAATAATATGATACCCAGGAAGATGATGTTTTTCAACGCGATTCAGATTGAAACAAAAGGATACAGGCCCACGGTTTCACCAAAGGAACAATCTACGTAAATTCTAAAGTATACAGGCCCATGGTTTAATCAAAGGAACAATTTACGTAAATTTTAACAGCAGAATGCTGTATGAGCTTTTTCCTTCAGACAAGAAAGGATACTGCAAACAATTTGGACCTAATTTTCACAGCTCTCTCGCCTGCATTTTAAGAAAATTTGTCTTGCATGCAATATGCGCTTGCATCACAATACTAGCCCTTAGTGGCATTTAATACACCCCAATTATTGATAATATTAAGATGTGGGCAAAACAACAAATATTGAACACATGAATAAAAATTACTTTACTGCAATCGCTTCATGTAAGTGCTTTGTGTGCAGCAGATAACCATTCCTCACCTGTTCAAATGCACTTCTCTTCTAATACCAATAATCATCATTATTATCATGCACTTTCTTTCTTTGCTCATGACTATGTGCTAGCTTTACTGACAAAAATGCAGCTTGCCCTGCGTGTTATTTAATGAAGTGCATTCAAAACCATCATGATTATTGTTGGGTCACAAAAATGTTACCCTCCTGTGCACTGCATATATGACCTACAAGTCTTTTTTTGCGTCATGTTTCATATTTTTCCTTACAGTAGAACCTTGTTTGTATGTTTTTTAACCATGGGGAAAGAGTGCATGATCTGGGAAAATGTAACATGAGAACAGTTGCTGCAGCACCACAGATGAGGCAAGAAGCTATTTTCACATAAAACTTTATTTGAAGTTGAAGAGAAAGGCAAGATACTTTGAAAACTCACTAAATAGAAACTACTGAAACAAACCATTGAAAAGACATGAAGTGAACATTTTCAGTGGCAACATGTGGTGGTCAACATAGACGCTGCCAATGGACAATGTCGCTCTGATAGTGAGCCATTGCACTTTTTGG
This sequence comes from Dermacentor variabilis, assembly GCF_050947875.1. NCBI lineage: Eukaryota > Metazoa > Arthropoda > Arachnida > Ixodida > Ixodidae > Dermacentor > Dermacentor variabilis. Next base: position 160,266,630 of record NC_134574.1, on the reverse strand, counting down.
AAATAACCACAAAGCCAAACGTAACAAACAGAAGGTAATACTCACAGCCCTATGAGAAGTAAACATTAGTGGATTTTCATAATGTAAGAGTTCATAATAATGTAATGTAATCAACGAGGTCTGCAATGAACGAACTAGCCTCACAAAGGTGTTGATGTTCATCCTGAGTAATTTTACTTCATCTATTTGTCATCTTCACTTTTCATACGTAAACAAATGAAACTATTCTCACCTTTATGCTCGAAGCTGCTGCCTGTTGTGGAGGCTCCAATGGCGTATACTGCAGCACTTGCAGCTCGGTGTAGACGTTCGGGAAGCACACCAGGCTGCCCAGTAGCGTCACTGCTTCAACACGTGGCATCTGCGAGGATAAAGAGAGAAAAACAAAATTCAGAGTGCGTACATGCCCCTTTTGCAAACTGGGAACATTCACTTGAGGGACAAGCCTCTGTAAGCTATCGTCACTGAATCAAATAAATTCTCTCAGTGCCTAACACACACAGCCTTTGTCAAAGGTTTTGAAAGCAAATGGATGGCATGTCGGCTAACGTATGACACAGAACAAATACACATGCACACAGCAAAGCAACTATTACAAGTGGACTTTTGAGCAGCTGAACAAAAACAATAACATATTAGGAAACGGTGACCTCTCAGCCAAACAGAGCAACATGGAAGGCAGGCCTAGATTTCACACCTTGAGAAAGCAAGACATTGTTTCTGTCACTTTTTTTTTTCTTTTTTAACTACCTGTTGTTCTTTCAGTACAACATCCTGCAGTTCCTCAGTTTTTTCAGTATCTACTTTCAGTTCATTGTCTTGTTCTTGTAGGTGGACAGATTCCCATGTTTTTCCAAGTAAAATTTTAGTACTATGAGTGTAGCACGCGCTGTGTGCATCTTGCGCTTTCCCAATGTCACTGTGTTGTTTATTAGCATGGGTAGGACAGTGAAAGAAAGAGAATACAGGACAGGAAAAACATTAAGACTAGCTAAAGCAAACGTCCAGTTGGCTATATTCTACATGGTAGAGGGTAGGAAATATAAGGAGAAAATAAAATTATGATACGAAAGACAAAACTTCCAATGCCTGCAAGGTGAGACATATTCACAGTACTTACAGTACTCATGCTGCCCCAAAATTTTCAAAACACAGAGCAGTGTCTTTAAGGCTGGATGCAGGGCTAAAATGACTATTTTTTACAGAAATTCACAATTTCTAATTTTGTCTCTTGTGGATTTCTAAGCACATAAAGGAGCTCTTCGCCAGGTTTGCTTATTATCTGCGCTGTAGAAGAGAAGAAAAAAGTTTTTTCGCTCAGTATTTGCATGTTATGAGACCTTTGAGTCGATTTTTCTCAGTTCACACTTCTTGGCCAATTCGTACGTTAAAGAAAACTATTCTTTTGAAACTGCAGAGGTGAAGACTGTAACATCGTTTCTAGGCTGAAAATTTGTGAGGAACAAGACTATGGACATCTTGAATGTTTAAATTGCCTATATAAAAAAAAAAGTATACATTTCTGGATCACTGTAACAACAACAACAAAAAACTTAGCTTTAATGTGACGCAGTTTCTACAGAAGAAAGCATAAAAGATCAATGCTACTTGTGCATTACTTGGAACAACTTGACCACTTGACTTCCTAAACCCTTAGAATGGATCTGGAAGAGGTCGGCCAGCCAGATTCAGTGGAAAGTTTACGCTTGTGTCTGTTGTCCCTGGTCCTCATACAGAGTGGCGTGCAAATAACATAGATCAAGAATTGTAACTAGCCTTAACCAGTGCCCTTCTAAGACATAAAAGTGCAAGCAGCTATTTCTATTCTGTAATATAGTGCATCAAGAAGGTATTTCTTAAAAAATGTTTATCTAACTTTATAATTCTTAAAATGATCATTTTCCTAAGGTTACAAACTCATTCGCTCAATGGGACATGCATATCTTTCTTGGTAGTAGTTGTTCTACGTTAATCAAACTTACCACATGTTTTAACGACAAGAAGACAAAGCCTCATGCTGAATTTCGTTGAAGTTTGCATGTCGGTTCGAAAGTTGACCTTTCAGCCTTGAATTTCCAGTTAAAGCAACTAGCACTAATATCAGCCTTAAGCAGTGCCTGCGAATGCTACTTTGAAAAAGAACATTTGTCACGCTTATCCAAAAACTTGTCACACAGAAGCTGCGTGATTGTCTCTAAACGTTCACAGATGCCATGTTTGGGGCTATCAGCTACGGCAATAAAAAAGCAACTTGGATGTCCGGGTGCCACTGCAAGCTATAAGTGACACAAGTGAGTGGAGTTAGTTAGAACCAGATTAAACAGGAAAAAGAAAGAAAGAAAAAGAAGAGAAAAAGAGAGGATGCAATGTTGTAGCTGCGCTACTATCAGCCACTGCCCAGGGCGTGCTAGATGATGAAGAGGAAGCTGCTCTGCCGTGTCTAATAAATAATAAATGTGCCCGCAGTCACTAGCAATGGCGACCTTCACAAGGTTAACAAAACGAAGCTGGCAGCTGAAGGAAGGGACATGGGCAAGCTCACTCACCCCTTTGATAGCACTGGAATTGACGATGGTGCTGGCACCATGAATAAAGTTGAGCAGAAGCACAGTGTGACCAGGAAGCCTGCTTGCGAAAAACTTGGTCCCGCAGTACTTGACAATAGCGTTGATAACCTTCTGCAATAAGAACATAACATAACATTGGAACAAGCACCTGTGATGTCTCAATAGTGGCGACTTTGTAAGAGAAGCCCATTATTTGCATTCCATCATTGGCATAGCCACGCATACACAAAAAAAAAAAGAGAAAAATTAATACTACATTTGCTGACGTTCTTGTTTCGTGTGTCAATGTTTGGGCAACAAGCCTAAATTTGCAGCCTGTCACAATTTCTTCCTCTTAATGGGTTTTGAGCAAGTCATAAGGCAGCCGATGGCAAAAAAGGACTCGAGCTACCCTTTTAAGCACCCTTGATTGCAATTTTTCTCAGGACGTATTTGTCCAATGTGCCCTATCAATACAATTCATCGAAATGGGGACAAATACTGAAGGCTTCAGATATGCAAGGAAAGTGGCAAGAGTGAGTGGCAAAACTCGAGATTTGGACAAATCACTCATTTTAATCACAAATGTTGCCTGTCCCTTGCTCCTAAGAACTCACAAGCTTAGGAGCAATTATCATTACTGAAAGAACCAAAGAAATACCTCATGTGCCAGGAAGATTGCCGTGCATCTTCCTGGTACAAAGGCTACCCAAAGTAGCACACTAGGCCCTAGCCTCTGAAGGCCTTTGATCTATACGGTCATTGCAAGCCAGCACATGACTACGGCATGATGCTCAGGATTGTTAACATCCACCTTTGCCACCTGTCCAGGAGTACTATTGCAAGCCAAGTCAAAGTGGCCACTTGCCTGGTCTTCCCCCAGCAATCCTGCGTGGAGCACCCGGTAGAAGCGAGCGAGGTAGTCGAAGGAGAGGGGAATGTCGTGGCGTCTCACTGTGAGCCAACACAGAAGCCGCAACGCCAGCAGCTTTCCCTTCTCAAAGCCCTCGGGAAGACCCGTCGCCTGAAATGCACACAGATCACACAGCAACCTTTGCTAAGTACGAGTGACTATGCAATGGCATAGTAGGTGAAAGCAATGGCCGAAATCTGATGGAGCACAAGACACTACATTGTCGCAGCCTTCTTTATCTAACAGCACAAAAAACACTGAGGCAATGGAACGAAGGGACAGCATAAGCACTGTCTTTCAACTAAAGTTTACTCAGAACATGACGATTCAATATTCACAATAAAAAGAAAAAAAAGAAAGAAAGAGAAAAAACAACAAAAAAGACGGGAGACAAGTTGAAACTGTGAGGGAAGACTAGGATCAAAAACAAGGAGGAAAGATTGTGAATAACCTCTGTGCACTAAGACAAAGCCTAGTTATGCCAAGGTCTGTGCACAACAGTACTGCAAGATCACTTACAGCCACTGTGCCACTATCGGGTTCACTCAACAGATGTGTCGCTATACTGGGAACACAAAACAGAGGTAAAAAAAATAAGAAAAAAAAAAAGAACAAAAAAACTGCAGCTTGGGCAAAATTAGATTGCATTGCCCCCAAGAAGAGCTCAAGCTATCAGCCGGGTAGACTTAGGTACTATATCGGATGTTGTTGTCGTACCTGAACAATGGTTTCAAAAGTTCGCCCTTATTTTTCTCAAAACTGTATCTTATTCATTCTTTTATTATGTGAGCGCTATTCTGATTAAGATTTCTTAATACTGTTTCTTGTTGTGCTGTGCACTGTTTCTTGATACACAAACCTGCGCAATGAGCCAGAAAGGTTTAACACGTGCGGTAAAGTTTGATAATATGGTTTGCAGTAAATCCTTGATCTTAAATTTTGTTCTTGTTTTTTGAAGAGAACATGCCTCAGCCTAGAGTAGCGGCAATGATGCTGGTTCATTGCACAGCCCAACTATATATGCCAACTATATATGCAACTTTTTTTTTCTCAGTCAGTCTGTGTGTGTGTGTGTGTGTGTGTGTGCATGTGCATGCGTATGTGTGTGCGCGCGCATGTATGTGCGTGCGTGTGTGTGTATGTGTGTGTGTGCAATCTAGATAAGCACAATATAATTTGCAGCCATGGTGTTACTACTGGGTTCACTCCATAACACTAATTCAAAATGCTGAGGAATGACCTTTTCTGTCATTTTACTGAGCCGATGCGGAAATTTCCGCTACGGAAAAACCCTGGTGACAAGTTTCAAAAACATCCTCACCTCAAAGAGCCATGGTGCAATCAGCAGAAGTGGAGGAATGAGCGTTGGAGGAGGAGGAGTGGTGATGTTGTCTTCCGTGATGCCAAGATTGTCACGCATCTGATGGAAGGATGAAACAAGAACCATGCGAAGCAATAATGAAAACGAGCGAAGACATTGAAAGTACCAAGAAAACATAGTCCACTCTCCAAATTAGCAAACTATCACTGTCACGCAGAAAAAATAGGCAAATAAACAGCGAAAGAGCGGTGTGTAGTCTCAATGCCATTATAACAGCTATATTTATATCAATATCATTACATTAGAAACATCAGTCATGTTATTGCAAGCATAATTTATTGCTTTAAGTGCTGGCAGAAAATCAGAAAAGGTGTTCAGAAAATGACTTGCTTAAATTGCTCATCTGGATAGAATATTTTTTGCAGATTTGAAATTTATATGATCTTGGGGTAATCAACTCACAACTTGTGTCTGGAAATACAAAATGACAAGAACCACGTTTGTTAATTGTCTAGAAATGTCAGAGTTGATTTCAGTTCCATCACAACAGCTTGACGCTACAGGTACATTTTGGAGCAAGCATTCGGTGAGAAACGCTTGCAAATGTGAAAAGTCAAATTTCTGCAAGAGTGGTTGTAGAGGATTAGAATGTTGCTTTTGTATGACAGATCTGAAAACACGATAGGAGGCGAAGTGCCACACCCCACTCCTCATACAGAGAAGCATGTTACTTTGCAGACTTTACTGTCACTGTTGCTTCTACCTTTGCAACAGACAATGCATTGCCTTGTAGGACGTTCTTTTGCCTGTTGGATGGGATGAAGTCCACAAAGTGCCGTGCCGCCAGATGTGTAAGGCCTTCTTCTGAAAAACGTGCATTTCCGAGGGGGCAGCAACATGCTACCGGCAGCCGCCATTTTCAAAACCTCTACTGGACAAACGGAGTCCGTAAGCACTTTAGCAGCCAAAGAGGGAACTCACCAGAACGTCAAAATGGATTGTTGAACCCAGCCCAGTTACCAGCACTTAGAAAGAGTGCCCAAACATTTGGACGAGAGACACTCACCCTTGGCACTTTTGGCAAAAAAAAATTGCAACCGAGTAAGGCTCGTTAGTGTCACTTTAATAGTTAATAAGCATCTTCCATTATTACATGGTTTAACAAACACAGGCTACAAATCTACTCTCCAAGCCTTGTCAATCAAAAAGGCCTAGTGAATCTAGAAGCAGCCACACCACCAAATCCTCCTACTTTGTAAAAGCAGCAGTATAATTTCTATTTTGATGGCAAAGGTGCATGCATTTTTTATTACACTACCCTGAGAGTGCCACGAGGGAGGAACAGGGTGGGGGAGCATCCTTCAAAGTTCTTCGTGTGCTAACATCTTAGACTTTCTAAATGTTTCTGGCATTGTGCGATTGTTGCATAATTTATTTGTCATTACTGTTAAAATATCATATAGTGTGATCTTGCAGGATGATGACCATTTGCTCAGAGACATTCCTCCTTAAACACTATGAGAAGTTTTCTTGGTACTGGCCCTGCCGCTTCACTTCGTTCATCTTTGGTTTGTGTAAAACGCACTAAATGTTGCTTTCACAATGTACATTTGTTATGAATAATATGTATATAACATGTTTAATATCTTTTGTGTGTATGTGTGTGAACATATGCCAGCATATTGTAGCTGCAGATCCTTTGTGTCTTCTGTGAATGACCCCTCCCTCCCTCTCTCCTCCCATATTATCTATGGGAGCTATCGGTAATGAATGAATGAAGGAATATCCCAATGTTGCATGAAACCTCACACGATGGCTGCAAAGCATAGAGTCCGTTCGCCATGCTCAGTACATTAGCTGCCTGACTGACCTTAATGAGCGTTTCTGAGAGGTCGATGAGGTGCTCCATGACCTGGGCGTGGATGACCGGGTCGCGAATCGCGTTCACATTGCCCAAGGCTCCCAGCATCCGCCGCCACAAGACAACAGCCACCTCGGGTAACCAGCCCTTCACACTGCCGCCGGCCAGAACACTGCGTCGGTCTGTGCCCGGACCTACATCTGGCGGCCACCAAGCAGTTTCTGACAGTTAGCAGACATTCACTACTCCAAACTTTACTCATATCAGTCCTCCCACAAAATGATGCAAAGTAAACCTACAAACTTTATTACTTCTCCCAAACAATACAAGACATTATACGGCAAACAGTGCACTAAACGGGACTAAGACTAGAGAAATAGACAACGTGGGCACTGGCTTCCAACTAAAGTTTATTCACAAGGGTGAAAGATAAACTTTAGTTCAAAGTTGATGCCTTTGTTGTTCACTTCCTTAGTCTAACCCACAAACTCAGAAATGCGTCTTAACCTGAAGCTCATGCTTGACTTGATCTAAATCATGCCTAGTGTGAACGTACCCAAGATGCTCACTGCGTTTTCCTCAGAGTGTTCATGACAAGCATCATTCAGATCAAGTCAAGCACAGGCTTGCTTCAAGTTAAGATGCATTTCTGAATGCAGGAGTTAGTCCCGTTTTATTATGCTGTTTGCTGCAGTACACTGACACCAAAAAACCCAGCTGTTTTGCATATATATGAGTAGTCATACATCCACAAAAATAACTTCTTTCTCCTTTTGTGACTTCTTGAGTGGCTCGATCAGCTCTTCTTGATTCATTTTGCATGGTGTACAATCATCCATCTACGCCAGAAATTTGCTACCCGATAGATTTCTTGCACCAACAACACCAATTGAATGGAAACACACTCACCATAAATAATGCAAGTCATTTACTCTGCCCCAACTATTTATATACAACTTGTTTCTTCTAGGCTAATCTACAACACAATTGTTACCATAATTTCCTTGCATTATGTATATGTTTCATGCCTTCATGACACTTGTACTATTGCCATACTATGTGAGTGAGGGTAAAATAAATGAGAAACAAGAAACATGGCTGCATAATGGGACAACTAAACAAGGCATTAGTGAAAAATTCAGTACAAGATGCCACACAAAGTACAAAAGATGCCACATGAGCACATGGATAACTAGAATGCCTTGTGATAGAAAAACTTACACACAGCATAACATGCTAAGCATATAAAAAAAAATAGTACAAAAGCAGTTGGCTGCAGATTTGTTAACAAAGCAGACTTAAGTCATTTGGCTCTTTCTTTTTTAACTGTAAATTCGTGATCAAAATTTGGCCAGTCTACTGAAGGACTGGCTAAGAAGGTGCATGAATAAAAATATTTATACAGCAGTTGACTAGACAAGAAGGTGCTGTTGAAATACAGCTATTGTTAAACTACATATTTCAACCACAGTCTTAGGTATACGATCATGCTTTGCGGCGAAAGTCATATGTCTCAAGTTTGTCTTCCTAGCACAGCTCTCGCACCTCCTGATATTCGGCTTTTGTGCATGACTGTCGCAGTTATGCAGCTACGAAAACAGATGACACAATCACTCCATAGCTGGTGCCACCTAATGGCTTGAGAAACTCGAGCAAAAAGGAAGTTGGTGCATTCTCACTGGCTTGGAGACAGCCCGCTCATGCCATGCCCTTCATGGGACTATGTCAAGAAAAGCTTTCAATTCAGATTCAGAGTGTGGCACCAGCATGAGAGAATACGATTACTCATATGCACTTCTTTTAATGGTATTGTAGCTGTAAATAAGATAGGCCTCAGGGTCTGGCATCGCCAAACGTTCACTCAGTATTCATACATGGCAAGTCAAATTTCCTCGGTTCATAGGTGTAGTCTCATTCGAAAACTAACCCTCCTGTCTTGGCTAGCTAGCATTACAGTATACAAAGATAAATGCCCTTTTGAATTGCCATTTACTGATTACCGGAACACTGGACGGCAGCACGAGCAGAGCTGGTAGCAACACCTTGTGGGGTTCTGCTGAACCATGTGTTAAAAAAAGCTTTTGTGTTGCCTGACTGTTCTCTCTGAAAGAAAACAGTAACTATACATCAACTTCAATGCTGTTGCCAAAGCTTTATACCAGTGCCATGTTGCGTCCATCGTAGCAATAATATTTTTGTGCAGTCTGTGCTGCCATGGCCACAAGTGGTGTTGGTATAACACTCCCACAGCTAGATCTAGTAAACATACACAAGTTACCCAAGAAAGTGGATGGGAGGAAAGCTGTCACAGTAGCTCAATTGATAGAGCATCATGAGAGTAATGCAGAGGATAGGGCTCCGGCTCCCACCGACGGCAAGTTGTCTTTTCATCCATTTTCATTTCCGTTTTCCATATTATTTCTGCATTTCAATTAAAGCAACAGTTAATTTTCTCTACGCTTTCCCTGGCTTCATTGTTCATTGGCTTCATATGGTTGTGATGAACAAAATTCTATCCCTCAGCTCGTTTTTTTCTTGTTGAAGTCAGCATCATGAGATAATATCACCAGCATGTCTGCTTACGTCTGCGCCTACAGTATTCAAATACTCCTTAAATGGTGACCCGTACAGAGACAAGCTATAAAACTCTACAACATGTTTAGGCAGAAAAAGAAACAAATCATTGTGTAGGACACAACTCACCTTTCCTTTTCCTTTCTGACAGACCTGCTAGGCAACAAGAACGAATTTCCAACTCAACCCATGAAGCACAAATTTGTAACTAGTGAGGAAACCAGAAGACATAGTTGGAGAAGCGCAGGCTTTGGCACGCACCAGCTGAGTTGCAGGTGTTCTCGCTGCTAGTGACGATGACCTCAATCTGGATGGGCGAATCCTTGATGCTAGTGCTCTCCAAGCCACTAGATGGCGTGGGCGACGGTGAACGACTTCGGTACTCTGATGTATGGGACATGCACGGTGATTCAACTGCACAGAAATGGCATTGGCATCGAAACACTCCCAGTAAAGCCCAACTGGCCGCACTCAACAAAAAATGAACTGCTAAGCATTCTGATTGTAAGCCAAAGCATTGACTGTCTCAGTAAATTGCAGAGACAGGTATCAGAGGTGAAAATGCGAAGATATGAAGGTATCAGATATCAAAATTAACATACAATACATAGTATATCAAATATAAGGCACACAACATTCGTATGCCAAATGTAGTCAACATTAAGGAATGACAGTGAATCACACAGCTAGCTTCTGCACTTGTGCATGGAGTGCACATTACAGAGGGACCAACAATTAAGTTTAGTACATGCCACAGCGAAGGCGAAAGAGGTACATGACTTCCGCTCTCATGCGGTTTGCGATTCCTGATGGTTAGTAATAATCATTAGTATGTTTAATGCAATTAGTACACAATGTAGACAATTTGAACACCAAAATTCCTGTCATATGCTTAAACAGAGCAATAAGCATGAACAGAAAAAACCAGAAACAGTAAAGTTAGTAGATTTTTTTAAGTTCCACGTTTGAAATTCCAGACAGTGATAGGAAGAGATTTGGATTCCAAAGGGGATTTAAATAATGTGGGCTTTACACCAGCCACTAATCTAAAATCAAAGTTAAGTTCAACATAAGCTGCTAAATTGAAATCATAGGTTGACATTTCAGTTTGCATTGACGATAGAATGACGAACATGCAATCTCTACAACAATGACCATGACTATGTGGCAAAGCATAAATGTGTGATTAGTCAAGCGTACACCACAAGGACAATCGGACAAAGGTGCGAAATTAGAAAAAGTGAAGCAAAAGAAATAAACTGCTTGAGAATGTGTTAGATAGCCATGCTGGTTAAGAAATATATATATTTGGGTCCAGCAAAAGTGCAGACACTATGAACACAATGAAAAGGAAGCAAATGAGAGTTAACCATATACTAAAAAAAGGGGGGGGGGAGGGTATTAGAAGGGACACTAAATAGAAACACTAAATCACGTTTGACTCGTAAGCAGTTCTTTCATAAGCTTGTTTCTATTTCTTTGGGCCAAACAATGTCCATAATGTAGTCGCATGTCACAAAGAGTTGACAAAAATGACGAGTTTGAGTGCTCCCATATATGTAATTCTCCTTCGAGAATAAATTGACAAGCACTTGACTGACATCAAGCAAATGCAGTCCCAGTCAGTATCTCATGATTTCAATCATGAATCACCTTGGACTCTCAAGGTGACTTCAAGCACCTATCTTTTGCTTGTGTGTTTCTTCTGGCTTACTGGGCCTCTGCTCATAGTTTCTCTTACTTAGGTAGTTTCATTTACTTGGGGTTTCAGAAGTTTAATCTACCTATCTGTCTTAAGCTGATGATATTTCTCTTTAGTGCCCCTCTATATTGGAAGCAAAGTATCATTTCTGTTTGCACATCACACAGGAAAACTACATAGGTCAAGAAAAAGCGGGGGTCTCTACGACTTGGAAAACACTACAGTGTTCCCAGCCATTGCTTAGTGTGTCAGCCGTGGCCCACTTTACAATCACATCCAGGCGAAAAAGTGAGTTGAACTATACTTTTAAACTACGCTAACATTACGCTGTGAATGCACCAACCAGACCTGCCCTATACTTCTTGCTGTTAATCTCAACTACCTGAATTTGATCTTCTATCCGCAGCACCATCTTGCCACTTCTTAAGGCTATGCCTATTGTTTTCCATTTCATTGCTCATTGCACAGTCTTTAGCTGCTAATTACAGGTTGCCCAAATATTCCCCCATTAAATGTTACCACGAAACACTCCCCACCATAAAGCTCTATGCATAGCAGATGGATTTTATTCAACCCACCGTTGTCTGAGAAAGCACACAAATGTACACACCCCAAGAATCAGTGAACAGTAAACTACACATCGCTGTTACTCTAGCCATGCTGGTTTTTCATTCTCAACTTTAGTTCCAAACTCAGCCTTTGCTGCTTTGTTCAACATCACAATTGAAGTTTCATTGAACGTTCTACATAATGCTGTGAATGCACAAATGCTGACTGTTCACACAGTCAGAAAAAAATTGTTTACGGGACATGGCAGCCATGCGAGAACAGAACTTATTCGAAATCTGATACTGTAACGCACTTGAATCACGCCTTTCTGTTTCAAGGTTTGTGCCAAGAGTACTAAAGTAATTTTTGGTGACCCCCCCACTCTTGTTACGCAAACTTCTGCACTTGAGCAGGCATTGACAGTCCCATTACGAACATGGCCTCTGGTGACACACTAGGCAATGTCATGCTAGTTAAGACACCGACGATGTTGAACTTCCATCACCTCACCTCTTAGGGACAAGTAATCCACAGACTTGCTCCGGCCGAGTGGGCACAGCCGGCCATCCGACTGAATGTTTGTGTCGGAAGACACTAGTGGTCGGGGGAGAAAAAAAGAAAGAAAAAGAGCAGGGAGAGATAGATAGAATAAAAGAAAAGAGAGAGCAAACAAAGAAGGACAGCTGTGAACAAAACACTAAAGAGCAAACTAAACAAACATGAGAAGAAAGGTACTGAAATGACATTGCGCTGAAGAACTCTTCAACACATCTGTTACACACAGATGACAACTCCTCAAGCAGAGACTGAGTGCAGAACGTTTGTGCCTAAATGACAAAACAGTGAGCAGAGCAGCCGCCAGTGCAATGTGTAAAGCTACGCTAGACTACGACAGATTGTGATACAGTGCTATAACTACGTATGTTCAAGTCAAAATACACAGGAACACAGGTGGAAATGTGAAAATTAAACAGTCCCTACCTGATGTAATGTCAAACCTGTCCTGAGCAGGAGCAGCATGTGCTCTTCTCATGCGCCGCAGTCGTTCGACTGAAACACAGTCAAGAAACAAAACATTATTACAAAGTGTGAATGTGGGGTAGAGCACTGGTTACATTGCCTACTTAGAGATGAGAGCATTGGCTAAATAGCTATTATGCTGCCCGCATCACATTGCCAATCCTAACAGCATTCAACACATGGCAATGGCTAACTGGATCAATTATTTTTGTGTCAGAAAATTTTCACATGCAGTGATCTAGTGAGGGCCAATGAAAATGAATTTAACCAAAGACCAGAGAATTTTATCAGGACAATTTACTGGCTATGGATGTCACTAAAAGAGTCACTAAAGTGCCAAAAGAAAGCAAAGCTGTCATTAGGGCAACTAAAAACTTGCAAAGCTTAGTGACATTCTTGTTCAGTTACCGACACTGAGGAGAACCAACTGAAACAGAGCAGAGACTGACCTTTGTGCAGAAGAAGGTGGCCATCAGAGTAACACCGTACAACAGGTGGTGGCTTCTCTGAAGCCCTGTCACCATGGTGGCTTGGTAAGGAACTATCACCACTGTTGTATCGAGCTCGGTCAGAATTCCTGTCATCATCTACAAATACCAGGATGGCAAGATCATGCTCATTACACAAGCAGTATGCCAGAGAGACAGCTGCGTATCCACATGCTGTAAAGAGCAATCCTCAAATGCTCTGTAAACTTATGCATTTTTACAAAGGTACTGCATGGTTTCATCACTGAAAAATAAGGATGCAATGGTCTCTGGAGAAAATATTCACCAAGAGAGATAACAAGGTAAAACCCTCTTCTTGAACAAAATAATGTATACTGTGCGGTTTATTTTCAAATAATTTTTTTTCTTAAACTGCACTGAGCACACTTTATTGAGCATTGAGCTTTTGTCTTGCACAGGTGAATTACCTTAAGAGGCAGTGTTACTTGTGTGAGAATTTGTGAAGTTACTTGCATGTCCAGGTGAATAATTAAAAAGATCCACTAAAATAACTGTTTATTTATTCACTTTAGGGCACATGTTCTAATCACGAAATTGGAGCAGAGCAGTAGTGAATTTATGTCTTAGCAGATATCCTAAAACTACATCTATACATACATACATTCATACATCCATATCCTAAGACACTTTCAGGATATCCATCCCCAAAATCCCCAAACAAATGCACTTGCACTACAATTAAGATCACCCCACCTGCTTGTTAAAGATGCACGCTCTTGGTAAACTTTACTAATACAGCAATGGTACTTTGCAGTTTACTTTAAGGCTGGATATGCCAAAAGGGGTGCTAATCCAGTACTCTTACAGTTGATACTAAGCAAACACAACTTCACTACTGCTTGCCCTAGATTTCTCACTAGTGGCATGCGCTGTAAAGTGAGTACCGTACTTTATGGTCTATAAGTCGCGACTTTGTACAAGTCGCATCCCCCGCAAGACAACAGTCTTCCGGGGTGAAAAAAAAACGTATTTAAGTTGCACTGGTGTATAAGACGCACCCGTTCATTCGGTAAGCAATTTAAGAACTCATTGAGGATCAGGTCGTGAAAAAGTGTGACAAAAATGCCTGCTTGCAGCGACTGCCGCCTTTGCACGAATCCCACGGTAGGACATTCGTGCAAGCACCTTCAACGTCTGGACGATACTTTTCAGAAGTATTTTATTCCAATAGCATGAACAATGCTATTGACAGCTTACATGACAGCGTTCAGTCAAAGCCAGCGAAGTCGTCCTCCTCCGAGTCACTGACAAACAGTGCAGCTACTTCAGGTTGGTGTTCTGCTGACCCATGGTTAGCGGTGTCATCGTTAGCGAGGCTGCGATGACACACACGAAGTGCACAGCAACAACGGCAATGAGTGCCATGAAGTGTCGTTGTTGTGCATGGCTGAAGGTGACAGGCATCATTTGATGCCCGATCGTTACAAAGGGTGTGTGGCCATAGCGTCCAACCCGATTTTGACTGTATACAAGTCGCACCGTTCTACAAGACGCACTGACGAAAAATTCAGGAAAACAAAAACCGCGACTTATACGCCGAAAAATATGGTAATTAAAAAAGTTAATCAGTGAATATGTTTAAGTCACCATCCAGACAAGGTGATTTATCACATAAGTAAGATCTACCTCTTCCTGTAATCCACCTGAACAGACAATTGCACTATCTGTTACAGGTTATTTTTTTTTTATTTGTTCAAAATATATATATATATATATCCAGACACAGCTCTAAAACTAGGACAGAATGGTAACACTGGGAAGTGTACTGCACTATTACGCCTAACTAATGTAAGGTTAGCAAAGTTCCAACTTTGTACCGTGAAGCAAAATCAGAGACAGAACAATTCAAGATCAGCACAATCAAGACAAACAACTTGGTCATGACATCAAGTTCAAAAGCTTCTGCAATAAAAACAGTGCAGGGGTTGTTACAAATTAAAATATTATTTCACTCTACGAAAGTTACGATATGAAAACTTATGCATGAGCACCATAAACACCACCATGATTCACCACAAAAAGCTCTTTGCAGAAACTACTCTGAAACAATAAGTTGCACGAAAATTGCACGAATTATGTAAATTTCGAGTCGCATAGTTGCATAGTTAGGCAGCTAGAATGGCCTGCCCAGAGACAATGCAAGTCATAATGCATTTAGTAAATTTGGTGCATGCTCAAGAGTTAGCCATTGCAGCCTAAGCATCAGATAAGGATCAAAGGCTTGGCTAGAAACCAAGATAGTACAAGAGCTGGAAGTTGTGAGCTCTCATGTAATTAGGAGCCTTCAGTTACAGAAACTGTCAAGAAATTTCGTACTTACTTGTGAGCCATGTGCTGAAACCTTTGTATCCTAAATGCCAAATGTCACCATTATGTGGTATTTCAAAATTATTTGCTTCTATGTAACAAGGAATACTTGCTACCACACTGAAATCCAGTGCCCTACTGTTAGTACTGATAAATTGGTAAGCAAATAAACGAAGAAATAAGCTAGAACATCACTCTAAAATGAAGTCTATATTCATTGAGGCTTATCTTGTCCACTAAACAACAATCATCATCTCTCTTGCATGCCTTTCCTTCCTTTAAGGCTGCGTGCCTCGTACTTCCAGGACACGGACGGCATGCACATTATCAGCATAACATAGCATTTTAAACAGAAAAATAAGGAGCGCAAGGTTTCCAAGAAAGGAGAGCAAGCAAGACAGATGACTACTATTGTTTGGGGAAAAGATATGCCTCAAAGGGTGTCACTTCATTTTTTCTTTACGGTAATGTAAACCTTAACAACACCTTCTCACCTTCTATTCTGCTGATTTGTCTACCCATGCTCGCAGTGCGCAGTCGAGGCGACAGCGGCACGCCAGTTTCGCGGCCCCCATCCCGCGATTCTGCCAGGCTTGGTGAAGTGCGCAGCAACGGTATGGCCGTTCCTCCAGCTACAGAGCCATTTGCGCTGCTCATTGTCGACGTCGCTTCATTCGTGGTCCCACTGCCCATTGTCGCATCGTCCCCTTTGCCTACGTCGTTTCTCGTCCTTGCAGTCGTGCCACCTCCCTGCGCGTTGCCCGCATTGTGCTTGAGTCCTCGCCGCCTCTTGTTCTGCTGCTCCCTCTGCAGTGGCAGGTCCGAGAGGTTCAGCCGGTACACGTGCTGTGCCAGAATCCTGGTGAGCGTCTCCATCGTTTTCTGTTCCAGAAGGTGTCGGACAAGGAGGTGAGAAAAGAGCAGTGAAAACGAATTATATTACGTCTGCTAGTGCTTTTAATGATTCAAATGAACTCTTACTTCTCTATAAGAGGGCAGTACTGAGAAAAAAAAATTTCAATTCTTTTTTTATTTTAATAACCTTGTAGCATATTAAAACATGAAGCCCCCCAATACTTGAAATTTTCTGAATAAGTACAGTCAAATATCAATATATAGCAAAGTCACACCTGACAACAAAATACATTAGTTGTATTCAATATTTGTTATAAGCATGTATTCATTACACGTCAACACTCGAAAAAAATTTTAAATTTACATGCTGTATTTGATTATTTGACAGATCCATGTGCGATAGATTGAGTTTTGGCTGTATTACAGTTCAAGCCTATTACACATGCGCTGTCTAGACCAATAGTGGCTATGTCTTGCCAATAGGAAGCACTTTTACCACATTGCCTGAGACAATAATGTTTATTGGTATAAAGGGACACTAAAAAAAAAAATGGTTTGTTCTGTATCAGTGAGATACCCTCTTACAATATCAAAAATGTCACTGTTACTATGACAAGGTGCTTGGTAAGCCAGAAAAAGTGCAATAACAAAAGACGGGCGGCGACATCTCCTTGAAGTTCCCACACCAGCTTACTGAGACGTCATGAATTTTGGCAGCGTCTTCTAGGGCCTAGGTAATTCTTTAGCAATAAAGATGAATTTCATTGTATTCTAAAGGAGCCAACAATCAAACATGGTGAGTTTCGGAAACATTTTCTGACACGGCCTAAATAGGAAAAATACTTTGAAATTCATGACGCCACAGTAACATATCAGCGCAAAGGATTCAGAGCAAACTTCAAAAACTGAAAATGTGACCTTCATTTTCTCTTGTAATAATCAACCTATGATATTTTGAAATTAACAACAAAACTTTTTCCAAAGAAAAAAATCAGCCTTTATCCGTCTAAGCTGATTTAGTGTTCTGCTGTAGTGTCCCTTTAAGATCAAGACTTATTTGCTGCTAGGATTACAACTGCATATAGCAGCAGCTACCATTTGTGACATGTTGTACATGTGCCCACATAATCAGGTGAATAGCACAAAACCTGGATGAAAGATTAAGCGAACAGACAACATCAGTACCTAAGCCATTCGTTTCCTTAATCTTTAGTCCTGTCTTTGCGCTGTTTGCCACACAAACAAGCCCGGCTAACAACCATTCTGGTGCAAAGGTGCACCACACAGATCTGCAAACCAGACCACAACATGAAGCGGTCATGTCCTGCTAGCATTTCCTTTCAAGTCACTCTAGGGAAAGGGTGTGGTGTTGCACTCTATGACCAATTCACTGTATTACACATTTACTCTTCGAAAGTTCCTAGAGGTATAAAAAGAGAATTAGCTAACTATCCAGTACTTAGGTATTTTACCTCTCCATAAAACATTTTAAAAAACTGTTTGTTGTCCCGCAACAGATAAGAAAAAAAAGAAACAACGACTAACATTAGAATGAGATTACTGCTCTGGTATTACTGGCTGTCTTTGCACCTCCCAAGTACTGTAGACTCCTGTTAATTCAACTCCATCAAATTAAATTTTTTGCTTAATTCTATCCCGACCGAAGGCACCAGCCATCATCCATGCATTTCTATGGGCCCAAACTTTCATTATTTTGACCGTAAAATTGGCCTTCGCCAGATAATTTGACCGTGACCAGTCAGCGTGAACGTTGCCCAACACCTACGGTGACCCAAATATAGCGACCACATTAGTGGCAGCGAGTGCCGGTGGAGCTTATTACGGGACAGTGAATGCATTGACACACATCCTTTCCAGTTAAAGGCACCTATTTTAGGCTTGTCCGAGGAAGATTTTCAAACAATAACAGTTCAAGCAATAATGCTAGCTCACAAGATCTGATTACAGTATTTACCTGACATCCTAACGCACACTTTCTTTCTTTCCAAGAAAAATTGAGCTGGATATTTCTTGTGCAGTGCATTTGGATATGAAATTGAATGCACGTTTGCGGCGTTTGTATGCTTTCCTGCATAACAGAGCTCTATTGCGGCAAGTCGACATTAGGAAACTAGCTGCCATTGTGACACGCCATTGTGACACGCCATTGTGAAACCACCTCCCATTTTCCTCACTAAAGAAATGGGTGTACATTAGATTTTCAGTCACTGACCAATAATTCAAACTCAATGGGAACCACCCAAACATCCGAATAATCGGAAGTCCGTAGCCTCGGACTCACTAATTAATAAGCGAGTTTTCCCCACATGAAGAAAGGGAGGTTAACCGAGGGGCCCAATTTTTATTAATCATATCATAAGAAGCCAACAAAGACACCAAGACCAAATAGGAGAAATTACTTGTACTTACTAACTGAATTAAAGAAATGATAAATTAATGGCAATGAAAGTGGATGAAAAAACAACTTGCAGCAGGTGGGGAACGATCCCACGTCTTCGCATTACACATGCAATGCGGAGATGTGGGATCGTTACACTACTTTCTAAGTAGCCCTTGGATAAGCTTACCGCCCATTCGTGGATCAACTCCTCCCACTGTGTTAGTGAAGACAATACCCCGAGAAAACCATCCCAGAGATCCAGAGAGATGGTGGCATGGAGGTTCGCTTTGATCCACGTGACAATCAGGGTCTGGAAAAGATGCAAGCACGCAATAAAGTTTACACATGAAATATTTTACGAAGCTTGGTGCTTTTTTCTTTTGTTTTTCATAATGCAGACACTAAGTGGCCGAGGTGATGATGTAAATGATACATTAGACAACATTAAGGACAGCGTTACTATTTTTTTTTATTTCCTACATACTGCAGGTCATGTTACAGATCCAAGCAGATCAAATGCAGAAATTGAAAACATAGGTTCAAAGGTAGCAAGTAAAAGCAACTAAATAGAAATATATGCAGCATCACAATGCGTTGTCAGTTATTGTGTAGGCGAATTCCATTCTCTAGTGGTAAGCAGGAAAAAGGAAAATTTGAATGTGTCGTGCAAGCAAAGTAAGGGGTTAGTGAATCGGGTTGATGGTGACACGTGCGGTGTGTAGCTCGAAACGATACATAGGGAAACGATAATAAAGATACACAGTTAGAAATTATACAAATTCCTACTGTACTTAATGAGATGCCAAGACGTGTTTTCATTGAAGATGCGAAGTGAACTATGTAAGGCTTCATACGTTTTGGAAAAGTGCCGACATATAAGCACGTCTATGTCAATTAACTAGTCTCTTGTGTGCCTTAGAAAAGAGTTGTGGCTACAGCAGTTAGACAACAAGTCAACTTCTGGTTTTGACAAGTCTGCAAACTGGCCTTGAATTTTTTCCTTATAAACAAGAATTATTATAATTTTGCTTTTCAGTGCAATTCAGAATAAAGCATGAAGTTCACCTTTAGGTCGAAATCTACAGGGAAAAAAAATGCTCCTGTCATATTCGTGCAACTAATGGCAACCAGTCAGAGCACCAGGCACAAAAACTTTAATGTGCAAACAATTCACACTGATTTGGAGTTCCTTGTTCACTCCTACAGTCAAACCTTGCTATAACAAAGTAACATCAAATACGAAAGTGCCTTCCTTATGTCTGATATTTGTTATAAGCACATATTCATTACTTGTTGATATCAGCAAGGAACAGTCTAAATTTACTTGGTTATGTCCAATTATTTGTTACATCCCTGTTCGTTATATCAAGTTTTGATTGTATCCGCCGCGGTTGCTCAGTGGCTATGGTGTTAGGCTGCTGAGCATGAGGTCACGGGATTGAATCCCGGCCATGGCGGCCGCATTTCGATGGGGGCGAAATGTGAAAACACCCGTGCACTTAGATTTAGGTGCATGTTAAAGAACCCCAGGTGGTCAAAATTTCCGGAGTCCTTTAACTACAGCGTGCCTCATAATCAGAAAGTGGTTTTTGCACGTGAAACGCCATAACTTAATTTAATTTTTATGGTTTTATTACATAAACAGGCAGCTCACCTGGAAGAGCGCAGGGGCCAGCCTGCCTCCCAAGACATCTTCCTTGCGTGCCGGCGGAGTCGTCTTGAGCACAAGCGAGGTGACGCGCAGAAGAACCACCAACAGCTGCTCCCTGACAATACGAGACAAAGACAGACAGGGCGACGAGAAGGAACACTTTTAGTCCAGCGTGCGAGCTTTTGTGTTCATTGCTATGCAGGATTGCGCTACATTGAAGTCTCACTACATTTCCATTGCTTCGTTATGCTTTTAACACATTCAAGGCTGCCATGTGTAACACAGACAAGAAGAAGGTAAAGAAGAAAAAACA
Organism: Dermacentor variabilis; assembly: GCF_050947875.1. Lineage (NCBI taxonomy): Eukaryota > Metazoa > Arthropoda > Arachnida > Ixodida > Ixodidae > Dermacentor > Dermacentor variabilis. Next base: position 160,246,108 of record NC_134574.1, on the reverse strand, counting down.
GGTTGGCATCTGTCCCCGGAGAGGGCACAATGCTTTCCAGGGGAAGAAAAATGAATGACTGCTAACAGAAAGAGGAGAAACAAGGAAACAACAGGCGATAAGGACGAAATAAGAATCTGTCCAAGAATTGGTACTGAAAGTGAAAAACCTCACTACAAACCACACCTAAGCCAATAAAAAAAAATTCGTAAGAAAAAAAAATTTGAAAACACAATTGTGCACTATATATAACAGTGAAGTTGCATCATGCTGTCTCAAGAACATACGGGTGCTATTGCAGTTCAGTTGTTAACCCTTTGAGGGTCAATGACTTAAATATATGGCGCTGCGAAAAACTCCAAAATGGTCGATGCCGTATATTTACGGCGCAGTCTGTACGTTTAAAATGCGCACCAATTTCCTAACTTTTTCTTTTCTGGTACGTACTGTCACTACGTGAGACTACAGGGAATTTTTTTCTCGCGCCTCCCTTTCTTGGTTTTCGTTGCACGGTTTGTTTTAGAGCAAGTTTGCTCCGGCGCGTCTATATACTATCGCTCGTGCATTGGCGCGCGTGCGAGCTGGCGGTGGTTTGGGTTTTGTTCCGCGGGCAGCTTTGGCTTCTTGCGCTCGCAAAACTGATGGCTATCCTGTTACTAATTGCTCAAAGGGGGACTCCCTGTTTCTTGCTCATTTAGTGCTCACAGCGGCTGCGCATAGGAAGGATACCACCATGCACGCATTTCCTTTTGTTTTCTTTTTTTTTTTTTGGAGATTCGTAAAAACTAACTGCCTCTGGTTGGCGATAAGATGAAGATTAGCGGAAGTTTGTCACACATTTTGCTGTTTTGACGGGCACACAACCACAGTTTTCTTGAGGGCGCTCACCTACGTAGGTCGATTATGCTATGGACATAAATATTAGTGTAAGAGCAGGAACATTTGACACTTGCAAAATATTCTCGTGTGCGCATTTTCTAAGCCTTATAAGTACAACAATGCACCAAATTTTTAATTCTTATAAGTTTATTTCCTTCTTCTATTATTGTTATTCATGAACAAACAGTACATATATACCAGTGCAAAATATCTTTTTCTCACTTTACCGTCACCCTAGAGAAATTATGGTAAATTTTATTCGAAATAGGTCCCTCAGAAGAATTGAAATCTGCAATAAAAAAAATCGACCCTGGCGGTCGCATATGGCAAAAAAAAATCGACCCTCAAAGGGTTTTCACATTAAAAGCATAGTAGCTCAGTTACCACCTGTAAAACTTTTTTTTGTTTTTTGAATTAATCAAAATTCTTAAAAGCTTTCCTTTATGCTGATTCATCCTTCAGAACAGTAAAGAATAACTTCTTGTCAATTTTTGTTTTCTCACAACTGGAGGAAAACATGCAAAATAAAAGTATTTTCAGCTACTCACCACGTTGCCTTCTCCATGTGCCTTTTCATAACCATGTATCGATATATGTTCATGACTCGCTTGCACAGTTCAACCTGATTGAAGAGCATTGAGTAGAACATTCAGACAACTTTTCATTTACTGTCCATATTTCGAAACAGAATTAGCTATACTAAGCTACCTAACAACTTTTGTGAGCACGTGGACATGACAGAACCTTGGAAAAGCCTTTCAGTGCGAAATGCAGTGGTCCCAATGAGAATAAATTTAGAGGTTGACTTCTGATTTCAGACAGAAAGTACAACCCCATGCAAAAACGCGCAGGGGAAATTTGTCTTGCCAGTGGACTCATGCCTACAAGATCTCATCAGTACATCAGAGTCAAATATTTAAGTAAAATATTTAAATAAATCAGTAACACTAATGACTATTTGTTTCAACTTATACGAGATTCAATGGCACATAAGTGCTTATTGGTGCAATCAAAGGATCACAACCAGTGAGGTGTGCATAAGCAGTAAAGAAAACATATTGAAACAATGTGCAAAAGAGGGCTCTTGCAATGTATGTTGTGTATGTGACTGATTTACACAAGTCATTCGGCCTTCATCATCGCACTCCTCGAAAAAACAAATGGCTACACAATGCAGCAGTGGCTACCAACAACAAATGCCAACCTGTTCATCGAGAAATGTCTTCTCGTCAGGCCCAACTTCGAGAAGGAAAACATTTGCAGCATTGGTGATGAACACTTGGTACATGTTCTGAACTCCAGCAAAGACACTCTCCTTCTTTGCAGCAGTTGTTCCACTTGCACTCAGGCTCATCTGAGAAAGAGGTGCATAGAGTAACGCCAGATTGAATGATTTTTCACTTTTCACTTCTAGTGTTTTATGCAAGCACAATTAATTGGATGCACAGCAAAGTTAGTTTCATGGTGAAGCTAAGAAAAAGATTCAACAATGTCCAGATAGGCTTGATTAAGGAATGTGGAAGATATTTGGTTAAGGTATATGTAGGGACTGCAGCTTTTGGTATTTGCTGATAAATGTAGAAAATCACCTGCCGGTTCCATCATTAGGAATTTGGTTTATAGCGTGAAGTGCTGAACCTAGGAATTCATCATGGCTCGTCAAGTTTGGTTAACATTATGAGAACCACATTTGTTGAGAACAAAATGAGTAATACCCATACCTCTGACACTTCGCTGCGACTTTCCTCCTTGCTGTCTTTCCCTTCCGGGTCAACCAGAAAAGGTGGCATGTCCGGGGACTGTGAAGCAATCGAAACATAAGACGTCTCAACAACCTGCTATGAGATGGGCGGCAGGTTGGGCAAGTTGGTATGGCATGATCTTGTCTGTCTTTAGCACAACTCAGGTTGAGTGCAAAGGAAAACAGAAGACAAGCAGGATGACTGAACTGAGGTGCTAACTGAACAAAACCTCTTCCTGTTGTCTAGTTTTTTCTGCTATGACATGGCTACAATTAATATGGCCAGAAGATGCCATGTGGCATCAAAAAGGTCCACACACTGTTTGCAAACCATGGTTTGGCCACCTCAGATGTAGCCGGATTTGGTAAGGGCAGAGCCATGGCAACCACAAAGAACATACCGCCATCTGTATCCAGTCCCTGTAGGTGCAGATGACACTTTTAGTGGTGTGTGCCTGTGAAAAAGGAGCCAGGAAAGCTTGCCGCATGACCTCGTGGACCAGGTTCACGTTTTCACGCTTTGAGTAAAGCACATTCCGGACCACTTGAATCTAAAGAAGGAAATAAGAATACAATAGGGTGAGCCGCTTAGAGAGGATGAAAATGTTCATAACTTTTCTTCATCCTAAAGTTAAAGAAGCAACATCAAGTGCAGCTTGCTTACATTGGCCCAAACTCACACAATTTATCACTGGAGTTAAACCTCGATAAAACAAACTTCAGCATAGTGAAATTCTTGATATAATAAAGTACTGTCGGACCCACTTATAACGATAGTGGTTTTAACAATATATCAGTTATAACAATGAAAAGCTGTTGCACCGTCAACTTTTGTATGTTTTCTATAGGGAAATAACCCGTTTACTACAATGTCCCCATGCCGCATTATCGGTTATAACGATGAAGTCTGGCTGCTGGATGTCCGTGCTAAAAGGCAATGGAATGCAAAATCCTTGAAAATAAAAAAATAAAACGTGAAATGCGAACCGCTGCTCAATCGCCTGCCACCCCAACTGCTGCCGCACACTTCTCTCCATGAGAGATGCATGCCAGCCTTGCGCACATCTCTCCCATTGCCCTTCCACCCCTCCTAACACGAATGGGCTATGTCCATAGCTCTGCGCTGCACCACCCTTTGAAATGTGAATGGACCGCACCAATTGCACTGACAACACTGCCAGCGCTGCTCCTAGATTGCTCGCTCGGCCCTCACAGTTGGTTCTTTATTCTATGGCCCTCATTCTGCATAACTCTGCTAACGGATTAAGTCGCTCGTGCTTGTCTTTGTTCATAGCGTCGAAGCCGTTCCTGGCCACGTTTCTCAGCCTCGTTTGATTTGCTGCCAAAACGAGAGATGGCTGATCCGCCCGCTGATCATCGGCAATGCACAACACTGCCGGTGAAAAGAAAGCGCACTGCTATGGATTTGGAAACAAAGTGCTTTCAACGGATGAGGCAATCGTTGCAAACGTGCTTCCATCGGATAACGACAGTGACGGCCACAACGGCAGCACTGACGCAGTAGGGCAGGCTGCCTCAACATTGCCCCCACGAAAGGTCTTGTAGATGATTCATTCCCTCATGGGCTTGTTTTCACGAAGGACCTTCCGCTTCATTATGTGGAGCACCTGGAAGCCTTGGAGAAAGATGTTGGCAAGCTTCATGTAAAGGAAGCAAGGCTGACTGACATGCAGTTGTCTCGTACAAGCCAGTGGGAAGTACGTGGCGAGATGCTTGTGGCGATCTCGCTCCAGCGTTTCTCCTGAATTTCTCAAGCTGCGATGCTGCAGTGGCAACCTTCCTGCATTTTTTAAAAAGCGCATTTTGGGGCTAACAAAGCGATGCCTCGGCAGAGATCATATGTCATCTGCCGCCCGTGACCATTCTTTGCAGTTGTTACAGCAGTGCCATTCTTTAACACCGACAGCCGCAGGTTAACAACACGTGGTCGAAGCGTACAGGAATCAGAGTTAAACAGTTAAACAAGTCGACACAATCAGAAGCCGGATGGAGGAAGGTGGCAGGGAGAAGAACTGGTTTCCCCACCACTATAGTCTTCTCAGAACAGCTACACCATCCCCCATTTTGATGTATTTTTTTCATGCAACCCTGTTATAACAATTATTGGTTATAACAATGGAATTTTCATGGTACTTGAATATTGTTATAAGTGAGTTGGGTTCGACTGTACTTAGCTTTTTATAACTTGTCTATAGAACACTACATGTTTAAAACCTCAATAAAAGAAAGTATGTTTATACATGATTTCAATATAACAAACTTTCACTGCGACTGAGGAGGAATATGGAGACAATAAATGGAGGCTCCCACATACACAGATGGTCAAACATTAGCGTGCATCTCCTTTTATAGTGCGGGCATGGCTGTGCATGGCTGTGCATGGCTGTCAGCGCAGCTGAGTGCGCACACAATCCGCGTGCCCTGTTTTAGAGGCAATCTGCCACATGTGCGAAGGCTGGGCAAGCCAGGATGATGTGGGATTATGTGTGCTGTCTTACTGTGCATTAATTAGTACTAGAACTTGTGTAATCTTGAGTTTTAAGGACGTACTTAAGTGAGAGGCAGATGAATTCACTTCCCACTGCTAGCACTTTTCATTACAGCGTCGTCTCACTGTGGGCAACACTATCAACCACGAGGTGGAGTGGACAAGCAAACATGGCTGGCTTCGCTTCGTACTGTTGATGTGAAGATATCGTTGACATGGCATGAAACCGTATCTTTTGTCCACGACTCTCAAATTTAATAAAATTCTTTTTTTATTGTTCAAATTTGCTTTCTTCCGAGTGCCCAAATATTTTAAAAATTTTGCAGCCCCTTCCATCCAAGGAAAATTCGCTGGTGACTGCCCTTATTTGCATAAAATGTGGAATTTCAATATAACAAAATTTCTATATAGCGAAGCAAATTGCAAATTTTCCCAACTTCGTGATATTGAGGTTTAACTGTATTTTGTATAAAAACTTGAAAATTCTGCTTGGCGTAGTGTGTTTTGAATGAATTTTAATATCAGCGGATTCAAACAAACATTCAGTTCACTAGAATTTTCTATATACCCGAGTTTGCAGCACTGCAATAACAGCTTCTGTAATCAAAAGCATTTCAACCTCTCAGCTGGTCAGCTGTTTCATTAAGTGTCTTGTTTTATTAACGAATGTGCCGACCGAGCTAAGCAGCAAGTACTGTTTGTAGGGGCGCACAAAAATTTCATGTCCCCAGACATTCAGCTTCCCTGCATGACACACACAAGCGTGAAATTTTGTGCCACAGCTATAAAGAGATCTTGCGTGAGTTTTCCGATGTTAGTGCCACCTGAGGGAGTGGATAACTCGAGCACAAGAGGAGCATACTTCTTCCTTTTTGGCTGTGGAACGGCTCCTCGGGGAGCCGTTCTGCAAGGGTCTGAGTCGGCTTCAGAACACAGCACTGGCATGGGTGAACACCATCACTCAAACACGCTTAGTTTGCAGGACTGCATCCGTGAACTTTGGTATCCAGCATGACCGAATATTGGCTCGGTATCCTTGCACGACGAGTCAAACTTTCTCAATTCCTCACTGTGGACTATTGTCCTTGCATGTAGCATCAAGTAACTAACTTGCACAGACAGGGCAATAAATGCCTTTTTTATGCGTTTGAACTACTGTGTGCCATGTCCTTTGTCATCAAGAGCACTTGAGACCCCACATGTCTGAAGGAAAAATCCCCACCTGCCGCAGACTTCGGTGGCCACTTTCTGGTGGTGACTGCTGTGTCTGCTGAAGTTGACTTTCAGAGTCTCGCTCTGTGAGACTGCCAATCGTCAGTGATGGTGCTGAGGATGACCCAGAGGAGACTGAGTGGCTTTCGTGGGTGCTCTGTGGTGTGCTGCCAGAACTACCAGATGGTGCAGATGTCTTCTCCAAACCAGGCTCATTATGGTCTTGCTTTCTGGGCACAGTAAGCAGTCAGCAAAACAATGCATCACAGGCTGCAAATAATGTGTAGGTCTCTAGTCTGAAGTAGTTGTGAAATACTCAGAATGACCAGCAAGCTGAAATTTAAGTATGCGTCATGTGCTAAAACCAAAGGCACCATGATAAAAGAGTTTCCTTGCCACTTCTTTCCAATAACTCAATGATGAATACACATCAAACTTTATTTAGGGTGGACTTTAGGGGCCTTTAAAAATATTCTCAGAATACTATCAGAAGTTCAGCTTAGCCAGAGCGCTCATTGCAGAGGAGCAAGAATATAAATGTATAATTAAACATGAAGTTCTATGTACGGCTACATATTAAAGCATGGCTGTTGTACAGCCTTCACAATAAATACTCTGCTTCATAAATAGCAGGCAGTACTGCAAATCCTAAAGAGACTTCTTACACAGCTCACATTCGCCAACACACAAAAGCGTTTCATACGTATAAATTAAAGGTGCATAAATGTGCCATATAATTAAATGTGATATTAAGTATCATACCTTTATGTCACAAAATACAATGCAATTATTACATGGAAGGCATCACAGACCTGAACCTGTTTACCATTGAAAGAGTTTTGTGAAAAGCTTCTGTGACCAGTGACCACAGCATATCGTTTGCACTCATGACCAAGGCAATATGCTGCGTACTAGAAGCACCGAGGTGCATAAGTATGTAATTTGACGTAACCTCTCGCAATTGAGATGCCTTCCCTGCTTCATCATCCCCTGCTTAAAAGGACACTAAAAAAAATTACTTCTTCTGTATCCGTAAATTACCATTCTACGATATCAAAAACACCACTCTTACTATGATAAGACGCTTGATAAACCAGAAAAAGTGCAATAACAAAAGACTGGTGGCGACGCCTCCATGAAGTTCCTGCACCAACTCGCTGCAACGTCATGGATTTGGACAGCGTCTTCTAGGGCCTAGTTCATTCTTTAGCAGCGAAGATAGACTACACTGTGCTGTAAGGGAGCCAAAGATTGAACATGACGAGTTTCAGGAACTTTTGTCAAGCCAACGCAGCCTAAATATGAAAAAATAATTTGAAGTCCATGACGTCGCAGTGACCTACCAGCGTTGGGGATTTGGTGCGAAATTCGAAAATTTAGACTGACCTTCATTTTCTCTTCCAATATTCAACCTATTATTTCAAAATTAAGGACAAGGGTTTTCAAAGAACAGTTTATCTACTTAATCTGATTAAGTGCTTTGCTTTAATGTAACTCTAAGTGTGATAATGGCAATCTGTAAAACTTGACCTCCAGGAAGCACTGGCCAAGCAGCAACATGGTGGATATGGCTGACATGTCGGAGCTACTTTCCAGCGCAAACCTGTCTGCTCCCTCTTTCCGGAGTACAGTCACAGACTAAAACGTCACTGAGACGTACCCTGATTGGCCTCCTCATGATTGTCCTAGGTGCGCCTTCTACCAAACTAAAAACTGCTGAGCGCTTCCTCGTTGTGGCAGATGTTCCACTGGCCTACTATGAGCTGGTTATGAGGGACCTTTACTCCCGCGAGTTCTCGGGCTTGGCAGACCTGGTCAGCCCAGTACAATGGGCACACACTTAATCGGTCTTGCAGTTAGCCTCAGCCATGACAGTCACACTGCGGCATATCGTGGGTTAATCAACCAGTATCTTTTGGTGATTTGACCATGGCGCCTTCTCTGCATGATACCAGAAAGTTGACGAACACAGCTGTAATGTCCTTTGTGAGCTGCGAAGTGGAGGAGACCATTCCCGACCGTCACTCGTAGGGTAAGCCTTGCACGAACCTATCTCTACAAACCTTATGACAAGCTGCAGTTGTAATATATGAAGTAGTTATTCCTTAGAAGATGTTGCAGATAAAGAAATAACTGCGCTGTGAAATGCAAGGAGCGAGACTTCTATGACTGCATTGCTCTCATAGCTTCCACAGCACTGCCTTCCAAATATGAGTCTTGAATTATTTTAATTTCCTCAGCTGAGTCTATATTTAGGATGAAAAGTGACCAGTTTACCAGCTCTATTGGATGCTACCACACACAGCCTATCACATTCTGCCTTATGTTGCCCCAATACCTTGCTTGGTGCAGGTCACTTGACCTGCTGGCTGCAGCAACCTCCTCCTTCCGTAGCTTTGCCGGTTGTGTGTGGCTGACCACCCACTGCACCACAACGCTGCGGCACTGTGGTGCAACTGCGGCAGCATTGGCATCGGCAGCAGCAAGCTTCTTGTCCTTGCGGAGCGAAGGCAGCTCTAGAGAAGTGCACACCCAGTGATAACCTTCAGACACTGGGAAAGCGCTGACATACACGCGCAATGCAGGTGTTCAAGTGGAGGAGCGCAAAGTCCACGTGAATCGGTTGACAGGAAGAGCACACACAATTCACATTCATGTGCAGTTGTGTACATTCAGGTGCAGTGATGTGAACATAATGCAGCAGGGAGGAAGAGGGCACGCATATAAGATCACAAAATAATGTTTTATACACAGCGGCATTAAACACACGGCAAAGTTCAACATGGACATTCATTTGTTGTAAAGCCAAGATTTGCCGCAAGACAAGTTGCAGGACATTCAAGTACAGTGATGCACGTGGTTGGTGTGAAACACACAACATACATGGGTGTTCGTGTGCAACAATGGAAGCAGGTGTGCAGTAACACGAAACAAGATATGTGGCAAGTTCACAGCACCGGCATTCGTGTGAAGTGGCAGAAACCAATGTGTGCAGTGAAAGAAGTTGCAGGGGACAGCCATTCCAGTGCAGCAGTGCACATCCATTTCAGCGGGGAGTGCACAGGGGCCAAAGGTAAGGGCAGTGTCGACGTTGAGGTGAGGGTGGGCACAAGGTCGTGGTTGCATCGAGCAAGTCACACGTGCAGTGTGCAGGGCAAGAAAACAGAAAGAAACAAAAAACAAAAGGTGAAAATGCAACAGAGGAGATGGTGCAGGTGCAGAGGGTGCAGCCCACAAAGCTGTACTGGGAAAGCCAGACTGAAGGGGCATTAGAGAGAGAGCGTTATCTTTTCCTTATATAGACGACTTCAGTTAATTCGACCATAACGGGACCGAGGAAACTGATCGAATTCTCCGGCGGGTAGAATTAAACAAGAGGCAGCAAAAACGCCAAAACACACTGCTGATTAATTTGCCAGTGTTTGCCCAATTCTACATGCCCCTGTATCAAACGTGTGCCCACTTTCTATGTGTCCAAAGCAGAAAACTAACGCAGAAATGGCATTGAAGCTCTTAGACAAAGTAGAAATTTTACGCGCTCCCAAATTTTTAGCAAGGAAAGGATGTGTTGCACAATGGCGACCGGTTCCTTAAAGCCAGCTTTGCCTCACGGTTTTTTCAAAGTTAACTATGCCGCAAAATAAAAACGTTATGCAGTGAAGCATACAAATGCCGCGAAGGCGGTTTTCGTTTTTTTATGTGATTGAGCCATGCAGGCAATTTTCAGTCAAATTTCCTTGAAAAAAGGCGCGTGTTAAAATCGGATATATACTGTGATCAGACATTGCCAGCTATGTCTATCCCTTAAAAATCTTCCAAAGGCAGGTCGAAAATAGGCGTTTTTGATGGGAAGTGACGTATGTCCAATGCATTCACTGTTCCCTAAGCTCCACCGAGACAGACGCTGCCATTAAAGGGGTTGCCATTGGGGTCACTATAGCGGTCAGGCACATGCATCCCGACTGGTCAAATTCGTATTATCCAGCGAAGGCCAATTTTATGATCGAAATAATGAAAATTTGGGCCCGTAGAAATGCATAGGCATCGGCCGGGACCTCCGATCGGGATCGAATGAACGGAAAAGTCGAATTAACGGAAGTCGACTATATACGTAATAGCTTTCACGGAATATCGGGCTGAGTGGCTTCATTCGTTGTGACCATCTTGTGTTGCAAAGTTTAACCAGAGATGTCACAGCTGTTATTGCAGCTATCTACCGTATTGTACTTAGCTGTTGGTGCAAAGCGTTCACAGCAACCTGACCATCAACACGCAATTGTTTTGTCTTTTCTTTTTGCAAGAAAATCTACACAACAAAAGAAAGTTTCTAACATGTTGCTGCTATCAGCATTGTCACAGCTGGCCACACCTCTGGCAAACTGGTATTCCGTGAAGTGCAATGCACATACATATAGATAAGCTAAAGCTCTCTAATATCGTTGAAGGTCGGCTTCAACAGTTACACTTAGATGGATGTCAGCATTTTGTACTTCACTTCTGCAGGCATGATGGCACTGGCAATGCAATAGATGTTGGAAGGGCCACACAAGTAAAAATCCTAAATGCCTGTAAGTGGTAGTTCAGAGTTAAATTAAGCGTTCTTGTATTGCTAAAGGCTTAAAAAACAACCTAAAAGTGCCAGTAAGAAAAGGTTTATTGTACACGCTTTTCAATAGGACTGATAAGTGATTAAAGTTAGTGATGGTAAGCAACAGCACAGCTCTGAACATGCATCAAATTTTTGGTGTGACACATAATTCCAAATCATTTACAAGTATGTATTACTGCACTAAGATTCCAGCTTACTCGCACCTCAAAAGCATCTGCTTTGCTATAACAGTGCACATAAACTGAGGTTGAACAGCGCGAATAAAACAAGGACACGAAGAAACAAATACCACAGACAAGTGCTGTGTTGAACATACGTCACCTCCTGTCAAAAACTCCTATTTTCGACCTGCCCTAGGAAGATTTTCAAAAGATAAACGTAGCTAACAATGTCTGATTTCAGTATATACCCGATTCTAACACGCGCCTTTGTTCAAGAAAATGTGGCCGAAAATTGCCTGCACGGCTCAATCGCATAAAAAAGACTGCCTTCGCGACGTTCGTGTGCTTCACCGCATAACGTTTCTGCATTGTGGCGCAGCTAACTTCGAAAACCGTGAGGCGAAGTTGGCGTTAGGGAACCGGTCGCCATTGCACAACATATCCTTTTTTTGCTAAAAAATTGGGAGCACGTAAAATTTCTACTTTGTCTAGATGCTTTAATGCCATTTCTGGGTTATTTTTCTACTTTGGACACATAGAAAGTGGGCACACGTTTGATTCAGGGGCCTGTAGAATTGGGCTAACACTGGCAAATGAATCAGCGGTGTGTTCTGGCATTTTTTGCTACATCTTTTAATTCGACCAGCCGGAGAATTCAATAGGCGTATTTGCTTCTTCATGTCCTTGTTTTATTCGCACTGTTAAAGCTCAGTTTTATATATGAACCAGCTAGCCCTCATCAGGATTTTATTGTTGCAAAACATTGCATCTTATCTGATTTATTCAGAAAGAAAATGCACCTGTATCCACTTTTCTGAACACTGCATGTTACGTAGTTGAAACATGATAAACTAACCAAGCAGTGATGGTTTTACATACATGGCCTCCAATAAACAAACTAACAAGCACAGTCTGTGATCGTTGAAAGTGCTAAAACTTTGCTTTTATGCTTTTATGCCATTGCATTTTTACTTGCGCTACTATGCACATGGTTTGTTGAGTCGAGTTCACATCACAATTCCTACACATGGAAACTTAGAATATATGGAGATGCACAGCTACAATTCTCACTCTTCAGACGACAATATAATCTGGGAACAGCATCTGTCCTCACAATACTATATAGATTATGGCTATCGATGATACTTCTGTACAGTGAACTCCTATCAGGAGTAGCGCTCCTGTCGCACAGATAAGTCAGTGTGCAAAACTACGTCCCCTGACCAGTGATCAAATGTCTGGCTGCATGTTTGCTTTAACTGGCAAAGCCATTGGTGTTTGAATAAAAATGCCACATCATCATAAACAAAAAGCTAGATTAGGTGGCACATAAATCGATTCCCAAATGTAAAAGGGAAGTCTCCCACTTTCAGATGCAGGTGCACAACTTTTTTGTGGACATTGCTACAACAGTTAAATGTCATTTGCATGCAAAGTGGTACGGATGGTTCAGCTGTGATTATCTCACCCAGGTTTGGCTTGTAGATGCTGTTGCTGTAGCAGAAGTCGGGGAAGATGTGTGGCAAAAAGTGCTTCTTGAATTTTTCAAAAAGAAACTCAAAGCACCGATGATGGCTCTCATCCTGGGCCTCCGACCACTGGATTTTTGTCACCTGATGTGGAAGACAAGACAGGGCCTTGCATCTGAACACTTACATCATTTACAAATACAGTTTATAACTTTAACAGTGATAACAGTGACAACACCACAACCGCAGTGTGGTCTGTGTTTCCTTCGTGTGTCCTCGTTTCTCACGCAGTTAAAAGAAACGTTTAAACCAATGAATCAACTAGCCCGCCAGAGCGTTCTAAAGTTGATAACTAGCACTAAGCACAGATTAAAGCTCAGGCAAAGACGAAGTACTTTAAAAGTGTTTAATTTTGCTCCTGATAAGACAAGTTCTTTGTCTTCTGCATCTCTATGTCAGCTGTGATTGATTGATTGATTGATTGATTGATTGATTGATTGATTGATTGATTGATTGATTGATTGATTGATTGATTGATTGATTTTACCATTCCAAAGCAACACAGGGGCTATAGAAAGGCCACAGCAGAGGGCTCCGGATCAGTGTTACCACCAAGGGCATTTTAACATGCCCCCAATACTCAATGCATGATTCATTTTGCATTCTTCCCCCATCAGAATGCAGCTATTGTGTTTGGGAATTGAACCCATGACCTCATTATCAGCAGCAAAAGTATGTGCCCTATAAGATTGTTTTACAAGGTATATATATTGATTGATTGATTGATTGATTTTACCATTCCAAAGCAACACAGGGGCTATAGAAAGGCCACAGCAGAGGGCTCCGGATCAGTGTTACCACCAAGGGCATTTTAACATGCCCCCAATACTCAATGCATGATTCATTTTGCATTCTTCCCCCATCAGAATGCAGCTATTGTGTTTGGGAATTGAACCCATGACCTCATTATCAGCAGCAAAAGTATGTGCCCTATAAGATTGTTTTACAAGGTATATATCTCTGTCATTTTCTCAGCAAGCACACATCTAATATTCAGCAAACATGTGAGAGTAATGCGTGCCTATGACAGATAAATGCTGTTGTGCATGTTCAGATGCATTTCAGGAAGAGACCGAAATTATGTGCATAAGCAATTTCAATGTCCAGGTGACTAACTAAATTTTTCCCTAATTACATTTTTAATTGTTTACTCTAGGGCACATCTAGCAATTGCAAAATTGAACCTACGCAGTAGTGAAATCATGTTAGCTATGCAGAAGTCATAAGACTAGCTCTGCTATCAAGATATGTCTGGCGTTCCACCATCGGTGTTCAAATTTACAGTTTCCCAAAAGGTTTCATTAAGTAGTTTGAGACAACCTAAAGTGGAATGACAATGCATTCTTTGCAGATTTTATGGACAGATATACCAAAGTAGCGCCAGTCTTAGGATTTCTGCAAAGCGGACGGGACGTTACTGCTAAGCTTTAATTTCGAAAATGGAATGTGCCCTAAAGTGAATAATTACTTAGTGGATCTTTTTAATTGGCCACCTTGATACTGGAATTTGTCATTCAAGCAATGTCTGCCTCTTCAGCTGATCAGCATGAAAAGACAGGGTCGCTCCTATATACTCCATGCAACTAAAAAAAATATTCTAAGTACCAAAATTTGCCAAAGTGTCAAAAGAAAATGATCTATGCATTATTTCTTTAAAACCCCTACTATAATTTAGCCATAGACCTGCATGCCTTTCGCACTACATATTTTGTGAAAAGACTCGAGTTCTTGTAAGCCGACTGCAATGCATTGAATAGAGAATGCCCCATGAAGACACCCTAAACATGTGAAATAGCACACCAGGTGCTTATTTGTACACCTAGTTTTTGTGCATCAGTGGAGGGGGGAGGTATTCTGTAAGTGTCCACCTAGTGGGCATGTCCATTTCGTCTGCTGCTGAAGTGCTGATTGGCTGGGGGCGCCTGCCTCCTTCTGACGCGTACCCCAGTCCAGCCAATGTAAACTTCAGCAGCAGATGAAATGGACATGCCCACTGGGTGGACACTTACATAACACCACACCAGGTACACAGAAAGGTAGGCGTGCAAACAACGACACAAGTAGAATGAGAAAGATAACACAGATACCGGTGCTTGTGTAATTCTGGTGCCCTTCTCATTCTACTGGTGTCTGTATTTGCATGGCTGCCTTTCCACACTATGAATTACCAACTTTCTCAACTACACGTATTAGTCATTCTAAACCCACTATCTATATCTGGCTAGGTCACCCTCTTTGGCTTTCATTTAATTCTGCCTTAGTTGATGGCTTACACACATGCAACAAAAAGCGAGAAATGCTTACCTGCGTGACCATGTATTCCATGAGGTACTCCAGAAATGTTACAGTCGGGTTCTCTGGCTGGACTTCACCGCTCTGTGGAGGCATCAGGGGCCCAGAATCGCAAGGAACAATAGGGCCAGAATCGACTTCCACCGACGTGTAGAATGTGGAGTCCTGTTCACAAAACAAATGGAACAGTTCAATTAGTATTACTACAGAGCCTCCGAATTTGAATCCCAATAGGCATATCCATAGATGTTTCCATTTCTTAGGGCTATTCCATAAAGCCAGGTATTCCATTGTTTATTTTATTTATTTCAGAAAGTTGCACGCATATTTTACAATAATAATTGGTCTACAGTAACATCCTACAATCATGCTTGTGTGAGCTTATTCATTTCGCTTGCATTATTTCTTTGTGTCTGAAGTTGGCCTCATACCAGGAGTAACATTCTCCTGTGGTTTAATTTGATTAATTTTTCATGGTCTTCTACGCAGTGTGACACAAAAGAAACGAGACTAAGTGTGTAGCTTGAAAAAAGAGTGGAGTTGGCATCAACTGTTTTGCAGACGTAATCCCACACACCTCCTTTATTCAGTTTCGACGGAACCGATCACGCCAGCTGGGAGTGCTGCATCACTGAGTGAACATGTGCAACTGCATTCTGCCGGAAAAATGTCTGATGTAAAAACCGAACAGTGAATCAACATCAAGTTTCTTGTGAAACTTAAGAAATCAGCCACGGAAACATTTCAAATAATAACCGAGGCGTATGGAGATGTAACCTTGTCTCGTGCACGTGTGTTTGAATGGCATACACGGTTTTCAGGGGGAAGGGACAGTGTGGAAGATGACGAACGTGCTAAGTGCCCGAGGTCAGCGATTACAGACCAAGACATTGCCAAAGTTCGTGATGTGATCAGTGGTAACCGAAGATTAAGTGTTTGTGCAGTGGCGGAGTTGGTTTACTTGGATAGGGAAGCTGTTCCACGCATTTTAATGGACGAATTACACATGACGAAGATTTGCACGAAGGTTGTTCCAAAAGTTCTGTCCGTTGACCAAAAACAGTGCCGTAACGACGTGTGTGCGGACATGTTAGAACGCATTGCAAACGAGCCAAATTTGTTGGAATCTGTTGTAACATGTGATGAGACATGTATTTTTACCTATGACCCAGAATGTAAGCGCCAGTCAATGCAGTGGAAGTCTCCAGGATCCCCAAGACCCAAAAAAGCACGTATGTCAAAATAAAAATTCAAGGCAATGTTAATCGTCTTCTTCGACATTAATGGAATTGTAATGATAGAGTGGGTTCCCAGTGGTCAGACTGTTAATCAACACTACTACATTGAAGTACTAAAAGGACTTCGTGAAAAAATGAGGAATAAAAGGTCACAGTTGTGGGGTGATGGATGGCTGTTGCACCAGGACAATGCACCCACTCACACGGCCCTATCTGTCAAGCAGTTTCTGACCAGCAAAAACATTACTGTGATGGGACATCCTCCTTATTCACCTGATTTGGCTCCATGCGACTTTGTTTTACTTCCTAAAGTTAAATCTTGCTTAAAGGTAACCCATTTTATCTCGGTTGAAGAAGTTCAGGCAAAAACGGAGAATCTCCTGAAGGGCCTTCCAAAAACCTCGTTCCAGAACTGTTACCAGCAATGGCAGCACCGAATGCAGAAGTGTGTGAATGCAGAAGGGGACTACTTTGTAGGTGATAATGTCACAGAGAACTGATTCAGTAAGTACAATAAGTTATTGGACCAGTCTCGTTTCTTTTGTGTCACACCTCGTATTCTCTCATCTTTCGAGTGCAGTTATGTACATTGCTTGCAACGTCTCTTGAATGCTTGAATCTACACATGTTCAACAAAGAGATGAAGAGAGTCAATTGTTAGCCACTGCATTTAGTAGCAAAAGAAAATTATCTACGCATTCTTTCTTCAAAACCCCTACCAGAACTCAGCCATGGGTCTGAATACTTTCTGCATACCTTTTGCACCACAAATACATGTGTTGACAAGCCGGAAATAAGTGACATTAATCATATGCACTGACCTACTGCAACACCCTTTCTATACAACATCATGGCAATAAAGTTCACTGCCAACACTGAGGTAAGATCAAAATGCGTCGTTGATGCAATGCCAGTGCACCCGTCACAGCGGCAGGTTGCCGTGCCACCCTCTTGGTGGCACGTGACCGCAGAAAAATTTGTCTCTTTGCTGCCAAGCATTTCGCGGCACGGTGAACACTGCATTGCAAGTGTTTGATAATAGAAAGCCCACAGGGAGGCATTGTCGCAAGTGCGCCAAAGATAAGAGCACATCTATGAAAGCAGAAAACAAAATACAAGGTGAAAATCTAGAGCCGAAAGCAGAAGAAAACAGCACGTAATGTTTGCCATGTTTCGAAGGATTTCATATTTTATTATTATTACTATATCCGATAAAGGAAGCAGCAACATTGTTGCTTGGAGTTCTGTTTTTACAGCCAAGCAATAAATTTTCTATTCTGCAACTAAAAGCAGATGAAAGTATTAAATGGTGTTGTTTATATTGCCACGACGCCATCTGTGCCCAACCACGCTGACGACGAGAACGACGACCTCGTGTGTGCAAGCGAGCGTGCTAGAGAAGAAGAAGCTAAAACTGAACGCTTGTTCTAATTGTCTAGATTAAAATAACGCTCTCTGCTCTTGTCTCAAGTGAGCCGTGACACTGGTGGACGTGCTGGGTATCGCATCATCGCCTAATGATAGGGACGACTCCTGCGAGTAGCCCTGCGTCCAGCCCTTCAAGACATCATCCACGCGTCGAGACACCTGTGCACCGTGCAAGCCGCCGCCTGCAAGGTCTGTGCCCGGAATTTGGTCTCTTGCAACGAACTTCGTCAGCGACCTCAACGACTCAGGAAATGGCGATTGCAAGTCCAACACAGGTGACTATCCAAAACCATCTAGTCCCCTCAAGCTTCCACGGTGACACGTACGAAGACGCCGAAGACTGGCTGGACCAGTACGAACGCGTAGCTAAGGTCAATCAGTGGCGTCCGGACCAGAAGCTTTCCAATGTGTACTTCGCTCTTGAAGGTAGCGCAAGGACGTGGTTCCAAAACCGCGAGGCACATTTGACAACGTGGGACGAATTTTGCCGTCGGCTACTTGACACCTTCGGAAGCACTGATCGCCGAGATAATGCACAACGACTTCTCGAGTTGCGAATTCAGAAGCCCAATGAAAGTGTCTCCATGTTTGCCGAGGACATGTCTCGTTTGTTTCGTCGCGCGGATCCCAACATGCCGGATTCGAAGAAGCTAAGCCATCTCATGCGCGGCGTCAAAGAACAGCTATTCGCTGGTCTCGTGCGGAACCCGCCTACAACAGTGGAAGAATTCATTAAGGAAGCCACAGCAATCGAGCGGGCGCTCCAGCAGCGTTGTCGGCAATACGAACGCCTGACTAACGATGCGCCTGCAGGAGCCGCAGTACTCACAGTGACAGACGAGACCTCGCTGCGTCAACTGATAAGAGACATTGTGCGCGAGGAGATTGCGAAGCAAACTGTGACACCGAAGGAGTTTACTGTTGCTTCGGTCGCTGAAGTTGTTCGCCAAGAAATTCGGCAAGCATTAGCACCTCCTGAGCCGCTCCCTGAACCGAGTCCCGAGACGCGCTTCGAGCCACGCGCATATAGCTACGCAGATGCTGTCCGTTTGACAAGGACGGTGTAGCCGAACAACTAACTGCACTTCTGTTCCATCAAGGTATTGCCATCGCTCGGGGTATCGTCAGCCTAATTGGTGGTCGCACAGAGGTATTACTGACAAATTTTACCAATGAACGCCGGCACATCAGTAAAGGCACCGCTGTGGCGTCCTTTGACGAAATTGACCACGTCCAACACTGCTTTGCTGTAAAAGAGGAATCAACCACCGATACGATGCCATCTACACCCGTCGTCGACGTTGACCCAGGTTTAGCGCCGCAACAGAAACAAGGGCTCAGAGAACTGATTGACCATTTTAAAGACTGCTTCTCTACAACGTCCCGAGTGCGTCAAACACCACTGACGAAACACCGCATCATTACGGAGGAAACAGCAATACCCATCCGACAGCATCCGTATCACGTGGCTGAGAAAGAGCGTGAAGCAATACAGCAGCAAGTCAAGAAAATGCTGGACGATGATGTTATCCAGCCGTCGAAAAGCCCTTGGGCATCGCCCGTGGTACTCGTTAAGAAGAAGGATGGCAGCCTGAGGTTTTGCATCGACTATCGCAAGCTCAATCGGGTTACGAAAAAAGATGTGTATCCCTTACCACGCATCGACGATTCCCTCGACAGGCTGCGGCATGCACATTACTTCTCATCGATGGACTTAAAAAGTGGATACTGGCAAATAGAGGTCGATGAGCAGGATCGCGAAAAGACTGCGTTTGTGACGCCTGATGGGCTCTATGAATTCAAAGTTCTTCCTTTTGGTTTGTGCTCCGCCCCAGCCACGTTCCAAAGACTAATGGATACTGTTCTCTCAGACCTTAAGTGGAAGACTTGCTTAGTGTACCTAGACGATGTGATTGTTTATTCTGCCACATTTGATGAACATCTCAGTCGGCTACGGTCAGTTCTTCAAGCCATACGGTCCGCTGGGCTTACCTTAAAACCTGAAAAGTGCCACTTTGGCTATCAAGAACTACAGTTTTTGGGCCACATTGTAAGTCACACAGGCGTCAGACCTGATCCTGAGAAAATCGCAGCCGTCGCAAAGTTTTCAAGGCCTACGGACAAGAAGGCAGTCAGACGCTTCCTGGGCCTATGCTCATATTACCGGCGATTTATTGCGGGTTTTGCACGCATCGCCTCACCGCTCACCTGCCTAACCAGAGAAGATGTCACGTTTGTGTGGGGCGAGGAACAGGAGGCTGCATTTAACGAGTTGCGGCACCGTCTACAAACTCCGCCTGTTCTTGCCCATTTTGACGTGGATGCGCCGACAATGATCCACACCGACGCCAGCAATGTGGGTCTAGGTGCCGTCCTTGTTCAGCGGCAAGACTGCGCTGAGCGAGTCATCGCTTACGCGAGTAGAACACTGTCGCGAGCCGAGTCGAACTACTCCACCACAGAGAAGGAATGCTTGGCTGTAGTATGGGCCGTTACCAAGTTCCGCCCGTACATATATGGCCGCCCATTTCAAGTCATAAGTGACCATCATTCTCTCTGTTGGTTGACCAACATGAAAGATCCATCTGCACGTTTGGCACGCTGGAGCCTACGGCTTCAAGAGTACGACATGACAGTGGTCTATAAATCGGGCAGACAGCACTCCAGATCACCGATCGAGTCGTCAGGCCGAGATGATGACGAATCCGCAGGCTTTTTAGGAGTTGTTGGTGCAGCTACCATCTCTCAACAACAGCAAGATGACCACGAGCTCGCTTCACTAATTGATTTCTTAGAAGGCCGCACCACAAACAAGCCCAGATTGTTCTCAAGGAACTTGTCATCATTCTGCATACGAAACAGTGTTCTTTTTAAGAGGAACTTCTCTTCAACAGGGAAGAGATATCTACTGGTTATCCCTAAAACTCTCCGCAGTGAAATCTTGCAGGCCTGTCACGATGAAGCTACGTCGGGCCACCTAGGCTACACAA
Source organism: Dermacentor variabilis (assembly GCF_050947875.1). Taxonomy (NCBI): domain Eukaryota; kingdom Metazoa; phylum Arthropoda; class Arachnida; order Ixodida; family Ixodidae; genus Dermacentor; species Dermacentor variabilis. Next base: position 160,225,541 of record NC_134574.1, on the reverse strand, counting down.
GAACATTAGCACGGATCAAAGAGAAATACTACTGGCCACGGCTAGCAACACACGTGAAGCACTACGTTCGAACGTGCCTTGACTGTCAGCGACGAAAAGTGCCACCTACGAAACCTGCCGGACTATTACATCCCGTTCAAGTGCCGGAAACACCGTTTGCACAAATTGGGATGGACCTTTTGGGCCCATTCCCAATATCAACTGCAGGAAATAAGTGGATCATAGTTGCGACAGATTACCTTACGCGTTATGCAGAAACCAAAGCACTTCCGCGCAGCACAGCAGCCGAAGCCGCGCAGTTCTTCATCGAAAACGTCGTCCTTAGGCACGGTGCTCCAGCGGTCATCGTAACCGACAGGGGAACCACATTCACGGCTGAACTTTTGCGAACTGTACTCACGCTCAGTGGCACAGCACACAGAAGGACGACAGCTTATCACCCGCAAAGCAATGGACTTACGGAGCGCCTCAACAAGACTCTCGCAGACATGTTGTGCATGTATGTCGATGTGGAACACAAGAACTGGGACCAAATATTACCATACGTAACGTTTGCTTACAATACGGCTCGGCAAGAAACAACAAGAATGACGCCATTCAGTCTCCTCCACGGTCGAGAAGTGACTACAATGTTGGATACTATGCTTCCTCATGATTCCAGCGATTCCGAGAATAACGCCGCAGATTTTACAGAGCGCGCCGAAGAAGCAAGACAGCTCGCACGCGTTCGCATAACTAGCCAGCAAGACCGTGATGCGCGACGTTACAATCAACGCCATCGATGCGTCGTTTACCAGCCCGGCCAAAGAGTCTGGATTTGGGCTCCAGTACGCTGCCGAGGCCTCGCGGAGAAACTTCTGCGCCGATACTTCGGATCGTACAAGGTTCTACGACGCCTTAGCGACGTCAACTATGAAGTCATTCCTGACAGCCAATCCTGCTCGAGGCGCCGTCAGGACCTGCCTGAGACTGTGCACGTGGTGCGCATGAAACCTTATTTGGCTGAATGACATGGACACTTGCTGGTGGGCTGGACACCGGGTGCTACCCGCCAAGCATCGGGACGATGCTCCTTCTGAAGGGGGGCAAATGCCACGACGCCATCTGTGCCCAACCACGCTGACGACGAGAACGACGACCTCGTGTGTGCAAGCGAGCGTGCTAGAGAAGAAGAAGCTAAAACTGAACGCTTGTTCTAATTGTCTAGATTAAAATAACGCTCTCTGCTCTTGTCTCAAGTGAGCCGTGACAATATTAACAATACAAATGTCATGGTTGCTAAAAGAGCACATGCATTGTTCCATCAAAGACAAGTATGTACAACGTGCGCTGCAAAACAGTGCCCGTGATACAACGGTCTACAACACTGTATGGTAGAGCCAACATGAGAAAAATTGGAAAACCAAACACTGTTCCAAATACTGGTGTATGGTAAACCAATTTTCATATGGCAGTGGCGCCGTGTAGTTTTGGGGCCCCTTCAACCACAATTACCGTGTTGCAGCTCATATTGAACGCGGCCATGCAACTATACAACCTATAATATGCCTATAGTTTGTGGCAAGATGTTGGCACAAGATGGAACAATAAAACTTTTTGGGTGAGTTAGTTCATATTGTGAGGAAATAAATCTAATGTACAAAATTCAACACAAAGATGTAGTAAGAGACACGGACCAGCGCTGAGCTGGTCCGTGTGTTTCTTACTACATCCTTGTGTTACATTTTGCACATTAGATTTATTTCCTCACAGGATGGAAGATTGAGAACTGTAAAATGAGCAATTGCATGCTCCCCACTTATTTTTTTTATATGAGATAAAAAAAAACACATTGTTGCCTCAAATGAAATTTGCATGTTTTGGTACTAGAGACAGGTAAAAAATGCTCTTTGTCAGTAGCAAAAGTAGGCAAAGCATTAAATTGTGCCGTTATATATTTAACAATATAAATGCCATGGTTGCTATTATAAATAACATATGGATGCTTCCATCAATGACACAAGTATGAATATCTTGCTGCCCATATAACCACCACATGCCTACAGTTTGTAGCAAGACATTGGCATCTAGTTGGTATGGTTCTTTTGGTATATGACAGTGCTACAGACAAAACACAGAGAAAAGAAAACCACAGGATAAGCGCTGTCCTGTGGTTTTCTCTTCTCTGTGTTTTGTCTGTCGCCCTGTCATATACCAATGAAAAAAAGTGGGAACAATAGATCAGAAAAATAACAGAGGTAGGTAGTGTGAACACGCTTGCAGGGGAACGTTCGCTAGCAGCCACAAGCATTTGTACAGTCTGATCGCTTTCAAGAAGTGCAATACAGCTTTTGTGGCCTTGTGCATGCAAGAATGCTTTGGCCAAGGTCCCAGGACCTTTCCCTCTGCGAGCGAACTGTCATCTAAAGGGCTGAGTCTAGCTTGCAGAGCACATCATTGAGCGTTTATGTGAGAAACAAGCGTAAACATAACATAGCCCTTCATTCCCACCTGATATGGCTCTGGAAACCTGCTTGAGCCAGCAGGCACTGGTGGTGGGGAGCCCGGAAGCAGCCCAGGCACAAGGTGTAGAAACATGGCGTGGACGTCGGCAGGGGCACCCTCACCCAGGATCTGGTACCATAGCAGGAAGAAACGCACACCTTCCCTGCGCAGCTGCCATTGGATGAAATCACATTAAATTCATTTACTCATTTACAGTACTGCAAACATTTTATTTTCGAACCCACCCTTTCACATCTGGGGCATATAGCAATCTACCTCGGAGACTAAGCTATATTATGGGGCAGTATCCTCGCACAATGAACAAAGGTCATAAATAGGCGACACATAAATTAAGCCCATCATTTTACAATGCCATTTCAATTTAGGCAATCCTTCTGTATAAGAGGAAGCTATAGCTAAGGATCTTTTACCTAAAAATATGGGACTGGAGAAATCGCTTTTCCTCACAACCAGTGCACCAATTTTCATAATGTTTGCTGCACTGAAGGGAGATTAAAACTGCCAAATATGGAGTTGCTAGAATTAAATTTTCTCTCTCAAATACAACAAAGTTCATTCAAGTCAGTTCAGCAGTTGTCTCATAAAAGCATTTCTGTGTTTTACATACATGTGGATAGAAAAATCAGAGTGGGCTTAAGCTAAAGCTTCCTCCTAAGGCTGTAAGTGTGAAAGACTTTTCTCCGCACAAATTAAGGATGCGAGAGCAGGATCTCACTGGCACCTCAATTTCACATGCGGCTAGTTTGTTTGTAGTGCCCAAAAAGCAGTAAGAATAATATGCACAATTGCATAACAGAGGCTGTTGACTATTTGTAGAGCCATTATAGACAATTGAAACCCAGATTAATGTCAGAGCAGGAAAGTCGAAATATTGTGCCTAAAGTGAGGGGAATTAGACACAAAATGCACCGTCTATTGTGAAGAGATACAACGTAAACTGTTCCATAATTTTTTTCGCACACCAACGCATGAAAAGAAGGGGAACAGAGGGGCCTGATTTTCATTAGTCGCAATCATATGATGCTAACAGACACCAAGGGCTAGAAAAGCATAAGGGAAATTATTTGCGGTTTTTAACTGAAGTGTAGAAATTATAAGTTACGGGGAGACTAAAATGGACAAAAACAAAAAGACAACTTTGCGCCAGTGGTAGCCAACAAGTGTTGGCCGACGGGTGTTCTCACATTCGCAATCTTGGACATCTGTGTATGTGTACACAACCTGACCCTGGGAGTGTGAGCCAGGGCCACTCATGGCCATGGCAGCAGACTCAAAACTAGGTTTCCAGCGGTGCAGAACCCTCTCCAAATTGAGGCCAGTGAAATCCTGCCCCAGCCGAACGTGCATCTGCTTTCAGAGGAACTGGTGCAGCCATGTGACAGAGTTTCTGTCCGATTGCGGTCGTGCTCGCAGCTTGAAGGCGAGTGTGCCTCCGACCGCTCCGAGCTGGAGCACAGCACTTTGACTGAACCAGTCGAATACGTTTAGAGTGCTCAATTTTAACCATCCAAATGTAAACTGCATCTTAAGAGCACTCTAGAGCCCTTGAAGGCAACCAGTTGAATGTACCCTTAATTTTTTTTCATAGCAGTGAGATGAAAGGTGCCTACCCTCAAAGAGTTTCCTGGGTGCAGGAATTTTCGAAGGATGATGCGGACACTGTGCCACTGCCATCGCTGAGCCAGCAGTTCAGGAAGCAGCACCAGAATTCTCTGAAACAATGTACATGTCAGAAGCATTCATTAGTTAGGCCTCTGGGAGAAAAACAGTATGCCCTGTCCTTACACATTGAGTATATACCCGCCCTCCCTTTTTTTTACAGTAAGTGCATTTGAAAGGTTTTCAGTTTATTGTCTCTGTTGAGTAGGAATTTCATCTTTCTATATGAATCATACAAGTGTCGCAATTTCAGGGGGAGGAGGAGGCTAAATGCTTATTGCCGGATGAGGCCTTCCCTGCTGGTGACGGAGTGCACTTGACAAGTTGGCATGAAAATGCTTACAAAGTTGTAATAAATGCAATAGAAATTGCCACATGTGGCATGTAAATAATCCCAGAGGATAACCTTTCATTCCTATAACAGATCAGCAACACAAATAACATGTAAATGTGCACAATTCTGCACCAGAGTCACTAAAACATTTCACAATGTTACACACATGGAAATTCACACATATATCTGCCTTTAAGGTTTGTAACTGACACTTTTTTTTTTCTTTTATCTGCAGGTATGGCCCTGTCTGACAATTTTCAGGTTTCTTCACAGTTTCATTTTGGTGCCACTGCGAAGACGTTTTGTGAGCTGTATTTTTGCCACACTGCTACTTAAATTTTCTGTTGTCCTTGCCTCAGATTTGCTAAGTGATGCTGAAGTGATAGCATTTAGGTAGCACCTTTAACACCCATCAACTAAATGAGTGCCTTCATGAAGACCTGAAAGGTATTTGAAGAATTGTTGTGAAAAGCCTAGTAATCACAGGAATGGTAATAAGAGTGCATCACCTTATTCACGTGACCATGTCAACATACCATGTGCTTTTTTTATAAACTGAATAGAAATTTTTTTAAATGCCTGTGGCAGGTAGTACAATTCTGCTTCTGCCGCTGAATTACCCCTAGAGGCCGCTGTTATTTTCCTGATAAATTAATATGCATAAGCTAACTAACAAAATTTAACTCATTAACTTATTAAGTAATCATTTAGGGCACATATTGCACTCTATGAATTCAAGCCTTGGTGCTCTCAAGGCAGATCCACTAGGGACAAATTTAGACACCAGCACCAGTTCTGAGTAAAGCACTGTCAGAGTAAAAATGCACTGTTGTCCTATTCATATTTTTATAAAAATGCCTTTTTGAAGCACAAGCCACTGAAGCACAAAAATAACTGTAATGCCAATTTATTTCATCACACACTTCAGGAATGAACATCTCAAAAACTTGTGTCATCCCCAGATTCTGTTCCAAGTGGATATGCATTGCGAACTCACCAGCTGCAATTCTTAAATTGCCACATGTCCCTTAAGTTGATTAGTTACAAAGGTTATTAGTAATGTACAACTACAATGAAAAAAAAAAACAGATTAGCAATGCTTAATATTCAGAAATGTATGTGTTGAAATTGTTATGAAGAAATATTCTACAACCGGTGAAGACTGATTCAGTTTATTTTTTATGTGCCAGTGCTATAATTATGCTATTACATGAACCATAAATGAGCACTCTGGGATCATTTGAACCATCTTGTATATAATTGCCATACATGTTTAAAAAGCAACACCCAAGCATTTTTGCATTCCACGCTCACAGAAATGTAAGCTTATAAAATAGCCGCTCCTGCCAATCATACCTCAAATATGTATTTCACATTGTCCAGCTCTTCCTTTTGAGTCTTGTGCACTGTGAAGCGAAGAACAAAATCAAATGTCACAACTCGAACTGGTCAAGATTAAATGTCTGCTGCAAAAATAAACAGGAGTGCCACAAACCTCTCTGTCTAAGCATCCCCTCCAATGAGGTAAAGACATCATGAAAGATGCAGTAAATGTGGCTGTAGTTGATCTCAAAGAATGTCTTCGCCTCTGCAGTTTCCACATTGTCTGCAAATGAATGATTTAACAAAGTTGTCAAAAAGTGACAGCTGCCACTACAGTAACAGAAATCACAACGAAGGAGCCATACTTAGTAGAAAGTGTAAGCACATATTGCAGTAGGGGCGCAAGAATATTAAAAAAGTTCTAATAGTGTCCTATTCGATTAGATTTTCGAACCAAATAGTCACTATTCATAAATACAAATATTTTTAAAATAGTTTTCAAATTTGAAATCATCATTATTGCACAATCAAATATATTATTGGTGCAGAATTGCGATAAATCTCATCCTGGCACTGTCATAATAAGCATAAAACATAAAAGGTTGCCTGGTGGAGCTCGCTACATTGCTCAGGAACAAGACACTTCCGGCTATACCCCGATCATTCGCACTCACCATACAGTGCCGAGAATGTGAACTCCTTGTTCTCAATGCTGTATTTGTGCTCTTAATAAACAACACAACGTTCAATGTAATCACAGAAACTTGCTAATGTTGTGAATGTACGAGGATGAGGACGTAACTTTATAATAATGGTGAAAACAGCCGTTAAAGTTTCGAAAACTATTACAAAAATACTGAATATTTGATTTAGTCTCAAAAATGACTATTTGCATACACCTACATCGTAGCATATATATAACATTTTGGGGGGGGGGGGGGGCATCACATTTATAATGTGGGCTTACTGTGTTGTCGATGGTGTCAAAGTACTGCAAGTTCATGCATTCGACATATGTAGAAAGATTGTTCACAAGTGCAGGAGTGCGCACTTATTATACATGCAGCTTTTCCATTCCTCAACCAGTTATACCATCGTTCACAGTTTATTGGTGTTTGCGATTTTTTTTATAACAATTAATATGTGCAGCCATACACGTGTAATTCAAGTGTGTAACATATCTATCCATTTCAAGCAAGAAATTATGGTACACCATGCAGATAATTCGACAAGCTCCGTGAGTATATATCGCAAGATAGGAACCCAGAACACGACAGAAGTGTGTTTACTACACAAGCGGAAGTGCAAGCGGCTCGTGCAAAACCAGCAATGCAGCCGGCATGCATTTGTGTATAGCCGTCCGTAGACTAAAGAATCGGACGGGATGACAACGTAAACAAAAAAGGTTGCTGTCTGCTAAGCGCAAACATTACGCAAACAGGCAAACTGCCTCCAGCGCATAAAGCCGTTTCCGTCACGGTCCCACAGTGCGGAATGCGCATACGCGTACTCTCGCAAAGCACGCCCAGACGCAAATTTACCGTTTGAACAGGAATCGTGCGACGCGCTCGACCCGTGCGATGAATTTTTAATCGCTTGACGTGCGAAGCACGGTCGCTGCACGTTCCCGTGTAACCTGTTGACTCGCCCGCCACCAAGAGACTTACCGCGTCAGAAAGTGCTTTCTAGCTTTTTTTTTTTTTTCAAGAATGTTTGATGCGGACGCGTATGTAAATTATCGACCGAAAAGCTTCGGGTCGCAGTAGCACGTAATCTGCTAGCAAAAACACGAAACGAAGCCCCACTCGCGGGGCAGCGGACCAGGAAAACCGCATAATCCAGGTTACTAACCTCCTCTTCCGATCCGCTAGTGCGATACCTTACTTTTCTTTTTTTCTCTCTTTTCTTAATTGCAAGACTAATTTTACTCGGCCTCGGTGACAACTCGTGGCGCGGGAGAAAGCGGTGACGAAGGGTTGGAAACAGCCCAGCATCGCCGATCAGCAAAAATTCCACGTTTCACGCAGACGTCGGGGGCTCGTCGCGCAAAGCGATGCCGCGAATCCGCCCACTAGTCAGCATGCGATAAACAGCCCACGGGCGATACAGGTCAAGGTGGCATCTTTAACGGGTTGCGGTAGTTGGACCCCTCTTCGCCTCGCCATCGATACAACGCGGTGTGGTCGCTGGTATGGCAGAAACAGGGTCCCGTTCACGAGCGGCGTTTGACAGCCATACGGGCGATTTTAAGCCTGACCGCCCATCGCTCGGGACGGTGGCGAAACTTCTCAGGCAGCGGCGTGTCGCTCGCCGATCAACAGCGGCGAAAAAAGCAGCAGAAGCAGGTGCACCATACGTGCGACATTATCACGCCTCTTGCGAAAAGCCTCCGTTACGTAAAGACCAAAAAGAGAAAACACAGAGGGCACAGTTACCTAGGTAGACCCGAAGGTGTTTGAGTCGACTGAGGGAGTCTCGCTTGGGTTCGAGCACCTTTTGCGCCGACTTCCTGACGTCGACGTGCTGTTTCTTAATGAACATTGTTCACCGCACTCGCAGACGCTGCCGACACTGCATTAAAACGAGCCGGGCAAGCGCACATCATCCCGCTAGCAGGGGCAGATCGCACTAGCATCCGACAACAGCTCCAGCATGGACACCCCGCAACAACCCCGCACAGCAAACTTCACCACCACGCATACCAGGCTTAGCCTGGACCTCAGGGCGCTTCCAGTCAGGTGTTGCTTTTTGGCATTCGTGCTTGGCTTCCGGCTACGGCTGCCTGCTGCGCCTCTGTATGCCTCCAGGCGCGTCCTCATTCCCGAGCAAATTACCGCGCCGCAGTCAGCTGAAGGCGGCAGCACCGTTCAACGCAAAGTGGCGCGCTTTAGCTTCATCCACACTCGTTCAAACACAGAATACCTGTAATAGGCTGCAACTATCATAGCGGGCTTATGTGTTCTAGGGTTTACCGTTTTGCACATAAAGGTATTTTGCGCATTCGAACACATCAGAACAATTAGACGTATCTTCTGTTGTCAAAAGAAACTAATACTTTGGTAGGGCTAAAAACGGTCTTGTACCGTACGGATTAACTATTCCTTATCGAAAATTGCGCCATCCTTAAAATCCATATGCGACGAACGCACTTCTACTTTGCTTGTACTTAATTTAAACTGAGCCGCACATAATACACCAATGAGCTATGTTCTACAAACAACTAGGAAACGGTGAAAACATGTGGCAGTGCGTTGCTTCGTTCTTAAACAAAAATAAATTCGTGTAATGGTGCGTCATTATATGTGATTGAATACGTCGTCTTTATTTCACTGGCCCATCACTTCATAACCTTATTTTACGCACGTGGCGCAGACTCTGGGCACGCGCGCACACACACACACATTCAGTGGAGAGCCCGTATTGATTTTTCTTCCAGAGCGCATCCCGACCACTTGGACAGAATGGGTGTACTGGCAGGCATCAAATGACATGATAAAATGCGACAGGGGCGCACGCCGTATTGACGCGCCAAGGTAAATGTTTTGGGTGTTATGCAGATTGCCATTTATATGAAAATACTTATAAGCCGTACGCAGTCATGCACTTCTTAAATTGAGTGTGCACAGGTACGTGTGTTTCATGTTGTAGACTGCTAGCCATATATATATCAGATTTTTTGAAAGCCGGAACGGTTTGCTGGAATCCTTTCGACTTGTTATGCGTAAAATGAAAGCAACTTGCCTTCACAAACAATTCTCGTGGAGATGGCTTGGGTGGCTTCACTGCAGTGCTTCATTTCATGCGGTGAAACCCACTTACAAGCTGGACGAGTAAGTTGGCTTCACCACGTAAAGGGTGATAATGTGAAAAAGCCGGAGTTTCAGACAACTGCTGTGTGCGCTCATTTCTGAGGCTATCGTTTGTTACTAAACACATATATCGGAGATAGCCAAAATCAAACATGAACATGTGAAGCTTCTCAGGAATTAGGCACCAGTGGAACGCGCTAAACTCCTTCATGCTGCTGCTTCATATTATTTTTCTCTTCTTTTATAGATAAAAATGCCTTGGTTGCTCCTTGGAACTGCTGTCTTGGAATTGATATGCCTGGGCACAACTGTAGACTCCGCTATTATTCGTGAGTATTTCCTCGAAGCCTTCATTCTCAAAGCTTAGGAATGCATTTACGCGGAAGCGAGGGTGTCCGAATCACCACAATAGATCGTCAGCTGCAGCTGACGCTGACGATCTAGAGCTTTGGTGATAAAGAGTGGCATATAGATCTTCGCATATAGAGCTTTCAGTGAATACCCATAGTAGGTAGTACGCCTTGTCGTTCATTGCTATAACCCAGGAGACAAAGGTTCAAAGGCCACTCCCTCGCGATATATGCTGTCTTCGGACAGCGTTGGTTTTGTGTACAACAGCTAGTTGGCACTCCGGTATAGAATACAAGTAAATCGAGGTTCTGCCTATATACGCTTTCGGAGCGGCTTCATGTGCTACAGGCACAAATTCTTCAAGAGCTTCAGCCACTCGCAAAAAGTCCACTAAAAATTTTGAGACAGACTTACGCAATTGTGTATGATGTAAGATTAGCGATAGATTTTTTTTTTCTTTTTAGCTGAGAAGATGACCAACTCGAGTGACAGACATTAGATATTTCCAGTTGCAAAATAAATGTATAATACTTCATGCATATTTATTTTGCATTTGGAAGTGCCACTTAGTAAACCGCTTGTTACTTGCTAAGTCGCTTGTGAATAAAGAAAAATAAGTCCTTAACAGACTGCATTTGAACTACGAGTCACTATATCGAGTTAAAATGTGGTGGTTACATGCATGCGTATGTCGTTTTTATCTGTTATTTTTTTGTTAATAATGACTGAGTGCTGGCCCTGCGCATGCGATGTCCATGCACAGTTCATGTTAAAGCTTTTTTTTTTACCAGTCATTAACTTATTTTTTTTTCTTGTATCAGAAAAGCGCCTCATTGGAACGGCCTGCAACACAACAGCGCAATGCCAGGCACTTCTACCAAAAAGCCAATGCATATATTCAAGCTGCTTTTGCATAGGTGGCCACTACTACAGCTGGAAAAACAACAGCTGCATCCCACGTAAGTTCCCTTGATTTGTACGCATGCGGTGAATAAGATGCATGCGTATTGATTATTCGTCTGCTGCTCAATTGTCTTGCTACATATTCTCTAGAAAATGTCAATGTAATACGGGTTATTGATAAACATTGCACGCGGATATAACGAATTGTGGGATATAATGGAGTAAATGTGAAAGTATTCTTAATACCAACGTGCTACGAATTCGCTTATAACGAATATCGGATATAATGGATGCATTTTCGCGTCGGATCGAACTTTGTTAGAGTGCGGTTCAACATATATTACATAATTACACAATTCAAGAGGAAGGCGCGATGGGCCCGACTGAATAGCGGAAGTATAGAGTTTTTAAGAGAGAACACCTAGGCGATATTCGTCAATGAGTATATATCGCCAGACAATAAGCGTTTGTCCTCCAAGGCGCTTGCCTTGAAGAAGGGATAAGGGTGCACATCTGGGCGGAAAATTGTCAGATCAAGGTGCGGAAATCTCCTGACAGTTGGGTATTTCGCATATCGCTTCTGATTCTGATCTATCTATTATTACCTAACCTTACATAAGCCTTCCGATCTTCAATCTTTAAGTTGTGTCCAATGGCTTCGTACTTTTTACCTGAATAACTTGATGCTTATTTTTCATCACCCTGCCGTTCACTAATCCATTTCAATGTGCAAAGCCTGCAAAAGAACACGGTTGGCATCAGAAATCTTTATCATCTACCCATCATAATTTATCTGTTATTTATGCCAGTGAAACCTGGCTCTGCACATCTCACAATAACTTGTATAGCTTTCCTTCATACTGTTCTGAATACTGCCATGGCGATAACAGTAATTATGGTGGTGCTGCTATTTTTGTATCCTCCGATTTGCGTTTCCAGAGACAATCTGACTTGACACTCAACATGGCAAACTGTGAATCTGATTGGGTCAAATTTCAAGATACATTTGTTTCACAAGATAAGAAAAACCTAATAGCTGGTTGCATCTATCGTTTACATTCATAATCTGGAAGCGCGTTTTGCCTAGCCCAATGTGATTTGCTGTATAAATTAACATTCAAGCAGAAAAATGTCATTATCATGGGAGATATTAATACTAACCTTTTAGATACATCAAACTCACTACTTAATGATTATGTTAGCTGCCCAATGGGTTTGTATATGACAACCTAATTACTTTTCCAACTCGTTGTCCCATAAATAAACAGGGCACTCTTATTGATCACATATTATCTAATCTTCTTATAACCCTGACTGTGATGTTGATGAAGCTTCAATAACCGATCATTGCCCAACATTCATGCATTTATCTTTTACTGCTGGCACTATCGATACAAAGTTCACCTGAAATAAGTTTAATTCATCAGTATTTATTGAATTAATTACCACTTCAGACTGGTCCCCAGTAAGGGCATGTGATAACCCTGAAACTGCCTATAACACATTTTCAAAAATAATTTCCAATGCTATTGCAGATTCCGCAGTAGTAATGAATTGTAAAAAAAAACGTTTTCAGCTCCTCGAAGCCCATTGTTATCCAGTAGTTCGCTAAGTAGTTTACGCAAAGAAAGATAACTTTTACAGAAAAAAATAAACTGCTGTTTAACACTGCCCTTCACGAAACGTATAACAAATATTCTAACTTATTAGGAAAATTACCCAAACAGGCTAAAACTAGGTATTATGAAAATGAAATTACGTGTGCCGGTAAAGATGTAAAAAAACAATGGAAAGTATTAAACAGTTTTTAGCTTTTTCCTTCGTCCCGCGACACCTGACGACATAGTCACAGTCATTTCCAGTCTAAAAAACACAGGGCCTGGTCTTGGTAACTTCAGCTCATCTCTCATAAAGATGATAGCGTACTTAATATCGAAATATTCTGTCACATAGTGAACCTTCTCTTTCAGACAGGAATGTATCCAAGCTCTTTGAAAAAGGCCTAAATAATCCCAATTTTCAAGAAGGGAGATAAGTGTCTAACATCTAACTACCACCCTATTGCTATACTTTCGTTCTTTAGTAAACTTGTAGAAAAAAAATCGTAATATGTTTGTCAAGTTATTTATCAAAATTTCGCATCCTAATGGGCACCCTAAACAGTTTCACAGTTTGGTCCCAAATTGAAAAGGCTTTTCACGCCTTAATGTTCAGTGTAGCTCGCATGAGAGAAACGCATGCGACATGCACGTAAGATGTGTGTCGAAATGAGAAGTCATGCAATTTTATAGTGTCCACGTGGAATTGATCTTTCCATTTTCCATATTTACATGTTTCCTCTGTTCCACCTTTGGATCAATCAACAGTCATGCTCCTTGGTGAGAACTGCACACACGACAACGAGTGCAGCTCCCACCTCATGTGCAGCGCCCAACGGTGCACCTGCATGCCAGGATACAAACAGGTCAAGGATTGGTGCGAGCCAACACAGATGCAAGATGGTACGCATGCAGATATTCTACCACCTTTCAAAAATAATGGGCCGTCACCTTTTGTTTTACACTCGTGCTGCCCAAGCTATAATAGTTTCCATCGCTCATTTCTTACGGTGGTATTCAGAAGGTGAAATAGAGTATAAGCGGCAAAGAACGACAGTCCCATCATGCAAGACACAAACGCACTCCAAGAAGTGAAAGAAGGCGTCTTACTTTTGCATACAGATGTACATATGTATGTTTCAAGAGCTAGTTTTCCTAATGTTTACAATACCAAGAAATACAGGTAGCCAGTATATTAATTGACAACATAACATTTGCTCACTGTGCTATTATTACTAGTAAGTTCCTTATTGACAAATCTACAAGGTTGGGTGGTTGAGCTGCTGTGGTCCAAGCAGCCAGGCAATTCACAAGTATCATATTAGCATGTACCAGTGCACATGAAATTCTTGCTGACAACTGTGAAGCCTATTGGAAATATGTGGTATAATCTATGCAACTGGTGCAAGAAACAAAAGAACACAGGACATTGTGAGATGTCCTTCTATGGCAAAAGTCCATTCCTAAAGAGGAGAGGGAACATCTATTCTGAGTGACTTCTCCTTGTGGCAACGCTGCACTATTAACTGGAGGTGAATTTACAAGGAATGTGTTGTAAAGTTACAGCTGGGTCAGTATAACATAATGATTCCTTAATTAGCTCGATTTTATTTCTTTTTCATCCACCATTCATGACCGGCTGATCCTAGCGGTAACAAAGGCACAGCACCGTTGAGATCATTGAGGAGAAGAATTGGAATAGAAGTGTTACAATATTCTGGCCCTGCAGTCACACCTGTTTGTGCACAAGAAAGGGCGTTAACTGAGGGGCCCGATTTAGATTAGCCATATCATAAGCCAACAAACACTGACACCAAGGACAACATAGGGGAAATTACTTGTGCCTAATAAATGAAATAAAGAAACGATAAATTAATGGAAATGAAATTGGATGAAAAAACAACTTGCCACAGGTGGGGAACGATCCCACAACCTTCGCACTACGGTAGAGCATCGCATGCGTAATGCAAAGGTTTAGGGATCGTTCCTGACCTGCAGCAAGTTGTTTTTTCATCCACTTTCATTTCCCATTATTTTTTGTTTCTTTGTTTCATTTATCAAGCACAAGTAATTTCCCGTATGTTGTCCTTGGTGTCAGTGTTTCATGGCTTCTTATATGACTGTTCGTGCATAGTAGGATTGTACCTGCATCATGTCCTACAGCATCTGAGGAGGCTGCATAATCTAAGCATGTGATAATGATAGTAACAAGTATTCATGTGTGCATATCTTTATGCAGACACCGAGCGGTTTATGGAGTTCCCACAGGAACAACCCAACCTGCTCGTTGTCATACTTAAGGGACTTGGCATCATTGCCCTCAAGGTGTCCCTCTTCTACCTGCTGGCAAAGTAAGTATCTCGTAGCAGGTACATCAGGCTTTTTCTGATGCACTGTTTTTCCGACGCCTTGGATGTTTAAATTAAATGCCACTATTTCTTCAATAAAACAGCGGTATATACTCCACAATGCCAACAAGAACCCTCATGCCAGAATCAAACAAGAGAGCCAAAAATGTTTATTTAAATAAAAATAAAAATACTGAAACAAAGCTAATTTTCATGAAGTTTCTGCTAGGGTGTCCAGACTAATTTCTTCTCTTGCTCTTCAGTAGGTATAAGGGCAAGTTGTTTGAGAATTAAGAATGCCTGTCCTGTTGATTGTTTTTTGCATCATCTTTGTTCGCTTGATAGTTACATGAGTGTACATTTCTTTACACGAATTGGTGTTCAGTAGACATTATAATAAAGTATTCAACGGTCAAAAATGCCAGTCATGCCTCATTAAACCACACATGTGGTGGAATGAATTAATGGGCTTCGGATTCACCAACTAAATTTCAACCCACAGCCACTCCTCAAACAAATTGGGTGGAGAGAGGCAGCACACTTTTAATGGTTCTTACAGTGTGCCACTCAACATATGCAAGACCCAAAGCAATTGGATATTCACAGTAAGGCTCAACACACCCAAACTCAGCAATAACAATGACCCATGTTCAATTTACTCGAGTGATTGATCGATTGAATGATTGACGACCACACAGGAGGATTGTGTCTGATGTTCCAAAGCAACACATGTACTGAGATGATATGGTGTAAGACTACACATTAAGTTATACCACATGCGTTTTTTGACATGCGCCACATCAATTTTGTTTCTAAACAGTCACTATAAAATAATGTCAAGAAAATATCAGCGTAGGTGATTCTTATTCAATGTTCTGGGCATAATTCTTTCTGCCTGCGAGGCAGGAGCATAACCTCAAGCAATGCTTATGTACATTTCAGAGTGATGTGTTTCTCTTGCAATCACATGGTGAGTCAGCAAGAATATACTGCCGGCGAAATCTACAGCCCACCAACCAAGCCCTGTAAGACATCTACACTTCATGAAAAGAATTCCCTGTTATCTTCTCTTCATAACTGTGTGCGAACCTTCATGTAGAAAACAGTAGACATGGGACAGCAAAAAGAAACTTTCATCCTATATCTTCCATTATGGGTGTAAGCATGGAGAAGTTGCCTTCCACATCTAACCATTGCATTTAAACAAAAGTGTGTTATTTGTGTTGATAACATACCTATTGGTAATAATAAGAATCAACTTTAAGAGCGATTATGTCCCGGAACTTTGCTTGGGTCTTAGGAGTACATCTTGTACCGGAACTCATGTGATTTTACAGGGCATGCTCAGAAACTAAGACAGAAGTGCAGGAACTTTTCCATACTCTGAACAATGTAGATATAGATATAGATGATATTGACATGACATTGTCACAGTACTACCCTGATTATTGGTACTGTCAAAGTCAAGGTAACATGCACTGCCCTAGTGGTACACTGCAACTTCGCTATTTCCATGTTTAGGAGAAGCCCATTCATCAGTGTTACACTCTAGTGTTGCATGACCGGGCATGAATTGGTACATTGACAACTCAAGAAGAAAAGGTGTAAGATATCCTGAACAAGTGTTTGCACACATCATGTAACCTTTTCTGTAATGTGAACCAATTAGGCATATTAGTTGTGCTTGTTAAAGCATGCATATCAACACATGTGTGGAGCTGTCTACTTCTTTTCTCAGCAACAATTAGCAATGGAGCCTCCAGAGTCCTCTCCAGCTCCATCTTTGAGGGGAGCTACACATACACTCAATTACCATTCCTGGTGGGCATCTCTTTGTCACTGATGTTCTGCACATAAACGCAACAGCAAAAAGACAGAAAAAAGAAGACAGAGAGAGAGAAAGAGCTCACACACAGCACTACAACAGAGGCTGAAAAAGCAATGATGCATGACATAATAGTCCTGCAACAGTGCATGACAATAACAGGGTTGACAAAGTTTTACTTGCAGGTTCACAGGAACAGCTGGCAGTTAGCATGCCATACCCCTCCACAATTGCAACCGGTGCGCAATACCAGGTGCCACTCTACATAGACCAAACGGTAAGACCTTACCAGTCATAAGCTAAAATACAAGTCACTGCTGTATTTGTCACTTTATTTTTTGATTGCATGATATAGGGTATGCAACAAAATGAGGATGAAAAAGACATGAGGCACGCAATGAGCTTGCCGTGTGTCTTGTCGTTTTGTCCTCGTTTGCCTGTACTGCTTGCATAGTGTCGCCTTGGCATCGTAACTAGCCCATTTCTTCAAGTTGGACAGTTCATTTGATCAGCTGCTGCCACTTTATACCGAATAATTGCTTTCGTGATCTGCTTCTGTTTGTTGACTTGATCATTATCATCATTAGCAACAAAAAATTAGAGGGTCAAATAAACCTTCTTCTTGCAGGTGCAGTTCCCTAAGGAGCAGACACCCAACTATACCGGAGAACAACCTACTACACCTCAGCCTGCTTTTCCAGCTTAAGCCCACGTACACACACTGTGCCAAGTTGTTCTTGCGTACCACTGCACTTATTTGAGGCAGGCTACCACTACAGCTAAACTGCTGGCTAACCTCTTTCACTAAAGCTGTATCACTTGAAATCATTCTACCAGCTGAGAATGCAGACATTCTGTCTTCCAATTTGTGCTTCTTCGTGCTCTCATCTATATGCAAGGCAACCAACGATTGTTTAGAGAGATAAATGCACATGTTTGACGTGTATAACAATGTCACGCATAGTGTGCTATTATTGTTGCTGATAAATGATCCAAACTGTCATGCCAGGGCTGAATAGTAATAATTGTGGTGGAACATATTGAAGCTGCGCTGTGAACTGTGATGGACAATGGAGGTCTCCAAATTAATTTTGACCGCATAAGTTTTATTCTGCTCAATCGTGGAATTTGATGTCCCGAGGGCTATGAGAGTTGTCGTAGTGAGGGGCTGAAAATAAATTTTAACCTGGGATTTTTTTTAACGTACATAAAACCATGTCGCATTTGTGCTTTTGCATTGCGTGCTTGTTGCGATAGTGGAGGAATATGGTAGCCATGTATGGTATGATAACTATGTAGCCACTGCGGCTAAGAACTGAACCTGCTACATAACGTGCTCAGCAGCAGAATGCCATAGCCTGCCGTTGAACCACCATGGCAATTCCACCTGGTTTTCCTTTAAGTGCACCTAAATTTAAGCAGATAAGCATTTTTGAATTTTGATTTTATTGTAATGCACTAATTACAATCGTGAGCCAAGCCCTCATGCTCGGCTGCAGAATACCATAGCCACTGCAACAGATCAGGCGCGGTCAACATGCTTTTCTTTACGGAGAAAGACTTCCAATTACAGAAAGGCTTGCTGAACAGAGCTTGTCCTTTGTCTAGCAAGTTTTTGTCGTAAAAAGTGCACAGCACCTCGTGCAGTGACAGTCAAACACCTAGCTTCAACTTTTGCATTATTGACACTATCTAAATTCTGGGGTTTTGCATGCCAAAACGATGATACGATTACGAAACACGTCATAGTAGGGGACTCCGAAGTAGTTTTGACCGCCTGGGGTTCTGTAATGTGCACACAATGCACGGTAAAAAGGCTTTTTTGCATTTTGATCCCATTGAAGTGCGGCCATCATGGCAGGTATCGGCACATGCGGACTACCAGGAAAAATAAACTGCACTCACTCATTACAGAAAGAAATAAAAGTGCCACAAGACTAAAGCACTAATAATAGTACAGTACCACAAATTAGAGTCACTGCAAATTGTTTTTATGAAAGTGAACATTCAATTGGACTAAGTATAGTCCAGATAGTTGAAGAAATTACATTAAAATAGAAAAATTGTTGATAATGACCTCCAATGAGCAAAACCCTCTTTCATACCTATCAAGCTTGTATGATATCACTTTTTTCATTCTGTGATTTCATGCTGGCATTTTGTAAAGTAACTCTTTTTACTTTGCTTAAATATGTTTTGCACTCATGTTTGTAAACCTCAACAGAAAAAGTAAAAAAATAAAGAAAATATCTGTACTTTGCTGTAGTGTGTTGATTAACAAGTGTAGTCTTGCTGCAGTGCAGACAAACAAATATTTAAGAGCAGAGTCCCAGACTCTGTCACACCCAATGGAAAGCCTTGCACACACCAGTGCTACACGACTTGGCAAGTTTTGTCAAGCTTGCCACTGCTTTCCCAATTTGCATGAGGTGGAGTACTTGGACAGAACTTGGCTCTTGCCATGTACAATCCAGACAACGGGCCTCAGAAATGCTCCATACTGGATTGAGGAAGCCATGACGAGCTTCACAACAGCTTCGGGGCATAATTGATGCCAGTGCTAATACATAACTATGTAGAAAAACACGCATACACGAATCTCAGGCACTATAAACTACTTTATTCGACAGGCAGTGAAATGCTGATATACATTTGTGCACATACTACTGCCACATCAGGAAATGTGCACAGTAAGATCAGAGCAGCCAGAGACAGTGATTCAAGTTCTATATGCAGATGATGAGCCAAAATTTAAAAAAAAATAATAATAAAAAATAATAATAATGGTGCAAACAGGTACAGAGTGGCTGTCATGTTCTCTGTTCCCAAAAGAGTGATAAACATTGTCCTCGCATCACAAAAGAGTTTCAAAGATAAGGTGCCAAGTGATGCACACTGTAGCTTCTGTGCAGTACACTAGTGAAGTGGCTTATAGGGCAAACTCATTACTGCATTAATTACACGAATGAGGGAGCATGCTAATAACCTGATGGACTTGGCTGCACATCTTTCTGCACACTGCAAATCCTGCCCTTGCCAATGTAAATTTCATGTGAGGATACCGGGTGCAAGCAAAGATAGAAGACCACAGCAACATTAGGAAGCATCTCATGTTAAAGAAAAAAGTAATGCATTTTTAAACAGACTTCCACTGTGTGTTGCATAATGTGGAGCGCAGCTTCTTAAAAACCGATTTTTCGAGTTTTTCACAAATGTGCTATGCACCCTTCCTGATGTGGCTGTGGCATGTCTGCATTGGGAAACATATACAATGTGATCTTGCTGCCTCTCGAATGAAGTAGTAGTTAGTAGCTGCCTGTGATGTGTGTGTTTTATTTTTTTACACGGCTGCGTCTTTGCCACTGCACTATGTCCTTAAGTAAGCACCAACCAGCCAAACATGTCCTCCCAGCTCTAAACAAAAAACATATGCAGCTTGTCTCACTGGCTCAATAACTCACACGCGCAAGCGAGTGGCATTCTCTTAGGGTGCATGCGGTTTAAGCAAGGCTAACTTGATCTTGCGCTGAAGCCGGAGGTGACGTGCACATAGATCTGACAGATAAAGGATTGACGACTGACACGGGGCCAAGAAAGCTAGCTTAAAGGAGCCACCCTAAAGGTCTACTTAGTTGAGGCAATTCGTATGCCTGCATCAGTCAGTCGAAATCAATACCCCTGCTCGTCGGGATTTTTCTACTTCTGGGGTTTAGTAGGCTCATGCCTTCCTTCTCCACGGGTGCAGATTCCTTGCGAGACTTGCTCCTCTTAGCTGACGCGACCGCAACCATGGTGTCATTATCGACAGAGTCCACAAGAGTCTTGAGATCGCCGGCATCGGCGACGGCCACTAGCAGGTCAAGACGTTCTAGCGCCGCACTCGCACTAGTAGCCTTCTTGAACTCGAGCTCGTAGGTTTTCCCAGGAGGAAGGAGTGTAACTGACAGTTCATCCGTGTCATCACAAGTTTCGAGTCTGCAGTTGCCGATACGCCTTCTGCAAAGATTAGCGTGTACAATACTAACGGTTATCCGCTACAAACATTTTCTTCTTTTGTTTGCACACTTACATTAAATGCTTAACGTTTTCTTCGCGACGGGAGTTAAGCGATCCGCACGACTCCTCGAAGCTTGTCGATGCTTTCCAAATGCTGTTGCCATCTGTTATGGATAAGTTAAGCTTAGACAGCCTTGCGTCATTCTCCTCTGCTAACAAAACGAGAAAGAAACGGCCCTTAGAGTCGTCGAACACTTTACTGTGTTTCAAAAAACGGGACATAGTGCCGATGTTTTGCGCTAGACAGCCAACTTGCAGTCAGCGCTTTGCTGGCTTCATATGCATTCCTATCGGTTGCGGTTGGCTTCTGAATGGCTATACTACGATACTGCGGCGCCACTACTGCAGTTGGCTAGTCAAACAAGCAGACGACGCAGATCAAGCGAAACATGGCCCCTCGGTACAAACTATGTTGGCATGGGAAGTTCGTGTACAAGTTCATACTTGAATGGTGAGATGCAATGTGCGAAGGACATTGTCACCCTAGCACTGGCTAAGGTGCCTGACCCTAACCAGAAATTATTTTTTACTGCTGATACAGGCCTCCCGGTAGCATCAACGTGCTAAACCACGAAGAGGTAGTCTTTTCAGTCGCCTGTCTCACCTGCTCATTTACTGACAGTTCTTTTTTCGTTCCACAGGGAATTATTACGACAGTAGTAGAGGCCGTAACTAAGGGAGACTATCCTCGGAAGCTTTCCAATGGAGAGTACATCGCCGACATTGGTATCCTTTTCTATAAATTAAGCACTACATTTTGCATGTGTTTCCGCCGCCGCTTAGTGCGCGTAAGCCCTTAACGTGTTCTGCGCAGAACCTCGTGAATGGAAGATGAGTGGTCAAATGGTCCTTGAAAAAGACGGTGCAAAGTACGAATTGTACCATCATGAATTTCATCTGCGTGTCCAGAGAAATAGTGTCGCCCCGCACTCGGCAGACTGCATCCGTGATCGCAACACTGACGAAGGCTGTAAATTTCACTACTCATATATTTTTCATTCTTTTCATTGGTGGTGAATTGCTCTTCGCCTCGAATTCATTTATTTTCACAGGTAGCTCAACTAGTGGGACTTCCTTGCCGCCAGTGAAGCAAAAGTGGCCATCGCATAAAGAGAAACGCAAGATCAGGCTTCCTGCAGTGTACCGCCACAGGAATTGCTCGGCGTCACGCGCTGTGGTACACAGAGGATACAGCCGTGACCTGGAGCGCGCACTGCCACTTTCAGTGCAGGACTGCCTGCGTTATGTGGTAAACCTGTGACACTTTTCATGTCTGGGCAGAGTGTAATTAACACACATTTTTTTTTTTCCCTTTCAGACGCCCAAAGATTCCAGGCACAAACTTGCTGTGAAGCAATACTACATACCTGACATGATCTATCGAGCACTTCAGCAATATGCAAATACCTCAGATACCCAAAATGGCAACAGTGCTATTATCTTCCTCGACGACAGCGTATCCCTGAGAGAGAGTGGGCCAAAGGCCATTCAGTTTGGCCAGAACAATGATCCAACAGCAAGCACTGGATTGTTTCAAAGCCTAAGAAGGTGATTTCACATAGTACAAAGCTGCATTGTTGTGTATAACTCACGAGTGGATCACTGGCTACATTATGTAAAACAGACAACAATGCAAAGCTGCCTTCCTAAAAATTTGAATGTTTCATGCCCCCTCCCCCCCCCCCCACGGAACACAATTACAAAACATTTAAGTGACAGCAAAACTCAGCATGCACATACAGTGAGATAAAAGCACAACCACCATGGTAACTAATTGGAACAACATTTAATACAAATCTACAGTCAACATTTGGTCAGGTACCCACGACACTGATGATTTACTATTTGCATTTTATCATTGAAAACAAAACAATAAAATACAAAATAATATCACTAGTACTAATACTCATGTAACATATTTTCATTGTTGACATAAAACCTGAGATACAATCTATTAACGTCTTTTGTATTCATGCATAAAAAAAAAGTCTGTAACAGGAGCAATCTTTGCGACAGGCCACAGAGATGCAAATCCAGAGTGATTGCATAAAAATAAATAAAACACACACAACTTATTTTGCAGTTGCTCACAGAATGCATGTTAGGGTGCATACTTTTGAAAACACTTTCTGATGCACCATGCCGCAGCACGTTCCACGACGCAGCTAAAAAAAATTATCTCGGGAATGCCTCAAAAGTCGCTCAAGCCCACAATGTCACATCATGATGTGGGCCTAAGTGGCAAAACAAAGAGTGCTCATATTCCATCCATTGTGATTCCTGCCTAGTTGCACAAACAAATGAGTACCACACAACACAAAAAAGAAAAAGTGTTGAGAACAAAGTAGCAATCCTGTCAAAGTGATTCATCCAGATGTGAGAAACAGCATTACCAGGATGAAAGGGGAGCAACATACAGTGTTAACCAATTTTAAGAGCTGCAGCCCAACTTGCTGAAGACACTCTTACAGACATGAAAAACATGCCTTCTTTGCGACACCCCCAGTCACGTTCGCCAGCTGGTTCATTATGACAAAATAAAAGCTAGTCTCTTGAGTACATATATTCCACGATATAAAGGATTTAACACGGACGCTGTATTTGGCGAGAATGCTTTTCTTCTCATTATATTCTTTCCATGCCACTGAGTGGCTATCGCTGCAATAGCAGGGCTGCTGATTCAAGTGATCTAATGAAGGCCAAAAAATTGTTACAGAGAAAGGTTCCAGGCCTTTTAGTGCCTTGTATTTCTTTATAATATGGGTGTTGGGTACATTTCAACAGTATTTGTTTGCAACATTCAAAATATAAATGCTATATATATATATATATATATATATATATATATATATATATATATATATATATATATATATATATATAGGGGTTTTCTTCAAAGTTCAGCACGCTGGACCCGACGTAAAATACGCAGGAAAGAGACGACGAACTTTTTGGGAGACTTCTTTTTCTTACTTAACGTTTTCGGCTGGTGGACCAGCCTTCGTCAGAGTACAGTAACGCATGGACAACACATACACAGCTTTAAAGGCACCGTATCACGAGCATATATATATATATATATATATATATATATATATATATATAAAGCAGCCCACACTTCAAATGAAATAGAATTAAAATTTTCTTGCACTGAAAATTATTTGGCTGATAAAAGAATTTTGCATTTTGAATTAATCTGAAGTTCTCCAGTGTGATTTTGGGACATTATGACAAGTGGACCAATTGAATGACTCATCATTAAATATATCAGTAAACACATTGATCAGCTGTCCTAGCTGAAATGAGCATATACTAGTACTTGCATTCTACTTTTCTGCAAATGCCATTCCATTTGAGTTTAATTTCTAATCCAATCCTACAAAACAATCATTCAGTGGTACTCATGAGAACAAACAATGTAGCCCATTGCTCAAGAAATTTTCAGAAAACAAAAAAATTATGGCAGAACCCATCTTACGATGAATGCGATTAGCATTGAGGCAATGTAGCTACACACAGTATTGCCAATGCTGAAACGTGTAGGCAGCTGGGCTTCTATCTCGCACTTCACACTGTACACACTGCCCCATGTAGCAGTGCCGCTGTGAATTCCATGCTTAACACGGGTCTACTTTCCCGTGCACAGGAGGAATTTCAAATGATCTTTTTCATTGGAGAGGCACGTATGTAGTGGCACACCCAGTCACCCAAGTTGGCACACAGAGGTTCGTTAAAGGGCAGCACATTAAAGCAGCATTAAAGGGTGCTCAAGGTAGGCATCAAAGATGCTCGTTGAACTATACGGACCCCGTAAAAAGTGCCAAGTACTCAGTGACTCAAGTCAGTGTCAAAGAAGTTCATTAAAAAGCGGCACTCAGTGACCCAAGTTGGTTCAACAGTTGGTTTTGAACCCTGTTCTCTCAGCAAAGCAGCTAGATGTGGTACCCATTATTAGACCATGGACCCAAGTGACTCAAGTTTGCAGGCAAATGGTCAGACGCATATAGATAGCTAGACAGGCAGTCAGACCCTGAAATGTTCATGCCTTAAGAATGCTAATCGCATTAAAACAAAATGAAAATCTGTGGAGCAACAGCTTAAAGTTACCTCATGCAGTAGGAGTGCAGGCTGTGAAAGGAGGTGAATATAATGTGCGCAGGCCTGTTGATACATCTTCGCCTTTACAGCTTGCAGGTACAAGCTGTTAACAAAGTTTTGCTTTTTCATTGTTCTTGAGTCCACAAAACTTATGTTATTGATTACATATTCAGTCTTATGTTTGCAACTGTACTTGTTAAGTACGAGCCTTTCTAAGATCTTTGCATATAATACAGTAAGTGCCATGGTCTTTTACTCCTCTTTTTTCAGGGGTGTTGCAACAGTTCTTGACAAGATGTCCAAGTGGATGGCATGAAGAGTCACAAAACATTCATTAAGCAGACAAGGGTTGCGCAGTTCTGCAAGAGTTTCAAAATAAAAAGCAAAACTGAATATCTTTCAAAAATTTCACCTCATTTACATCACAGAAGACAAACCAGCATCTAAACAGGTGGGCAACTCTACAGAATCTAACACTTCACATCAAAATGTACTGTGAGCCTACCAGGCAGTACTATAAATTAAAATACTGATCATGAGGTCAGAAGTAATGTCCTGGCAAAATACATACACAAGTGTCTTCTAAGTTATGGCGTTCCCTAATGCGGGGTGCCTACAGAAGCACAAAAGCGAACACTGTTAAGATGGGGCAGTGAAAAGATGGACAGAACAATGCATTGTCCTGTCGATATTTTGTGGTGTCCTGTCTCTCTTATTTTTCACTTCTGTGTAACCCATGCACAAAATTGCTGAAGTAGTTACTATTCTGAGGTTCCCACATAAAGCGAGTCTTCAACAATAACAGTATACACACAATACTTAAAGAAAAGAAAACAACAGGTTTAGGAGGCATGCCATAGTGGGGGACTCCAATGAAATACTTAATTAGCTCAAACTGATAAAGTGTACTTTGAAAACACCCATTTTTAAAGTTAAGTTCCCGGTAATAGGTTGATTATTACAAAATAAAATAAAGGTCAAAGTTCCCTTTCTTTCTTTATTTTTTTTTTTTGTAAGTGTGCATCGAAACCCCAACATCTGTACGCCAGTGTGACGTTATGGATTTCAAGCTATCATCGTGAGTAGCAAAAGTCCTCGAGTATTGCTAAGTTCAGTCTTTGGCTCTTTTAGAACATAATGTTGTCCAAGTTTACCGAAAAAGGTAAACTGGGGCTTAGCAGGTGCCATCCAAATCCATAGTGCCATACCTAACCGATGCGGGAACTCGAAGGCAGCGTCGCCACTCATAAGAGTATGCGTTTGGGCTGGTTGGTTCATGATTACGAGCAGTAAACAGCACTAAACATCGCTGAAAGCCTCGCAACAAGCCTTAAAAGAAAGCAATCACAGCTGCTCAATCTGAGAATCGCTCACGGCAAATGGTTGCGGTTATGCCATATGTGCACCAAGGTGTGCATAATCTCAAAAAAGTTGTCAGCAAGGCAAGCATTAGGTTGCCTGTTCACTGCCAGAAATAAGTTAGGGAGCCTGTGTCATCAAGTCAATTAGGTGACCGAGAACAACAAAAAAAGTTGTAAAAAGCAGCACAGGCAGAGGTTCGTTGTTGACGGTTGTGACAGGGTCGTTTATAAGACTCCTCTTTCATGCAAGTGTTTCTATATCAGTAAAATGGGTCGGTGCATCAATGACCCCATGCGCGAACACTCAAACAAAGTTCAAAAACGAGCTAGAGACAGTCAATTATCACTGCATTGCAATGAATGTGGCTGCAAGCCGTCTTTTAGAGATGTGAACTATCTGTCAAAATACCGCAATGACGGCCCGCACACGTCTTATTTCCGAAGCTTTCCACATTCATGTTAGTGGCGAAGCATGTGTAAGCCTTCCCTCTATTTCTCTCCTTCCGAAGGAGATTGCCTTACTATCGCATCAATTGCAATTTTCGCCTCTGTGCATGCTGAATTCTGTTGATTCTGTGCTATGAGATAGCAGTATTGTACATATATGCTGACTGAAAGAATAAAGATACTTGGTTGTTAGTCAGTGCTGTGGTCTGTATCCCTCTCTTCGTCCTGTTGTTTAGTGCTGTTTACTGCTAACCACTCATCTCTTGTTTTTGTGTCTTTTCTGGTTTACCAAGCCTCCCCTAATGGTAAGAGTGACATTCTTGGTATTGTAGAAGCGTTTTTCATTAATACAGGTGAAGTTATTTTTGTTCTCTTTTGTGTCCCTTCAACGTCCACTTAAATCCAAGTACAAGAGCGTTTTATTTTTTTCTTTCCCCTATCAAAATGCGGCCAAGGCTGAACGTGCAACAATGAGCTCAGCAGCATGTCATAACCAGCTACTTCAACGGGTCCATAACAATCCTACGACTTGAGTCATCTCTTGGAATAGAACAAGTGCACAATTGATTTTCAGGAGAATTACCGCATTTGCTCAATTTGTACGTGCTGTTTTTTTAATAAAAAATTCACTAGAGTATGACATGCATGTTAGAATTGAGAAACCAAAACTGCATTTAGTGGGGCCAAAGCAACACCCTCAAATCTCGGATCCAACTTCCAATTTCAAAGGAAGGTGTGAGTGCTGGAAGTTTGTGCATCATCAATGGACACCCATCCATAGCTGATGTCTAAATAGCACATCGAATGACTTCAGGGTTGAGCTCTAAATATTATTTTTTGAAATGAGAACAAATTGGTATTCCTCTCTCTTAAGATGAAACTAGGGTGAAATCAAGCATATTGCATTTCACATTTTTTGTAAATATGTAAATCGGTGTGTAGTTACAATCAAGAGCATTGCACTTTCCATTTCTGGCCATGAAAGATCGAGCGCACATTATTATTAAGTAAATATGGTATCTACCATCCTATCCAGACTTAAGTGCTTGCCTGTAGTGATCATTTGAAAACTTTAATAAAGTAGTGATTTTTTCCTTCTTTGGGTTGCCTTGCTTACAATCATTCGTCATACCCACCACTGTGGCTCTGCTATGGCAGATATGACGTTCAGTCATGAACGCAAGGCTGCAGGTTCAAATCTTGGCTGCAAAGGATGAAGGCAGAATGGAAGAATATTTGTGTATTTAGATTTATACGCACATTAAAGATCTCCAAGTGGTTATGATGGATCCAGAGGCCCCTGCTATGGCATGCCTACATTTATTATCATTAATTATGATAATTCATGATAATTACTTATCATGAATTTCGAGGTTAAGTCCACCAATTCACAACAGTTAGCTTATAATGAACTTTTACAATGTGCTTTTAGTTCTTCAAAATGGTGAACCTAAGGAGACACACAGCAGCATCACATGACAGGTTATGAGGTGCAGTGTGGTTACCATGCTGTGTACAAGACACAAATGTGCAAGCTGTGGTCTCAAGAGCTGTACAGAATGTGAAGTGAGGTGTCCCCATTATCAAAGACTGCCCAATCTGCTATCACAAATGTCTACACAGGGTTGCAAATTAATGCGTTCAGGAAATGAAACCATTCAGTAAAAAAAAGGAAGATGAAGAAAAAGAAAGAGCGAGAGAAAGAAAGCAAGAAGTGAAACTGATGCTTGATAATTTGAGAGTGCGGTTCATGATATGCAACGAGTTATCAGGCAGCAAAGCTAAAATTTCGATGTCAGTAGTTGTTTAAGGTAAGGTAAGTATCAATAGCTGAGTGGCTATTCAAGCTTCCCACTTTTGAAGTGGCACAATGAAGCAGCTTCTTCTGCTACAAGGTGGACAGTACACACACAAGCGATATGTTCCAAGTTTGTACCAGACATGAAAAGCCTGTAAATATCTCCAGTTGATTACATGAAAAACTAGATTAAAAACTTGGCAATTTCACAACTTTAGAAGGATGGGCTTTTTATAAATAAGTAAATAAGAAAGGTGGGACGTCACTGGTCACGAGCGGTATCTAGAGTGGCTACGGTGAACAGTGCCCCCAAAATGGTAAAACGATCAACACATAAGTCAACATGGCAAGTGGTTGCAAGGCGCTGACAGACTTGGTCAGCAGCAGGTTGCCAGCAAAAGGTGATGGCGGCAGTTCCGATTACTGCATGCATGTGCGGCATCACTGTTGCAGGCTCCAAGATGAGTCGTGGATGCCACGGTAAACCATCTTCAGGGCGTCGAGCCTCGGCATGGTGTTCTGTGATATACAAAAGTTAAAGAAAGCAAACCACAAAGACTAAACATCTCATGAGCCCTTAGAGATTAAAGGGCCCCCTACCAGACCACATAGCAAATTTTGGTTATACGCTGGAAGTTGTTACATGCCCTTTAAGGAGTGTTCTACCGCAATAATTTTTCAAATTAGTTTATTAATAGCAGAGATAGAAATATTTGAAGTGCTTATAACCCATGGTTTGAAGAGCCAACATAGACACGTTTGTCTCCTTTTGCACAGCGGACGATTTTGCCTGCTCTGCAAGAGAACAGCTGATTAGTGGTACAAGTCAGTGCTACAGTCATGAGCACTGAGGCAGACTTGAGAGGATAAAAGAACACGATCATAGCGCTGGAACACTGTAGAAAATGACGTAGTTTCATTCTCTGTGTGAGAAACTGCACAATGTGAGAACAAGTAGATGAAATGGAAGTATATCTCTCTTGCTATGATCCAAAGACAAAACCACGCAGACATTTGGTTTGTATGCTTTATTATTTCTCTAAACTTTCATTGGTCTATTGAAGCAACAGAAATAACTGATGTTGCCTTGAATAATTCTCGAAGTCAGATGTCACTGTGACTGACATCACAGCACTTTCATGACTGTAGGCACACTTGTGTGATTGATATAGACTCTTCAACTGCGAGCATGGCGCCCAAGAGGAGAAGGGCAAACAGCATTTAATTTGAAATTTAGGTGTTTTCCCAATGCGTAGGGATGCAATACTTAGCACACACGATCATTAGCGCACTTGTCGGCTCAGAATGGCCAGCCATGTTTTGGGGGCCCTTTAAAGAGTTTCAAATTATCTGCAAATCTATTGCATTTCTGGAATACAAAGTTACCTGAGACGCAAACACAAGCAGCCAGATCGGTGGTGCCACCCGGTGGGGCAGATTGTAAATAAAGGGGGCACAGAGAGCCTCGCACATCAAATCAAGGAAGAACTTGGAGACGGCAGTTCGAAGCAGACTGCAATGTTCATCCCAGGCGATACCTCTGAAGCCAACTATCGAACCAAACTGCAGCGCAGGCGAAGACTAAAAACTAACTTGAAAGAAGCCACAAAACACGATGCCCCACTGCCACGATCCACCTGCCTCTATGAAGTCATACTAAGAATATTACAAACATGCAGCTTTACTGCGATTTTAGCACGTCACAAGACGTGCCCGACCAAGTACCCTGGCACCATATGGACCCACCACCAAACTCCAGCAACCACAGTGCATATCCTCTGGGTATGCCCAATTCATGAATCAAGCCGAGCTGCTTTTATAAGGCAAACCCAACATGCACTAACCGACCTCCAACAAGAGATGGAAGAAGCTGCTCACTGGATACTCAAAGACTCACTCATCAGAGCCAGACAGAATATCTGGCGCAAAGCCTTGCGCACGACGACTATACCCTGCCCAGCAGTATCTTGCAAATGAACCTGGTATAAAGGAAAACACCTTTTGTTACAAAATGCTGAAGTCAACAAGCAAGAGCATGTTGTACGTAGCCAAATAAAGTTTTATTCATTCATTCATTACTATTACAGCAAACAAACCATATTCTACATAAGTGCTGATGTAAAGTGTCGACAGTAACATAATTACTAGTATGCAGGCTTTTATTTTTTTTCTTTGACAAGAACACCTATTTAACATAAAAATATTTCTGTGGCTGAACAAAGCGCCACAAGATGTCACTAACAGTGTTGTTCCTGCTGTTCATGTCTCCAGTCACCAAGTAATACACATTTACAGGTACAAGCTAAAAATCTTTAAGCAAATACTCATTCAGACTAGACTGGTACCAATGTTAGCCGTAAGAATCACATG
Source organism: Dermacentor variabilis (assembly GCF_050947875.1). Lineage (NCBI taxonomy): Eukaryota > Metazoa > Arthropoda > Arachnida > Ixodida > Ixodidae > Dermacentor > Dermacentor variabilis. The sequence goes on along the minus strand of NC_134574.1, from coordinate 160,194,756 downwards.
ATTTGCTCAGCGTAATGAAGTAATCTATTAGAGATCAAAATCACAAGCAAAGGCCTTTAGTTCCATTTCTCAACTTGAACAAACTTTCTCTTGACCAAACTGTGGCATCAATAGAAGAAGCAAACAAATGTAGTCATTTGACCAAGTCCCGATAAGCCATATAATGTTTCAGGACTGTGTACATGTTTCTGTGTTATACCGGTGACACACAGCCACTTTTGATCGCGATTGAGCCCTATCCGGATCTAAATTCTCAACTGCAATTGGCTCCCTCCCGCAGATTGAGCAACGAAGCCAATCGCGACCAAGAAATTCAATCTGTATCGGGCTTGGTCATGATCAAAAGAGCGCTGTGCGACATTCGTATTAGACACAGGCTGTGAAGAACAATTCTTGCATGTTATATACAATGCTCAGAAAGCAATTGTCCAAATTGAACTTGGAGCTGTGCATGAATGTGGAGAATGACCACAACTGTTTTTTCATGCTTGCCTGACACTGCAAACTCTCATCAAACCCCTGACTATATGCCAGCAATATTTTGTTGGTATTATATGGACTTCAGCCGCTTTCCTGCAAGAAAGGCCTATACTAATACCTGATTTCTTGAGATCATTGTAAATTAAACATTTTTGAGGTTTTAAGTGCCAAAATCACGATATGATTTTGACCACTTGGGGTTCTTTAACGTGCACACAATGCATGGTACACAGGCATTTTTGCATTTTGCTCACATTGAAATGCAGCCGCTGCAACCAGGGTTCAATCCCGCACCCTCGGGCTACTATGCCACTATGCTAGCACAGTGGGTTCCTTGAGGTCGTCCTGTTCATGCTAGCAGCAATAAAATGAATACATACATATACGCGGTCTTTTTATTTTTCTTTTCTTTTTAAGAGAATTTTTAAAAGGCTGTAACTGAGGTACGTTAGATGGATTGCGCTGTGTTTTGATAGAAGTACATTCTAAGCTTCTTGCAGTTTTTGCCATGTTTCACATTAGGATACATCAAGCGTAAGCATGCAGAAAAGATAAACAAATATTACCCTTGCACCAACACTTATTCTTGTGAGTAGTGGTGCAGCATGCCTGTTTCGGCACAACCCAGACAGATTGGCATGCTCATCATTGCTGTAACAACTCCCACATCTGCTTCTATAGCGTTGGTGAGTGCTTTCACGATTGCATTCAGTCTGGCGCCCCTTGACACAATGCTACGACAATGTGTGCTTATCACAAATAGAGCAATGCTGCAATTATGCTGTGCCACCGCCTTCCACTAAGTGATTCGTGGAAATCCGTTTGTGTTGCAGCATTTCACAATTACGAAGATGTTGAAGTCAAAACGGCAATCCGCAAATTGACAGAATACACAACTAATGAAAGCTGAGAAGCCCAACTCTTTTCCATACAGTTAGCTCCGTTAACCACTTCTCAAGTCGCCTTCTGTTTTCATCCTCGAACTTGCTCGAGTGACCCTTGTCATACCATTTGCTTTTTCACTGAAAGCAGTTTTTTCTTGACACCTTTTCAGGGGAGTGCTTTATTTATGCCACCAGGCAGACCACTAATAAAAGCTTAAAAATTCACAGAGTGAGTTCCAGTGCTTTATGAGACATCACAGCTCTACCTATGCTTAAAAGCATTTTTTAACCATGTCAGTAGAATATGCACATTTCTACTTTGACACTGCTTCGTCCAATTAAAGCAGTGAATGCTGTATAGATGGAGCTCTGCGCAAACATGCTCCAGAATACATGGAGAGTAGCTCACCTCAGTAGTAATGAGTGCCAATGAGGGTGAGGGCTGGCTTTTCTAACAAAACATGCAGTGGCTGTTTGTGTTCGATACATTATATATTAGAGTAGAATGTACGTAGAGTGCACAAGAATTGGTTTTTAGAAACGTTGAAATCAACAAAAATTACGCAGCAGAATGTTCACAGTCCGTGGTTAATATCGCAAGTAAAGAAACTATCACAAGTCAGTCGATTTGTTAGTGTTGCAGTAATATCTCCAACTGCTTCACTGGGTATCAATTCACATGTGCTACAGAGTGCATGTAAAAACAGCAGGATGAATGTTTTATAGAAACAGCACAATAAACATAATTATGTGTATGATGCGACAATGCATTAGATCTGGCTGTCGAGCAGCCATGAGGATGCGTTGCTTGCTGTCATTCGCCTTTATCAGATCTAAGGGGCAAACATGCTTTCGCCACGTCAGAGACTTGAAGGACAAAAAGAAAGCTAAAGAAAGAAAAGGAAGATAACCAGACGAAGAAAAAAAGTTCCAAACGGGAATCGAACCCTGGACTGCAGCATAGCAGGAAGAGATGTTACCGCAATGCCACCGCCTCTTGTGCTATTTATGCGCATTCTACTATAGCCTCTTATTTTATTATGTATTTAATGCCTAGAGCCACTTCTAAATGTCTCTTTCGTTAGAAAGGCGAGCGTTTCACTGCACAAGCACTGATAGCCATCAAAATGCATTACGGCACATACTCCTCCCTCTCGTTTGTTCAGGTTCCTAGCTCACACATGGGACTACAGGAAGGTATGAGTGAATGATAAAGCAGCTCTGTAGATATTTTGACCACTGTATTCCCAAGGTAGTTTGAAGCTTCGTGGAATGTTGTTTCGGAAGAGCGTTTTCCTTATGGAAAACGCTCTTCCGAAACGCTCTTTAAGGCGACAACCTTGATTGTTTGTGTGCACGTCTGATGTAGCTTTCAACACTTCATTCTTGAAATTCCCTCGGGCATGTAGCACAATTCCAACTTCTTGAGCTGGATTACTCTCAGAAGTGGACACTATTTGCGTGAGAAATTAAAATGAATATTTGACTAATTAACAAGATTTGCTAATCAACCTTTAGACTAATTACATTAATGCAGATATAGCAGTTTACGAATTGTAGCTGATGACTTCGAAAGTCATATTCACTTTGAAAGAACTATGGGGATGACACCAGCTTTGAGGTATGCGTTACCAAAAATTGTAGTGAAATGCAGTGGCATTCCAGTAATGTCTTAGCTTTAATGCACAAGAAGGTGTTTTGTTGTAAAGTAAGCAAAACAATGGTGAGTTCTTGCAGCAAGTTTGATGGCGCTTATCTCAAAATTAGTGCATTTCAAAATTCATTTTAAGTGTATGTGTCTTGTGAAGTGGATGTGTGGATGGATGAAGTGGATGTGTCGCAGCAAGTTTACAGAAGGTATTCAGAGACCTGGATTGGGGATAAGAGTTAATGGAGAATACCTTAGTAACTTGCGATTCGCTGATGATATTGCCTTGCTTAGTAACTCACGGGACCAATTGCAATGCATGCTCACTGACCTGGAGAGTCAAAGCAGAAGGGCGGGTCTAAAAAGTAATCTGCAGAAAACTAAAGTAATGTTTAACAGTCTCAGAAGAGAACAGCAGTTTACGATAGGTAGTGAGGCACTGGAAGTGGTAAGGGAATACATCTACTTAGGACAGGTAGTGACTGCGGATCCGGATCATGATACTGAAATAATCAGAAGAATAAGAATGGGCTGGGGTGCATTTGGCAGGCATTCTCAGATCATGAACAGCAGGTTGCCATTATCGCTCAAGAGAAAAGTTTATAACAACTGTGTCTTATCAGTACTCACGTACGGGGCAAAAACCTGAGGCTTAGGAAAAGGGTTCTACTTAAATTGAGGACGATGCAACGAGCTATGGAAAGAAGAATGATAGGTGTAACATTAAGGGATAAGAAAAGAGCAGATTGGGTGAGGGAACAAACGTGAGTTAATGATATCTTAGTTGAAATCAAGAAAAAGAAATGGGCATGGGCAGGACACATAATGAGGAGGGAAGATAACCGATGGTCATTAAGAGTTACGGAATGAATTCCAAGGGAAGGGAAGCGTAGCAGAGGGCGGCAGAAAGTTAGGTGGGCAGATGAGATTAAGAAGTTTGCAGGGACAACATGGCCACAATTAGTACATGACCGGGGTAGTTGGAGAAGTATGGGAGAGGCCTTTGCCCTGTAGTGAGCGTAACCAGGCTGATGATGATGTCTTGTGAAGTCACTGGCTCAAAGTCATATATTGCAATTTGTGTGCTAAGGTAATTGGTTAATAAGCTGAGTAATGACATTTTGCTAATTAGTCTATTATGCATTTTGATTTCAAGTGTAAGTAATGTACGCCTCCTTGAATAATCCAGCTCAATGAGTATATTTGTACTATATGCTGCAGGTGATTTTAAAGAATTCTGCCTAGGGTAAAAAAAAACGAACACCCAGTATGTGGCCTGTGCAAGCAGACACACAATGAAGTAGAGGTCATTCCAAAGACAATGCTTCAACACTTACTTGAAATAAAGGCACCAGGCTGGGAACCTTGGAATCTACGTTGTGGAGCAATATAACCAAGTAAAAGATGACGCTGTGCTGTGTGGATACAAGAGCAAGGCATCAGCAAGCTGCTTTCTTAAAAAGTACAAATGAGAACACCTACTAGCACCGCCTCAGCAGTGAAGGTAAATCTAGCTTCATCACTGACAACTTTCTGTGAAGGTCAGAAATTGCATTACGCAGCATCAATTCTACAGGCAGCTCACCAGTTAAAAAAAGAAAGAGAGAGTAAAAAAAAAGTGCTACCTCTGAAATGGTTGGAATTCGGCTTATTTGAGGGAAAGTCTGCTGCAGGATTGTGCAGCTCTGCGACGAAGAACAAGCAATTATAAAGCATTTCTTCATGCACTGCTCTGAACAACTGCTCAACATGCTGTATGATGCTGACTGGAATGAGTGCAAGTAGCTTCAACAAAGCTTGTGTTGCACTTGTTGCAAACTGAAGCTAATTTCATCATATCTCTACATGTATTCTGCAGCATTTTGGCACAATAAGCCAGCAACAGCCTGGTGTGTTTCTCAAGAGTTTTTGCATGTTGTATGACAGGGTTTCTCACTTTATGGTTCTTGCAGTAAGGTGGAAAGCTGGGCGAATTGTAATTGATGCATCCTTTGGACCAGCGTGTAAAATGATGGCAGCACAAAAAGGGAAGTACACAGGACGAGTGCTGTATGGTTTTAGTTCTTGCCCCTGTATTCATAAACGATGACACCTGGCATGAACATGCCCAGGACGGTCATTGCGTTTCCTTCAGCCCGTTCACGTCAGGCATTATTCTGATCAAGTCAAGGCACAGTTATTAATATGGGAGTTAGACTCCTAAAGGTTCTAAAGAGTTCCTAGAATTATGCAAGAACTGCTCCCAAAGGTGTGTGACAACTCAGCATCGTGTAGATACACCAGGACACATACACTGCTTGCTTCTTAGGTGATGTAACAGTAGTGCACTGCACAGGTGAGGTCCTTTCTCAGCCGACGCTCGCACAGCAAATGCTTAATGTCAACAGAAACATGTGGAACGTTCTAATGCAACACAGCCGACAATGTTTAGTTCAATGTGAAGATTAAAAATGGAAGTAAAGGTTGCTCACATTTCTGCATGCATTGCTGTAGTTGAGCACTGTAAGCTAGTCACCTACAACAGCAGCTATAAATAAAGCATATTTATATTGATGACCCTAGCCTGGTATCTGCTCTTCTTTGCTCCCGTAAAAAAGATAACTGTGCAGTGCTGATAGGAAACAGTGCGCATGCGCAAATTTCTAGCGAAGCCTGCTTAGCCGGCATTATGTTTGTTGCTGTATGAAATTACTAATGAATTACCAAAATCTGGGCTAGTTGGCATGCATTCATCTTAAGAACAAGGCGCCAACAGACAATGCATACCTTGTCTGTTGGCACCTTCTTCGGGAGGTGAATGTCGTCTTGCTCTGAGGATACGATTACTATCGCCTGATTTCAACGCGCTCGATCCAATCAGGCACAAAAGATTGGGCACATTGCATGAAATGTGTGCTTGAATGTGGTAGTACCATGGATATTGCTTCCGAAATCACGACGTCTTCAATGCTTTCGCTGTTGATAAACCGTGACTCCTGCCTGCCAGTCACGAATGTCGTCGTGGTCTGCAGACCTAGCGACCTCATCACCAGGAGCGATTCTGCGGGGAAGACAAGCAGGCAAACGGATTCCTCGATGTCGCACGGATAGGAAGTACAATCTGGCGGAATTTACCTTCTTTCACGCGGCGCCGAAGTTTCACAACCAGGAGTAGACACAACACGATGAGAGACAGACCGAGAATGTCGACTCCCTAGCGAAGAGGTGATACATCAAATTAGGTGAAGGTAACGGCCTAAAACGCAAGGCTGCAGAGCACTGGCGTTAACAGTGAACGTTCTGCGAGACACGCGACTGTTGCTTGTTAGTAGTCGTGCATCAGTAAAGAACGCAAGAAGTAATGCGCTTCCTCTGTCCATGTATTATGCCATGCCAGTTATGGTCAAGATGCAACTTGAACTTACTCTCGTATGGAGCCCGAAGTGGAGAAAACATAGGAGAAAAACAGGCGTTAAGACAAGCCATCGTTTAGTGTTGAAGGTTCGGTGTCGAAATATATATTCCTGGACTAAGTTTTTGCCGTAATTAATGGCACAAAAGTCCAGCGGCTCGCCCCTGACATTTTCGCACGGGAATATCGACGATGACCCGACTGCATTGCCGTTGACGGCCGGTTTTGCCGTCGCAGATTTTCTGCCGGCCTTGCCTCTTATGCCGTGAGTCATCCTTGCAGATTACATTAAGGTGTGCGAACGCGGCGAGCAAATCATCATAAGGTGACCAAACCATTTAAACAGCAAAGCAGTCAGGGCTGCTACAGGACGCCGCCATCTTTGCTGCCTTGAATGCGGTGAGGCTAATACGCCAGTTCCATTGTCGTATCAGCTTTTATCATTTTAATTCCTGTACAATACGATAATTTTCTCACCAAATAAAATATTTATCAAGTTTATGATTAATTTACAGAGAATTGCTTTCTTTATTTCTATACATAAATTATGCTGTGACCCTGCTTTCGGTTTCGGTTTTTTAGTCTGAGTAGCCTTCAGATGGACCACGGCATCTTTTATATTGAGATTAAATGTCGATGACGTTCTCAGATTTAAGCGGACGCCAACAATAAGACCATGACCTCCGAGCCCATGCAACTGTTGCCAAAGCTTTGGAATCAATGTACTCTGTGCCGTACTCTAACACCCTGTTCCATTGATCCATGGATGAAGGAAAAAGTTTTGTTCCTTCCTCCGACCATTGATCACCGTGGAGAGAGTGGCCATGGCAAACTGCAGTTGTCATGGTAACACAATGTTTGTACCGTTTGTACACAATGTGGTAAATTATCTCGTGCAGCAATACGATGTCCTCGGACGACGACGAATCGTCCTGGGTATTTGAGTCCCTCGTCGGCTACCTGCGGGGTCCCGCGTGGAACATTCCGATTATAACTTTCATCGAACAGAAATCGATCGGTAAGGCTGATATCTGCTTTCCCTACGTCGATTTTTCCCGCCGATGTTAACTTCAATATGTGCCAATGCCGTCGCCGCGACTTTGCAGTTTTCGAACCAGGATGCGACAACGAGGAGTACCGCAAGATACACAACGAATACAAGAACCTGGTGAGGGAAAAGTTTGCTACGTGCTGCTGACTCTGCTGCTTTGCAGGAAAACCTCAAGGTAAACGTTGCCAAATGTTTCAGGTTGACTTTATGCTGGGAAGTCATATGGAAGACATGGGAATAACGCCTGAACAGTTCGAAAAAGTCTGTGGTAAACCGAACAGGGGCATAGCTGCCAAATTTCATCAGGTATGCATCCAGTCTCTGAGGTTATTGTCATTATTCGTTGCAGTGTAAGAGCACAGTATATAGCAAAACACATTACATGCCTGTTAAATTTTCAGGGTCTCTTCGAGCAAGTCTGGGCAGCAGATGATTATGAAATCTTCAAGCGTATGATGACTCAAAAGAACATTGATCTTCAACTTCAGGCACTGGAGATCATGGCTCAACGTTACGGTCTCGTGCCAGACTCATTCCAGGGTGAACCACAGGGTGTGACAGAAGATGCTGAGAAGGCGGATGAGAAGAACAGCAAAGATGACGAAGAAGTTCTCATGGCTCATGTCATGAAGTATGACTTGCACTTTTTTTTTTTAATATGGCTTGGCGACTAATGACTAACCTTGCGATTATTCGATTAAGGCTTTAAGCGTGCCACATTTTTTAAAATCACAATTGATTAAGCTCACATGACCAAATCAGGCAAGCGCTGGCATTGACATGTCCGCTTTTTTTCAGTTTCAGTTTCAGTTTATTGAGCGTTTGAAATTTTTTACAGAAGTAACTCTAGGAGGTCCCATAGTCAAAGACTGAGGAGGGACCTCCAATCAAAAAATACATAGAAAAAGTTTACTTAAAGCGGTTAACAACAGCAGTAGCAATCTTAGGAACAGAAAGTATTAACAAACAAAGTCGAGTCATAGTAATAACAACAAAGTATAAACACAAAAAGCAGATCCAAGGAGTATTATTCGACATACAGAAGCGTAAAAAATATACAACACAATCACTTTGAAGTGGTGACGAATTTTCCTCTTAAATAAATGAATGGAAGGGGATGATTTAATGGAGCGAGGTATAGTGAATTCCATATAGATGTTGCCAAAAAGTTCGCAGTAAGTTTGCCATAGTTAGTCCTTGGTTTCAGTAGGAGGTAGTTATTATGGTGTGAAAATCGAGTGCCAGTGAAATGGGGGGTTTGGTCTTTTGATATCAACGAAATTGGTAATTCTCCTCGACAAAACTTATACGTCAGGACACTAAGACAACATTTATTTAAATCCACTACTGACAAAATATTATATGTGCGGAGTAATGGCAGATTCAACAGCAAGGAAGGAAACTAAATACAGATTGCATGGAACGGCTTTTGAGGGTAGGCAATAAATCATCGTTCAAAGAGATCCCATCTACCTTGATCAAAAGATGAAAGCACTCGTTTTCAGCAGAAAACAATGAGGAAACAGCACAGCACCAAGCCATGTGTTGTTATATTGCTTGATTATGGAAGTAACTGACGGCGACTTGAACCCCTTGCAGTGGTGGTGAGTGCGAAACAAAAACTGGTTTATACTGGATTAACTGGAAAAGCAGATTATAAAACTGGTGCTGTTAGTCCTGCCAACATCAATGCCATGCGAACGTGTCTTCTCTGCAGCTGGCTACTCCACCGCCAGAGAATGCTAACAAGCTTCCTCGCCTCCACAGCTGGATCTGTAATTGTGTTTAAATGAGTTGGACATGCTTGAATGTTCCTTTGCATAGAGTGTCATTCAAGCAATAATAAAGGCAACTGCCGATTCAAATGGCATTTTTTTTTCTTAAAAGTGTATGCATTGCGAGAAATTACCAGCTTTGATATTTTTTTGCTTATGTATGTATATTCACAAACTACATAATTGATTAATTTATTAAAATGTACCAATTAATTGGTTTACAATTTTTGATCGACACCTGGGCCTTAATAATGAAAACAGTTATTTTTTGGCCAGTTGGTCTCTCTTATCCATAGCCGCATATAAACTTTGCTAGAGCCATTCTTATGCCTGCGCCGGAGACACAAATTCTCTTGCCAGAACACCACACAAGGAGCGCTGCTTATCTTGCTGTTTATCAATTACTTCGTATTACTCATTCTCATATTTTATGCACCTATAGCACTATTTCTTAAAGACCTTGCAACATACAGTGGATTATAGGAAGACATGTCACAACTTAAGGCCCTGTGTTTATTCCCATGAATGACGAGCACTGCATGTCAGTCTGCAACAATGCCAGCTATGATTAATGTGACCCTTTGATGAACTAACACGCTCAATTTTGCTTCTGCTCTTTTTCACACTAGTATGCAGTCAATATAATACTCTGAACAGTGTAACAACTGGTGAATGTACACCTTAGCAGAAAAGGTTTCGCAAGGTGGGATCTTTGTGAAAAAAATCAAACATTTTCGCCCAAATATAGATTGAGCGTCCACCTTAGAACTAAAAGGTGCAGTCTGTCCTGCTTTATGCAACCAGCACTTTGGTAAAATAAATTCCTAAGCTGCGATAAAAATCTAGCTTTCTTATGCCACTTCAAAAACATCTATAGTTGGGTTTACAAGTACTCTTAAATGATTTTGCTTGTAGCAAAGTGCTATCCAGTGCTACTGTGAATGTAGTATTTATAACTGCACAATAATGTTCAACTTTTTTTTTTATATATTTATGCCCTCTTTTCACTTATGCCCTCCTATTTTCCTTACATCTATTGTAACTTTCTTTTCTCCCAACTTTTCTCTTAGCCTGTATCTTTTCCACGGCTGCAAGACGGTTCAGGTGTCCACTGGGAAGTAAGACAGTTACGATGCCTGCAGCCCTTACTTTTCTCTCTAATTTTGGTCCTTAATACAATAAACTGCTACTACTAGAGATTGGGATTTTAAAGCAAGAGCATGTTTCAAGGTAGCGGACATAATATTGTGGTACTTCTTTGCAGGAAGTCATTGGAAGAAGAGGCGACAGTGAAAGAACAAGAGACCATGGAAGAAAAGCTAATTCAGGATGCTATTCAGGCCACTCTCTTGGAGAAACAACGGCTTGAAGCAGAAAAAACAAAAGAGAAAGAACTCTTGGACAAGGTACAAACTGACAAATGCAGTCTAGCATAAAAAAACAACAATGTACTGAATGTCGCATAAATAGAAGGACCAGGTTTAATACTACATAACTGCAAGCATTACTTGCCTGTTTCGTTGACAACAATGGTGAAGTGCGTATCATCTGTGGGGACGTCATTAAATGATTTTCCTGCAAATGCCATAGAATGGTGGCAACATCTGTTGCTGCTACAGTGAGAGGAGCCTTCTATCATGGCTGTGATAGATGGCACCGACATCCTGTTGCAGCAAATTCAACATTTTTTGAGCGGCGTCACTGCAGATGACACACACTTTGGCTTTATCGTAAATGAAACAGGCAAGCAATGCTTACAAACCCGATATTTAATTGGACCCACTGCAACATGTTGCCCCTGTGAAATTTCAATGGCAATAGGCCAATGGATTAACTGGAAGATTCATGTACACATGGTGTCGTTATTTATGGAGCACTTAAGTCTGTATTTTAGGGCTCTAAAATTTATCTGCCATTCCTCATTTCATTAGTAGAAATAAAACATGCATGATATAACAAGTCTCAGCAAAAAATACTTGCCTGTCTGCTGAATAATGAACCATTTGCAATAAAGCATGGAATATACAACCATTTGAAATATAGACTAAATCATTATTACCCACATGCCATCTCTAGTAATTGTTTAGTTTTGCTTTGCAGCTTTTTCTTTTAGAATAGTTTGATTGGTTATAATACATCATCTTAATTTAATTGCTTTGAAACCTCTTCAAGTCTATTTTTACCTCAGTAGATGTCCTTTGCAACTGTATACACAACTCTCATTTTCGTTTTTTTGTCTCATGCTTTAACGAAGTAGCTCATTCATTGTATCGTCTACACTTTGATATTAGCGACAAAGCCGACATGCTTATGTACCCACATCAAAAGTGATTGTGATGCATATCTGTCGATATTGTTGTTGTGATTGTGATTCCTCAAGACCTCCCCTTGTATTAACGACAGTGCAGTAGCAAGGTTCACTATGTACAGAAAATAAACTTCAAACTTGGAACTGTGCAGGCTCTCAAATTGTCCCTTGTAGAGTCACCACAACCTCCCACCGAGAGTGAGGAAACTGTGCCCAAGGAAAAACCGAGCACTGAAGCAGGGAGTGAACAGCAGAATGCTGCCGTGGAGGTAGTAAAAACCTTGCCGACACTCTTTGTGGGTCGTTTCATATAACTTTTGTGACGACTTTCACTCAGGATGACGAACTGGCATGGCGGCACCGAGCAAGTGCTGAGGAAGTGAACCAGCGCAGAGAATACCTTCGCAACCAGCGGGACAAGCTGGTGGCATTGAAACGTGCAGAGCGTGAGAAACAGCTCAACAGCACACTCGAGCGAGACGAGCCACAACGGCCACGCTCTGCCAGGGCTGCCAGGGCCGCTCTTGGGGGCACCGTGACGCTCGAGGCGCCCAACATGGCTGATCAAGGGAATCTTGCCTTCCGCAAGTCACTGGCAGCTCGGCTTAAAGCCGAAGTCATAGGTACGGCATTTTTCATAGGCTTTCAAGGCGGTCACCTCTTGGAAAAATGGATAGTACTTGCGACATTTGTTGCACTAACAATGCAATTGGGGAAAGGGATGTATGTGTGTTGTTCCTTTCTTCCCTTTTAATGTCGCTGAATTCTTTCATTTCTTCAGCGAGGCAACAAGGAATGACCAGTGGGATTTGGGATATGCTGCAAACTTCATTGCGCTCGTCATCGTAGTGGCTCACAAACAGCTGTTAGCTGTGCTGCTTTTTTGAGTAGGCCTTACTGCAACTCCTTCCACAATTCTGAAAAGTGCACTGAATAGTTAGCACTACCATGCTATACATTGTGCTGCAAGGCATGTCACTCTGGAAGTACATACCCTTTGGCTTAAATTTCAAAAATTGGCTTCCAAATGTAATTCCCGTGTGTAGGAGCTAAAGCGTTTCCACCTGTAGGAAAACACTGCTCCTAGTCGCATATGTTTGCTCTGACATTCCTTTTGGCCATACCTGGCCTTTGCACCATTAAACACTATACATAATTATCATCAATTGTTCCTGGCCTTTCAAGCAATCACTGCGTGCCAATATAGATGGTATTTTCTACAAGTTCTACTAATTCCCTTTGTCCTTAGTACATAAAAATGAGACATGGCTTGCTTTCATTCTTTTCAGATTCATAGAGTCCTTGTCCTGCCTTTGCCTGTGGCGACTACAAATCTGTGAAAAAGCATGCCGACAATGAAGCTTCCAACGCTACTGTAAGTGGCTTGCTGCATTTTCGTTATGCTGAGGGGTTTCTAATCACCATTACTATTGCCTTTTTGCAGAGCACAAGCAAGCAGCCCAGCTTAAAGGACCGCAGTGAACAATGGTGTCGCTTATTGTTAAACTCATATCCTGAGCAAGAAGCTTAATAAACATGTATGTTGTGATTGTTCCAACAAACAGTGTGGATTTTTTATTTTAGTGATGAAGCCATATTATATGTTTAGCTGCATGATATAGAAATGGTGCCAATACACACACCACTGCAAATATGCAGTGGCACCAATGTATGCAGAAGAGTGCCCATATACATTGTGCAATGTGCGGATGGCCTAGGTACAATATTTAGCATAACTGCATGGCACTCCACTGACACACTTTGCAAGAGAGCTAAATGAATACTTGGAACAAGTTACTTTTGTGCTCATGGTTGTTTTTGAGGCTGTGGATGGGGAAATTGTGGAAAGCAATTCAGCAATAAGGGGGGGCCAGAAAGTGAGAACATCACAGAAGTCGTTTCTTGTATAAAAGTTTGGCCAATTTACTATTAATAATCACCTACTACAATAGCTGTTCTATGAATACGTTTCGGTTTCGTTTCCTGTATGTATGCATACCTCCTGCATGCATACATGCCATGGAAGCATTCCGATTGTGAAAGGACACCAGAGGGGTATATGCATGATTTCAGCAAGCTTATTTAGACACATTCTTCGAGCAGGTAAAGCAAGCAGCAGCAAAGTGGCTGCAAAAGCCACAGTGATTTATAAACCGTGTTGCTCATCAGTTTCCAATGTTGCAAGTTTGCTCCTACTTGTGTGCTGCGCCTAAAGGTACCTCACTGTTTTGTGCAAGTGTGCGCGTATCCTGCAAAAGGTGTGCACTCAGTGCCACTCTCTCTGCTTTCCCTATTCCGGCGTTATGTCCCCAGGATTTCAACAGGTACGTGTACATTTCATTATGCAGAAGGTGTGGTTTAGTGGGAGCAGAACATTATGAGGTTTTGACACTCACTCAATCGTTTTCCATGCTGCAATGCACAGATCGGTGTTGCAGCCTAGCAGACAACCAAGCAAGTTGGAGAAAATCCCGAAATGTGACAATGTTGTGCCCCAACTACCTTCTGCATCGGGATGTCGTGACACACAATACCCGTTGGGAAACAAAGCCGACACTGGTTCACGGAAAAGCTATTGTAGTAAATTATTTAGGTAAGCCTGAGAATTGCCAGCAATTTCTCTACAATTTTGAGGTTGAAGACCTTGATTTAATGCGAAAAAGAAAAAAAATGAAAAGTTGAAAATGCCATGCTGGTACTCCTTTAAACCATGAAGCCCCTCCCCCCTATGGCAACAGGTGTTATAGAAAATTTAGCTTATACACTAGAAGCTGTAAAACATCACCCAGGGATCATTCTACTGCAAGAATTAAAAATTGTGTAGTAGTAACTAGGATGGAAGCAAAATGTTCAAGGCCATGATATGAAGTGAGCCACCCTCCCTGCAGGGGGGGGAAGGCTCTATTGCGTTGCCTTGACTGGCACTCGCACGCAACTTTTCTTTCCCATCTCCCACATGGGAGTCAAGGGCCAACATGACGTCTAAAATTCCCAACTCCCCCCCTTTTTTATTAATAACTGCTGATTAATGGAAAGGCAGGTTACATTAGAGCCAGCTATCCCAAGACAAATAAAAACAGACCACAACAAATTTCACTTTGGGTAAATTTTTTATAACTTATTATAGTATGCAGTCGGCTTCCGTTAATTCAGCACTTACGGGAACTATCAGGCGGGTAGAATGAGGGGAAAATGCAGGACACACACACTGCTGATCCATGTGGAAGCATTTGCTCTATTTTAAAACACCCCCAAACCAAATGCACGCCCACTTCCTGTGTGTCCAAAACAGAAAACTAAGGTAGAAATGACATTAAAGCTCTTAAACATAGTAAAAATCTAACACGCACCCGATTTTTCAGCAAATATTGTTGGACAAAGGCGGCTGGTTTCCCATAGTCAGCTTTGCCATAAATTTTTTTTTTAACGTCAGCACCGCCGCTATTTATCTGTGTTACGCGGTAAAGCATGCCACCATTGCAAAGACGGCTTTGGTTTTGTGCCCGACTACACCGGGAAGGCAACTTCCGACCCAATTTTTTGAATGAAAAAAAAGAAAAGAGGTAAGAAAAGAAAGCAAAAAAGAAAGGCGCGCGTTGGAGCATATGTTTAAGTCATTCATTGTCCTCTAAGCTCCGCCGGGACAGATGCTGCCACCATAAGGGTTGGGCGCATGCGTCAATCAAGTTCAAGTTCAAATCATACGGCAAAGGGCACTTTTAGGATTGAAATAACGGAAATTTGGGCTAATAGAGATGCATGGGTGCCGGCCGGAATCGAATAACCTGGAGTCAAATTAACTGAAGTCTACTGTATACCACTAAAGCAATCTAGGCAAAGCTGCAGGGCTGGGAATTGGCATAGTTTTCCCGAGAATGGCGCGCAGGCGCGTGTTGGAATTGTCAGCTGTTTTTGCTGCACATATTGGTATACTACCACTTGGTCCACCAGCAAAGCACGTGATTGATGCAAGTGTCAAGAGGTAGTCAACCGATGTCCTAAATTAACTAAAGCACTTTTCAAGAAATGCAAGCCTATTTGAACAAAATAAGACTGTTTTTTGCACTTGCACCACCAGATTAAGAGAAATTCTGCTGCAAGTTCATCATCATATGAAAACTAAAGTTAACAGATCGAGATTATTTTAAGGGACAAAAGGAAAGCTTTGAGGCAGGCTTAAATTATGTCCATCAAAACTGCCTGCACTTGCTAATTTTATGAGGGGAAGCATCCTATACTTCCGAATCCCATTTTTTATGCCTTGTTTAATTTGCATTTTCAGTAAGAAAAAATATAGCTTATTAGCCAAAGGATGAAAGGTCAAAGCTCTCTCCTCAGTTTTGCAATCAGGCTACAGGACTCACATCAGCACTGTCAACATCAAGTCATGGATTTCATAGTATTTTTGCGGAGCTCTCTCATGGAAGAAATGAACACGGAACTTGGCGAAGTCGAGTTTTGTTCACTTATAAATGCAATGCATCTTGCTTCTGTTCACAGACTATCAGCTAATGTTGGCCAAATGTTGCCATAACATACATACGTTGGGGTGTGTTAAAGGTGGCATCAACACCAGTCTTGCTTCAACATAATTTTTTTTGGTACACAGTCCCTAATTACTGGAAGAAAAGTTGCGCATTTCATATTGAAGGACTATAATCTACACAGCTAGCTTATTTTCCTTAGAGTCCAAGAAAAGTTACGTGCTGGGAGAAGCCAAGAATCGGGCCAAAGGAAGAAAAGATTTCACACTTACTCTGATCAGAAAATGGCTCAGTGTTGCAAGTGCGGATAATTTTTTTAAAAACTATTGTGGAAGGCGAGTGTTGGCCAGTAAGAAACCAAAGAAAAATATTTGTGTGCGCGCCCTTGCAAGCATCAGCTCTCTTGCTTGCTTGCCCCCTAAACTTGATGCTGTGGCTTCCCACACACTTAAATTTTACTGCACAGCAGGGGGCTAAGAAATTTCACTTTAAAGCATGCTTGGTTTAATAAAACATGCCAGAATTCTTTTAAAAATACTCTTAGCAGTACACAGCTATCCAACAAACATTCAACATAACTGTATGACCTTCAGTGGATGAGCCAGATTGGGAAACGCCACCTTGGAACATGAAATTGCAAGTGCATACTCTAGAGTCTGCTGTCTGATGGCAGGTCAACATATCAGCTGACATGTTTTTTAAAGAGTAAAGAGAACAGTGCAAAACACTTTGGCAGTGTCGCATTGAACTCATGCAGGCTAGGTTCCATTGGCAGCAGAAAATTAGAAAATGATCGGTGAGAGAATTGTTTCCTGTGAACTCCTGTGGTTGTGTGTTTCGTCCCGTTGACTTGTTTCCACAAGGTAAACCAAACCTCTGCCATTGCAAAATAGCAGCCACACTCAGACTGCTGCCATGTCCCTTGAGCTGTTTGGTCCAAGCCTTAAACTCATCTGGTCATAACTACACAACTAGTGCACCTGTTAACATTAGCACCTGTTAGCTGTTGGATGATGAGCGGTTACGCCTTGGCCAAGCTCGCCATGAGGCATAGAACAGGCTAACTCGAGAGGATCACACACTGCTGCTTTTGATGCAGTCACAGCTGAAACAACTGGTTTTTATTATAATAAAGAAAATCAACACCAGGGGAGGAATATACTCTACAGAGACACAACTTCTCTGTCCGTCTCTGCATGGCAGGAAGTGGCGTCATTTATGGGCTCGAAAGAAGAAGAAGAAAAAAAAAATTAACAAAGGAAGGAGGGGCACTAGGAAAAAAAAAAAAATGCACCAATGTCAAGTTGGTCGACGAGTTGCCAGCTGTGGCAGTCACTTGGCAGTCAAATCTGTCACAAACAATAATAATAATAATAAAAAAAAGACTTGTCTTGCACTGACATTGTGAAAACAACGGCCTTTCGCACATGCACCACAGTGAGGTGAGGCATTCCTTGCCTTGGTAGATGCTTTGTAGTTTCACTTTTATCTCTGCTTTCTTCACAATGATGCAATGTCTGTCTCTCTCTGCCCTAGCTGTTTGCACACATCCCCCGACGAGGGCAAAGGTAAAGTTCGACTGTGTTGTCAAGCGCACCTACACAACCTGCTCACTCTTCTTGCAGACACTTGTTCACGCAACGTGTTCTTTGCCAAAAACAGAAAAGGAAAAAAAACTTCGGAACTGGTCCTTTAGGCAAAGATGACAACACTTCCTTCTCCCCCGAAAGCAACCAAAGCCACGTAATCCATTTCTTCCCCATCCCACGTTGGGATGAAAGTGAACAAAACAGACAGACTTGCTTGAATTATTATGATTATTTTTTCTTTTTTTTTAGAAAGAAAAATGCATTCTTGACAGAACTAGGCACGGTGGAGGCCCATGAATAGATAGATGTACAGGAAACAAGGAAGGAGTCTACGCAAAATGAACTATGGTGAAGTATGGGAAGGAACAAGATGCAAGGTGTGAACTAATTAAATGCGGCTCGTGAGAGGGCCACAGAAGTAAATGTACCGCTACTGCGCGGGGTTGCAAATATTGCGAAATCGAAGCAGATGATGACACTAGATGATGTGTTATCCAGGAGGAATCCCGGACGGAAGCGAGGTTACAACCAAGAGACTTGTGAGAATAGCATAGCGTGAAATGATGGTCACCAATGACTCCCAGAGCTCCGGCTTCACGCCACAGCATTTTGAGAACTCGAAAAAGCTTACAGCTACAAACATTCGTTTTCACCACTTTGTTCCAGGCTGCCAGCGCATACTGCGGTCGTTGCATTTTTTTTACAGTTTCCAAAGTTTAACGTTCAGTTGATGCTTGATACATACCCTTTATATATATTTATAATATATATATAAATTTGTGTATGTATACACACACATATATATATGCATGTACGGTGCGTATGTGTACACATATATATATATATATCTATTGTTTATGTATAACTATGTACAGAGAAGGTAGGATGCAAGATGGCAGGTGCCGGGAGATGGTCTTAAGAAAGGGCAACGGTGGTGATGCGAACGTCTCTCTGGTGATGAGGGGAGAAATAACTTGAACGAAAAAAGGATGGAAACTAGGAGAAGACAGAAGAAGAGATCTTCAAACGCAGAGGCATAGCACAACATGGCGAAATAAGGTAGTGGCACTACTATCTGTCCTTCACATACTTTTCTCCCCTAGAAGCACATCCCTGTTGTGCGAAGTCTATAGAAAAAGGTGACGTCACAGCAGCTGATACTGAACAATGAAAAACGAAACGGGATGGGGAGAGGGCTGTCGCCATGTTGAAGTTTTTAGTTGTCATGACTGGCACATCAGCCGTCGTCGTGGCAGCGTCTCGCTGCTGCCACTGCTGCCTGGTTTCTCGTGTCCACCCGTGGCAGCAAGCAGTGGATGAGAGAGAGGCCCATGGCCTTAGTTGTGGTGAAGAGCGTGTTATCACTGCCCAGGTGACGAAGTCGATGGCAATGCTGTCCCACTGTGTCGAGGGAATCTTGCTGCCGGCACACAGCAGGATGGGGGCGCTTCATGGTGAGGGATGGATGGACGAGAAGACGACGGTGGTGCACACGCACATGCACAGCAGTGTTGGGGAGGGGTAGGGGAGCACTCTCGGTGGGCGCTAAGATGACAGTCGCGGCCGTTTCGCAGAGGGAAGACCGCCTGTTGTCATACTGCCGTCCTCCTCCTCCTCCTCTTCCTCATCAGAGTCTTCGTCGGGGTAGTCGACAAGGCCACCCTGCAAACAATCCAAGAGTTTTCTTTTCCCTCTCCTAAAGGCAAGCCCGTCGTCTTTCACAGTGTCTCTCACATTTACCAAAAGCTGATCCAATACAATACACCTTTAATAAGAACACTAAAAGAGATATGCTAAATTAGTTATGACTGATAAAGTATTCTTTCAAAACTATACTTTTTTAATTTCTCGGCAATGGGTTCGGTTAGGTGGCCCCACTGGTCAGTCCAGAGTACATGCACTTGTGTTCACCTACCCAGTCAATGATAGTTCACAGCTCTTCTTTTATGTACACATAGAATAGACCGTACTTCAATAGCATTCTAGCTGCTAGCAGTAATAATGGATTGTTTTAATAAAAAAGTTTGTACTCTCTCCTGTCCTTTTTTTGTCAACTCTGCAAAAAGTTCAACCAGCCTCATTGGTCCATTCAAAACAGAACTGTGCAAGAAACAATAAAAAATTTACATTTATTAAATAAAGCAATTTATACTAAGCATTTGCAGTGGTGCTGTACTATACCAGTGAACATGTAACCAGCACCTAAGTCTCAAGAAATCAAGGTGCAAAGTTTGGGTGCTGCAATTGTTTGCAGTATATGTATGGCTTGATGGAAGTACTGTATTGCCGTCAAGCACTGCCTAAAAACAAACTTCTCCCGTGAGTGACCTTCACACTGCCTAGAAAACTACACAGAGAGCAGCTATGAAAGCAATCGTGGCTGGATGGACAGACAAAAAGAATCATTTCTAAAACTCTGCTTTTAACCCACAATGATGCCATGTTGCTTTGATAACAAATTATGCACATATGTCCAACCACTCCTCTGATGCTTTAATTGGGGGTACAGGTTATACAAGCACATGTGCGGTATATTCAGAACTGGAAGTTGAGCAAGTTAGGTATTTATGGTACAGAATGACAGGCATACAAACATAGACATAAGTAGAATGAGAAGTAACACACAATGGGAAGGACGCATTATCCTCCTCATTATACATGTGTTCGCAGAAAATTCTAGCGCGTCCATGTACAGTAAAAGCCCGTTAAAAAATGGCGAAAAAATTGTGAATAAGTGGAGTTTTGAGATGAGCGAATTCACGAAAATATAGGCCCCTGGCTGTGCACAGACCAATCCGCTCCATTCAGAATGGCATACGCTAGAAATTTCCCTACAACCTTTGGCATTGGTGCACAAGGCTCATGCCAGCAGCAGCATGATCGCTTCCCTCACTCCGCTTGCAAAGCCGATTGAGTGAAGCAATAGTGGGTTGCTCTTCGCTTCTCTACTCGTCTTCTCGGTAATTTTGCAGCCAAGTGTGTAGCTCGCCTCTCGGCAAGACGGGCTGGCTCATCAAACGCGAAATCTACGCCCTTCTCTGCAATCTTTCAGCGGGCAAAATCTCAGTGGAGCTGAACATAAGCGGCACTCAACTAAAGCTGTCTATTACCAATGAGATTGCAGCTGGCTGAGCATTGCAGATGACAAGAATGGCTTAGAATCAAGTGGAATTTGCTACAAACACGTGATCTTGTCACTTCTTGGTGACACTGCAGCGTTGCACAAGGTATGAAAACCTTTGGGTAGCGACCTTCTACCAAACATTTTTGCATTTTTGCAAACATTCGTAGGGCAGTGCAAAAGCATTTTGAGATAAGAGGTGAACATTTTATCGAGTTAACATGGAGCCGGGAAAAAATTTTGACTTAACCGATATTTCGAGCTGTCAGAGTTAACGAGGGTTTACTGTACGAATTGCTTTCTACAGAAATACCGGGCTACGGAAGACATGGATAGCAAAATGTTCGTAGCGACATGTGCTGCTTTGCCAACAACACTGCGTGAAAGGCTCCTGTGTTACACAAACGCTCTCATTTGTTAGGCAACATCTGGTGTTCCTGTGATCTGTTGCTTGAGTTGATGAATTGAAGTTTAGAGAAATAAAGCACACAAACAAATGTCTGCGTGTTTTTTGTTTTACTTCACACCGAAGCAAGAGAGATGTACTTCCGCTTCGTCTGCTTGTTCCCACGATCGTGCAGTCACGCGTGCAAGTACCAAAACTATGCCATTTTCTACCGTGTTCCTGCACGTGATCATGCTCTGCGATCTGTTTTTCTGCCTCAGTATTCGTGTAAGCACTGAATTATACCACTAGTCCTTGTGCAAAGCGCACAAAATAGTGCGTTGCACGAAATGAGACATCACAACAGCTCGCGCGCAACGCGATCAGTGGAAGTGCGCCACGCTGAAAAAGAAGTTAGGAGGAGGGGAAAAAAAAAAAAAAAATTAAGGTGGGGCCCGTGACGGAAGGGTCACGCGATCCTCAAGGTCCGGTATGGGAAAACACAGGGAATGAATTTCGCTTGCGGAGGCTAGACGGGGCGAGTGAAGAGAGTTTCTCACTATGCAGTGGAGCTCACCTTCTAAAATCATGGGTTCGTGGCACTGAAATATTTCTATCTTGGCTATTAATGAGCAGATTTCAAAAATTTTTACGGCAGAACGCTCCCTGGAGGACACGTAACAAGTTCCAGCGTATACACAAAATTTGCTACCGGGCTTGGTGAGGGGCCCTTTAAGCAGAACATGGTTGGTTACTGGTTGGCTCTTTGTCCTTGTTAGATGGTGGTGCCACCAATCCGGCTGCTCACATTTATGCCCTCGGTAACACAGCAATCTGCTAATGGTAATGATATATACGGACAAGCTAAACTATCTAGTGTTTGCACCACTGCCTTTCTTTTTGTATCGTAAGTAGAGACCGGAAGATTAGGCGAAGTGCCTATTTTTTACTTACGTCCTTATCACACCTATTTATCATATAAGTACAAACTGTGCTTTCGTGGGATCTTCAGAAAAGGTTCGCGGCCATTCTCAATGAACAAGTTGCCGAGTTAGTTCAAAATTTTAATCTGTGTTGGACGAAAATACCGGGTTTTCCATACTGAAAGAACTGTCAAAGGTTCTGACAGGCAAACATTCTGCAATTGAAAGGACATTGGATCACTGAATGTTGGACAATTGGATCATCAAACTTGTGCTTATAACTTGGGTGAATGCTGATTGTTTGTTTACTGGATACAAAACTAATACCGAGTAAAAAAAGAAGGCGCAACGTTAAACCCGGAAATATTTATGGGTGCTTGTATGTCGCTGCTTTTGTAACTTTTCTCGTTGTGCCTACTCATAGTAAACTTCAGATAAATCTTGTAGGCTGTACAACATACCTAATCTGATTTATTGAGAAAATAAAAAGTATTTCACAAAACATGGTTTAGTCTGTATCCTATAGAAAAATCATAATTTAACCTCAAATTCACAGTGGAAGTTCTTACTGAGCCTATACCTGCCTGAAGGACAGTATTTGGCACCTAGATATACCTTAAATTGCAGCTTCAGTTGCTACAGTTGCCTAAAACAGAATTTTTTAGTGTCTAGACACCCAGTCTATACTGGGGAAATGGAACGCATATCCCCATTTCCGACAGCAATCGGTTACGTGGTGGCGACAGGGTGGGGCAACGTGAACAAGGCCTCATGTAAGCTATGGTGTAAACGAAAGACTAAGAGAACGACGACCAACCTTTCGCTGTTGAAGGGGTCCCGTGGGGGATTTGACCTCCACCACTGTCGTGGGGCTCAGAGGTCCTGCTGGATTAGAGGGGCTCCGCCGTCCAGCACTGTTGTTCAAAACTGGCGACCCTGATCGGTTTAAGGTGCGCACATTTTCCTTGCCCTCTCTCTCTTGCGCTGCAGACAGAGAGAGAAACTATGTGTTTGTTGTTGTCTATGCTGCAAAACATGTGCAACAAACAACATCTTCCAACGAATTCTTGATATACCTAATAGGAAACCGTTGCCGACCACTCTGTCATGGAGTTAAGCATGCCATGCAGCTTATTAAAGGAGCAGTGACAACAAACACTCTATTAAATTGCAGCTAAATATATAGCGGTTTCCATGAAGACTATAAAAAGTAACATGCTTTGTTACATCAAGGTCTCATTGCACTTTGCAGAGTGCATGTTTCAAATTCATGCCATGCCCATTTATTTTGAAGATAAGAAAAAGCTTAGTTTGATTTTGTTGGATCAACACTGAGATGCTACCTTTCTTGTCCAGGATCTTTCCCAGTTGGTCGAACTCGGCGTCCAGGCGCCGGCTAAAACTGTCAGCTGGTGCCACGGCTCCCGGAGGCCCTTCCAGCTCCTCTTCCTCCTCCTCTTCCTCATTGAACCACATCTCCTCGTCTTCCTCGAGCTGCCGCGGGTCACGCCGGAATCGTGCTGCCGCCCCAAGGGCACCTCCTCCTACCACAGCGGGACCCAGGGCTGCCCCGGGCATGCCCCCACCCCCGCCACCTGCCCCGCGAAGGATGCTGCCTTCCAGGGAAGGCCGCTCGCGGAGTCGCTCTTGGTGCTGCTCGTAGCGGAGCCGGAGAGATTTGAATGTCTGCACATAGTCCACCTTGTCGAGGACCTTGCCGTAACGCTCGACCACATGTAGGCACAGGGACTTCACGTCGTCCTGCATGAGAGAACAACAAGAAGGCAATTGCAGATACTTCTTCCTTTGCTTGCAGAGTACAACACCAAAGTGCATGCTACCTTGTTCTTTAAGGGATCTTAACAATAAAAGTATTTTTGGCTGTAGTATTAGTAAATTATAGCGGAAACTGCAATATTGGTAGAGTTTTTCTTTTCACCCAAGAATTAGCAGCATCCAGGGGCATCGACACGTGAATGGTCTTTTCGACTCGCCATCTGGGGGCACGATGACGTCAGGACGCATGCCCAGAAGGGATCAGCTGTATGCTATAAAAGCATGCCCTTCGCCTACCAGCTTCAGTGGACACGGCAGCACCGCCGTGACGATGTCGCCTGACGTACCGCTGTTCATGCAGGTTGGTAACCGAAAATATGGCTTCCGTAGTGATGTTCTGGGTCTTATAGTGCTGCCGTGTCCACAGGCTGTCGTTGACTGTATAAGCGACTGTTTTTCTATTGCGGCCCTGTTGTTGAGTCTCTCTGGGGACGTGGAGAAAAATCCAGGTCCAATAACAGAAGTAATGTGCAGGGAAATGCTCCAAAACCAGAAAGACATTTTGTCTAAACTCACGGCGGTTCAAGACAAGCAAGACTCGTTTGAAACAAGAATACTAGACATGCAGAGTCGGATTCTTCTTATCGAGAGTAAGGTACAAAGCTTAGACGAGACTCGGAACAGGCTCGCAACTCTTGAGGGAATTGTAGCTGACCACAGCGTTGGAACATCTACTCTGGTCAAACATCTGGATGATCTGGATAATCGTTCACGACGAAATAATCTTATCATTAGAGGAATTAAAGAAGAGGACCACGAAAACGAAGAGACTCTATTAAGCAAAGTAAAGGACGAAATCTTCAGCGCTACTCTGAAAGTGAATGTATCTTCTATTGAACGAATTCATAGGTTAGGCAGGAGGATTTCTGGTAGAACTCGACCAGTTATCCTGAGGGTGGCAGACTATAGGGATAAAATGACAGTTTTGCAGAACTGCACAAAACTGAGAGACACAGATTACAGCGTAAGCGAAGATTTCTCTAAAAGAGTACAGGGAATAAGAAAAAAGCTATGGGCCTCGGCGAGTGAGGAGAAGAAGGCAGGAAAGAAGGTAAAGCTGCTTTTTGATAAATTAAAAGTAAACAATACGCTGTACAGCTGGAATGAAGAACGTGATGAAAGGTGCAAACTGCGAACTGATGCAGGAGCAAGTGATAATTGACGCATGCAGGGCCAACATGCTGGTTTCAAAATAATCAACGTAAATGCAAGAAGCCTGATAAACAAAGCGCATGCGCTTGAAGCTCTAGTTATTGATCATGCTCCTGACATTGCTGTAATCACTGAAACCTGGTTGCATAAAAATATTCTCGATAGCGATATCGCGCCACCCGGATATTCGCTGGTTAGGAGGGATCGAGATGGAAGAGGCGGAGGCGTGGCCGTTTTGGTGAAACGAAATATCATATTTTCCACTTTAGAAGTACCAGGAAATATTGAGGCTGTATGGATCACTACAAAATTGAATAATCGCACTGTATTCATCGGAGCGGTATACAGGCCTCCGAACTCCCCAGTAGAACACATTATGCTGCTAAGAGAATTCATGGAAACACACGTGAAAGAGCAAGATAGCATACTGTTACTAGGTGATTTTAATCTCCCGGCTATTGATTGGGATTCATATGTAGCCGGTGACACAGATGTTACATCTTCTGAGTTGTTCTTGGATCTAATATATTCATACAATTTAACCCAGCTTGTTAACCAATATACTAGGGAGTGTGCAACAAGGTCATCTGTACTTGATCTTATACTAATATCAAATGCTTTGACACCGCATGTGATTGACTGTCTTGTTGATGAAGGGCTATCTGACCACAAAATGATTATTCTGTCCATGAACATGTCATCGTACCCTTTGCACCAGGATTCAAGCATCCAATATCTAAACTTTCAAGCTGCTGATGATGTTAGCATCTTGGATTACCTAGAAAGGTCGTTTGATAACTTTATGTCTGTTTATGAATCCAATGGTGGCCCTGACGATCTCTGGGACTTTTTTTCCAAGGTTACGATGCATTGCATTACGCGATTTATCCCTATAAGCGTCAAAAAATGTAAACGAAATAACCCATGGATTACAAGGGAAATCATACATGTCAAACGGAGGATAAAAAGGAAACGAAAAGCTTGTTCTCGAGATCCTAGCGCCCAAAACAAGACTTTGCTTCATAACATGAAGCTCGACTTAAACCGTCTGATCAAGGAATCCAAGGAGAGATTCTTCAATGTAACACTGAAAAATTTCCTTCATAATGCACCTAGTAAATTTTGGAGATATGTGAACCCTTCTAAAAAACAACACAAAGACGAGGATGAAATGATTAACCAAGAACGCACAGAAAATTTCAATTCCTTTTTTTCCTCCGTGTTCACCAGTGATGATGGCACACTTCCGTACTTTCGTGACACCTCTGACCGCCCTTCAGCATCTGACCTTCTCATCAACGAGGCAGGAGTCCTGAACCTTCTTCTGAGCATTAACATTAAGAAATCCCCCGGCCCCGATGGCATCCCGAATGAGTTCCTATGTAGATATGCTCCATGGGTTGCTAAATATCTTACCATAGTCTTTCAATCTTCGCTCACCCAGGGAACATTTCCTACAGCCTGGAAGCAAGCTAAAATAATTCCAGTTCACAAAAGTGGGAGCACATCTGAGGTAGGAAACTACAGGCCTATTTCTCTTACGAGTACCTGCTCCAAGCTACTTGAGCATATAGTTTGTAAACATCTGTCTAATTACCTGGAAGCTTACGAGTTATTATCACCAGCACAACATGGCTTTCGCAAGAGGTTGTCTACAATAACGCAGCTTGTTCAAACCGTTCATGATCTTTCACAAACTTTAAATTGCCGAGGACAGGTCGACCTAATTTTTTTAGACTTCGCCAAAGCGTTCGACAAAGTATCGCATCCTAAACTTCTCTTAAAAACAAATGAAATATTTAGAAATCCAAATATTACTAAGTGGCTTAAATCCTACCTTCATTCTCGTGAGCAGTATGTTGAAATAAACAAAATTAAATCCATGCCCAAACCAGTTTTGTCTGGAGTACCCCAAGGCAGTGTCCTGGGTCCCCTTTTATTTCTTATATTTATTAATGATTTGCCTTCCGATATAACTGTTCCACTAAGGTTGTTTGCAGACGACTGCGTCATTTACAATAGGATCGGATCTTTAAGTGACCAGTTAGAACTTAACAACAATTTACAAAGAATATTAAAATGGTGTAATGAATGGCAAATGTCACTGAACCCAGTAAAATCAGTTTGTATGACCATAACAAGAAAGAAGGTGCCTTTGCGGTACAAATACAGCATAGGACCACAGGAACTAAAAAGAGTAACAGAATATAAATATCTAGGACTAATATTTACTCAAGATTTGAGATGGAATGCGCATATCAATCAGGTGTGTAGCAGAGCAAATAAAGTCTTATGGGGTCTCAGGCGAAGACTGTACAGCGCAACTCCTGAAGTGAAAAGCTTGGCATATAAGGTATTAGTAAGGCCAATTATTGAATACGCTAACATTGTATGGGACCCACACACTGTAACCAACCGTCATAAATTGGACAGAGTTCAACGACTCGCCTCCAGGTTCATATTTAATAAGTATCAGCGCGTGCACTCTCCTACTGAACTATGCAGACGCGCAAACCTCTCCGCTTTAGAACTAAGGACTAAGTTTGACCGGCTGAAATTTTTCTACCTAATTGTTCATAACCAGGTTAAACTTAATTTCACTGATTTCTGTATAATTTCACCAGATCAACGCTCCAGACACAAGCACAGTTTATACATACACCCGCCAGTTACACGGAATGATATATTCAAGTATAGTTTCTTTCCTAGGGCGATCAAGGAATGGAACGAATTACCCAATCCACTTGTCACATGTTCCTCTGTCAGTGCTTTTACTGCTGGTTTAGAGAATCTTATTTTTCCGGATATGACTGCATCATAGCATTTGTTTCTGATGCGCATATTACGAGTGTTTTGTCTTTGATCACTGCATGTCACTTTTTACAGATACTGCTATTGCATTATTTATTGTTCAACATGTACCGATATTTTGTATATGTGTTGTTGTATTTCTATCCACTCCTGTAATGGTCCATCCTTGGACTGACAGTATAAATAAACAAACAAACAAACAAACAACAAAAGTGCCCCTTGATCTTATACAGCCGTTTTTGGCACAATTTCACATGTTGTCTGGCCATTATTGGGATAGAAAAACAAAGAATGTCACCATTTTCGCTGTTGCTATTGCTGAGGCGAGAACTTCATAGACAATGTGCAAATGTGAGTTACTACTGCATTAGAAAGTGACACGATAGAATATGCGCAAGTGAACAGGGAGCATGGCAGCATGTTTGGTTTCCATGAACAGAAAGTGGAACTGTGCTTTCTTTTACTTCCACAGATTTCATTCACCTCAAAACCAAGGGTCAACCTATATTCCAGTTTTCACAGTACTCTTCTACAGGAACAACAAGAAGCCACTCTCACCATCAGAAGAGGCTTGCCAACCCAGAAAAGGCACAAAAATTAAAGATGGGTGGTGATTCTGCTATGAAGTCCCAGCACCAGCTAGCCATGACATCATGGATTTTGAGAGGGTCGGCTCAGGCCTAGTTTATTTTTTGTAGGTAAAGATTGACTGCAATGTACAGCCGAATCTCAATAATTCAAACTCGAAGGGGCCCACTAATTTGTTTGAATTAAAACAATTAAAGGACGCTAACTGAATGTAGGACTTACCTGCAGTGGTGCCTGTGTATGAATGGGAATTTCCAGAAGACTTATTCACACATTTACAAATTATACAGGACATCCATCACTAACAGAAGTAATCGGTCATGTTTGCCTCCACACGTCTGTGCACAAATTCCCACCATGGTTGTGCAAAAAAGGCCAAAAGCTGAACATAGCAAGTTAAAGGAAATTTTACCGAGCCACAACCCTCTTCCCCAAATTATTGAAGTATTAAATTGAAATTTGTGATATCACACTGACAAAGCGGCATTGAGGTTTCGGCATGAAATTAAGAAAATAGATTTCTGACCTTCATTTCGCTCTTTTAATAACTGACGCAGCAAACTTTACTGTGAAAGCATCTTAACATAGTGGAAACAGAACACCAAAGGGAGGACATAATCCTGCTAAATCAATACAGCAAGCTGGACGGTTTGGTAGGTCAACATCTTTGAAAATAACCAGCACCAGGCAGATGACAGACAAAGATTCAGATTCAGACAATGCAAGTCGTCATGTTGTCTCAACCTTTGTCCGTCGTCTGTTTCATGCTGTCCATTTCTGCTGCAGTTGCACACACACAAACATGCTGTCATCAGCGTGAGCTTGCATCATTGTTCGGTGTCCCCACTCAACCTGTGCTATATGCCAGAGCGCATTCACTCCTAGAAACACAAAGGGGTCCGCACTTACCACTCGGATGAACTCAAACAGCTCCAGAACAGCCGAGTCAAGGAGGTTGTAGCGGCCATTGTTTTCCCGAAAGGCATCCACCACAGGCCCGAACAGGTTCCCGTTGATGATGTAGCGGTTGTAGAACTCGTCCTTGAGGCCCACAATGCGCCGCATGAAGCGCAGCGCACACAGCACGAGGAAGGTGAACCTGCGTGCAAGGACAAGCACCAGGGCAGCTTGTACGAGAGACTCACTGCATTGTTTATCCAAGAGCACATCTCTGCTGCACCACTCCAGAAACAGCATGGGACCTAATGCAACAGACCCTGAATCATATTCACTTCAGGTGCTGTTTGCATAATTGTGCAAGCCAAGAGAGTGCCTCAAAAGCAAGAGCACCGACGAAAATAATATTTAAAATGTGTTACACCTTGAAACACTTGTAAAACGAGTTGGAAGGTAGGTGGCTGAGTGTTCGCACTCAGTGATACTAGTATGTAATGGGCTCATGTCTTTCATTACGCAATGTTTTACACGAGGCATTCTTTTCAAGTGGCTGAATAGGTGCTTTGAAGTATGCGACATGAAATTGTTGATTTTCTCACATCTTTCGTAAGCTGCTCACACCCACCTATGCCTACTACTTGCCCCCATCTGAATTTGAGAAAACATTACGTTATTGAAGAGATTTTTCGAATGGGGTGAACATTCTGTAGACGTGACAAATCGATGAATTGAAAATTCCTTATCAGTTTTACAGCTGTAAGTATATTCATGATTCTGAAGATGCAAGGAATTTGGTGAAACTAAATATTCACTGGACAGAATTGGAGTCTAAAGGGGTATTGCACTGCTACATTGTGGAAAAATGGTATGAAGACAAAACAGCTTACGTCTGTTGTATTTCTCTAGATCTGCTGTCTGTGTGTTTTCTATCACAATATACAGGGTGCTTTCTTTTTTGTTCTTGTTTAAATGTAGAAAAAAAAAAAAGAGAAAAAAATTGCCTGTGCCATATAGCACAAATCTACTTGTTGAGCAGGGTCACCCGAAAAGGTAGACATAATTAAGGTGCAAATAACAATATGTAATTTCACCAATCAACTTTCTAACTGATTACGTTAGCGCACTTATCGGTATGTACAAATTGAAGCCAGTAATTTCACAACATAGTACACCCCATTGGAATGAATCTTGAAACTACAGTAAAACCTCGTTAAAAAGTAGTCTTGTTTTAAAAGTAGTAAATTCATATCCCTGAGTTAGCGATCATTGAACATAATGCGTTTTGTATACGCATAAACAGTACCAGCTTATTGCTTACGTATTGGTTAACAAGCAGTGTTTGCACTTTTCGCTGCACAATCAAGGCTGTGTGTCGTCCCCATCGGGCAGTCCGGCAGAACAACAAGCCTCAGAGATCAGAACAACGGCCTCCAAGTGACCTGTTTGTTCACGTGTGAGGCCACATCAACATCATTTCGGCACTGGGCCAGGGAGCAACTGGTTCTTTATTCCGTAAGAGAGCATTGTGGCATGGTGCAAGCTGGGACTTGTGTCATGCTGAAGCTCGGATAAAAAC
Source organism: Dermacentor variabilis (assembly GCF_050947875.1). Taxonomy (NCBI): domain Eukaryota; kingdom Metazoa; phylum Arthropoda; class Arachnida; order Ixodida; family Ixodidae; genus Dermacentor; species Dermacentor variabilis. The sequence continues at coordinate 160,163,857 of NC_134574.1, read as the reverse complement.
ACTGGGTGCTCAGCATAGAAGAAAAATTGGACATCGTTCGAGCTATCGAATGTAGCACGAAGAGGTCGGCGCTGGCACGCGACAGGGATCTACTGTTGACTACGGTGTGCGACATTTCGAATGCGAAGAAATCGCTTGGCAGCACTGCTATGTCTGTGAAAAGATATCGGCTACGAGGTTCCTACTTTTCGGAATCGTTGCCTCTGTTGTTGCCTAAGTGTCGCCTAACGACAGTGATGATGACGACACAGAAAGTGACAGCATGGGCGATTCAGGCTCAAAAGTGGCAGAAGCTGCACATTATGTGAGCCTCATGAATGCAATTGTCACGACGAGAACGATGAAAAAGGCACCCCGCAACAGCGCTACTGCAAACGTGCATGGAGACTATGCAACACCAACAAGGAATCTGAGGCAGCTGTCGTCGCTGGCAAGCTGCTGCAGCATAAAACAAAAATTATACTTTTGTCGTGTGAGGTGAATAAATACTGCATGTTTTTGCCCGTTCATCGCACTCTCTCTGAGTTCCATATTTGACAGGTAATCTTGTGCTTTTTTGGTTAAGCAGTACTGTATTTACACGATTTTAAGTCAACTCGAATGTAAGTCGACCCCCCCATATCGCGTGACAGGAAAAAGAAAAGAGCATACCCAAGGGCTCATTCGATAACGCAAATTTATTAGTAGCTGACATGGTCACTGGATTACTCGTCTTAAGTAGCGCTGCCATCGTCAGCGCTGCTATAGTCCCACAGCGCGTCGTTGTCCAGCGAAATTCCACATTTGGCAAATGACCGCACCACGACATCTTGTGGAACAGCAGCCCACGCTGAATGCACCCAACCACACGCACTCGTCAGGGAGGCACTTTTGACACGTCCGGTTGGCGTAAGTTCGCGGTCTTCTGCCACCAGCCACTCGTACTCACGGCAGAGCAGGTCCTTAAAAGGCGAAGATCCGGGCTTGTTTCATGACCATGTTGCACTTCACTGGCAGGGACCGATCACGCATTTCAGCGACGTACGCTACAAGCTTGGCCTACAGCTCCGGCAAGTGTCCACACTTTGGCACGTGGGAAATTCCTCACTTGCCGTCACAAGTGAAAATTTTACTTCACTGCAGTCGTCACTCTCGCACCACCCGTTCAGAAACACTGAACTTGCGGCCCGCTGTGCAGTGATTTGTTTTTTCGTCGTAAAGGATAGCAGCCCTCTTGAACGCTGCTGTGAACAAGTGCCGAATGATTAGTGGGCCTGGAGCACTCATGATGACTGAAGAAGCAATGAAGTAGCACCTAGCCAGCAGCCAAGTCAAACGTGTCAAACCAATGCCTTTGGTCTTACTATAGAAAAAACCCGTGAGCGGGTGTCTGCTCTTCCATGAACTACCGATACTCCCCGCAAGTGCCGCCGTTCTGAGGGTGCTGCCGCGAATGGAACAGTGATGCTTCCATCAACTATCGACACCCCCCTCATGAGTGTTGTGTGCACTTTAAAACTCTCAAAAATGTTGAAAAACCCTTCCGAAAAGCGAAAAAACTCGTGGGATAGCGAAAGGTACGGGTAGGGCCACAGAGCAAGCATAAAATTGTAACTACGTTGTAGCTCCCGTTGGTCTCATTTTTTCAACAGTGCCATGTTTTGGTTTCGATTGCAAGTCGACCCCCCCCCCCCCCACTTCAGATTTTCAAAATTAGAAAAATGGGTTGACTTACAATCGTGTAAATGCGGCACTATCGTTTAATAGATACTTTTTCTGAGCTCCGGCCAACTACGGTTGAACGAGGTTTCACTGTAGTACCAGTTTTGCTATGTCTACAATCCTGACTGTTCTACAGATTACCATATGCCATATTACAGATTACAGATTACCATATCAATACACCTGCCGAGACTGAATTTTTTCAACAAAAAACTGTTAAATCACAAATTCCGTTGATGCGGGGTTTTAAATTTTCAGCAGTAAAAATCATTTCGGAAAACGTTCCTGGTGTACAGAATCCTGTCAGTAACCACTTCTGAACAAATTGCAAGCAAGTCGGGCCATAATAGTGTATAAGCGCCAGTGCACGTGGTGCATATGACACTGAGAACAATGCAATGGCATGGCTCAAAGCACTGCAAATCTTGGACGCCATGGCTGACCAAGCTTAGTGTCCCGCAGCTGTTATCAAACGGCGCCCTCAAATTAAAAACATAAGTGGAAAAAGATACAGGTATTCATTCTGAGAATTTTTTTTTTCTTTAAATCTTCGCACAAGGGGAAGCTCAGGCTATAGGAGCACAAGAGGTTAACGCCACTGCACAGCAATTAAAGCTCCACCGGAATGTCGTCCTAGCACTGTACGACAGCTGTCTGCACAGGCCCGATCGTGCCAAGACACCACTGAGGGAACTTACTTGGAGCGCATGAGGACGAGCACCCTCCGAAGCAGGTCCTTGTGCAGCACGTAGTTCTTTATGTGGTACGAGTGGTGCTCCACGCAGAACGACAGCAGCTCCACAATCAGGCTCAGCAGTTGCGCCGTCTGGCTCGTCTCTGCAGCAACAAGGACACACGGTGCTCAACCATAGATGCCACAATGGCAACTATACAGTCGCCGACCGATTTTTCAGAAATAGAGGAGATTGCAAAAATTAAAACAAAAATTCATTCTCAGACATTACATGCCAAAGTAACGATCTGATTCTGCGGAATGCTGCAGTGGTGGGGGGGGGGGGGGGGGGGGGGGGAGTCTCCAGATTCTGACTGCCCTCATCAAAATGCGGCAGCCGCCAATGGGGTCGAACCTCGAGCTCAGCAGCACCAGTAGGCTACACCATGGTGGGTGGGACAGCAAAAATATAGTACAGATGCCATGGTTAGAGGTCTTGGCCATGCTGCCCGAATTCCGTTTGTAGGCTTCTGCCTAATGTGTACTTTTGCCAGTGTGCGCAGAGATAAGGCTGGCAGGCGCTAAATTTCTGTTGTTTCCCATTTGCCATGAGTCGGCAAGAAGTTGTGGTTTTGTCGCCAGGTCAACAACCTCTTTGTAACAACCATGCAGCACTTGGAAATGTGAGAATTTGCGTCATGAGCGAGAGCAAGGGTACAGGTAACAAACTGAGTCATCGTAGTTTGTGCATGGCAGTGATGCTTGCGAAATTGGGCACATAGATCTTGCCTGACAAATTTAACACCATAATGCACTCGAAATTTCTGTTGATATTTACATTAATTTCATAAAGATTGTAGCAGTGCCAATAGGAGGTCTGGATAATCAGGCATCCAAAAAATTGGTCAGTGACTGTACAGGATGTTTTCAGCATATAAACAGCACCTTGAATAACATGCTTGGTATATGCATCAACATTGAGTGCAGGAAGCACGAGGCTTTAGATTAACATTGGATCCCTTGGGTTCCTTTAGTGTGCTTTCTAAATCGTTATATGTGAATGCTTTTGCATTGCACCTGCTTCAGAATGAAGCCACGGCACAGCTGGGACTCCCCACCGTGAAGCACTGCACCAAAAAACTTACTGTATTTTTGTGCTTACAACTGGCACCAAAGCTCTAAAAAGTTAACGGTGAAGTTGGAGTGTGAATTGTATCTCAATTTCACCTGAAGGTGTGGCTTCCCGGCAGCGTGATTCGCGCTGCCGCGTTGCCACACCTCGAGGCAATCTTTTCCACTATTTAGTTTCGTTATCTCCTAGAGAACCAGACCCTCTCTCCACCATTGCATGTTGAAGCTCCCCTCCTTCATGGTTGTCCATTCTCCTCCTCTTTATGGGTGGGCATATTGTGTATAGTGAATAGTGCACATGGTGCCAGTGACCTCGTAGGTCACCTGTTTTTATGGTGCTCCCTCGCTCGATGCGAAGTGCTTTGCGATACGGCGGAGAGCGATATCACCGCGGCCCATGCGAGGGCTGCTCTGGCCACATTGTCATCCTCTGTCGCGTGAATGTTAGCTGCACCTGCGAAGTGATCTGATTCACATCAGATGTCCCGTGACTGATTCGTCTGCGATCACGTCCGTCATGTGAATCGAGCTTTATCAGCATTGCCGAAGAGGGGTAGAACAGAGATACTAGCCGAAGATACGAAGTGGATGAGTCGTGCATCTGTGAATGGACTGTGTTTATAAAGATTTGAGCGTTGCTGTGTGCAGTTATTGCCATGGGCTATACACACGGACATTTTCTTTTTATTTCATTGCTTTTGTAATTGGGGGTGTTGGTTATAAGTAGAAAAATATGGTATATAGCCAGTAAAGGATTAATGCCCCTGTCACATGGGCAAACTTAAGCGCCCTTCGGCCTATGTTGTCCTTGGTGTCAGTGTTTGTTGGCTTCTTATGATTCACCGCTAGTGTCATTCACAAGCTGCTACACGGGAATGCTTAGCAATACTTACTGCAGAGCGCACTCATCAGTGAGCCTGTAGCCTCATTAGCAATGAGTAAAAGTAATATTGAAAGCAGAGTCAGTAGTAATATTTTATAATGTTAAAAAAATTTCTAACTTTACAAGGTAACACTTGAAGAAAAAAAAAAGAAGAAAAAAAAAAGCAAGAACTCTAGCAATTAGGCTGTTTATGGCTTTGTCAGTAATGTCCATGCAATTTGGTGGACTGGTACTGGTGAACTTGCCATCCCTGCCGTCGTGTGTTTGTAAATGCTGTTTCTACCAATAAGGAACTGTTTTTGTGCGCACATTTGTACGCGTATGCTTTGCCTTCTGACTCTCGACCTCCATCCCCACCAATCTGAAAGAACAGTTTTCTTTCTCGTGTAGCAGCGCTGCGCCAGAATGACACTCGGTGCACTGAAGCGCCCTTGCTCAAAGTGCACTTTAGTTTTGGCCGTGTGACAGGGGTGTAACTGTGGTGGAACAACAAGCGACGCTGGAGACATTTTGAGAAGGGCAGCTGGTTACTGCCCTGACAAAGACAAGGCTTTTTGTTGAAACGCTGACTGCACAGACATTTCCTGACTGCCCCCTTTGCCTTTCATTGTGCCCTCACTGTCGACAAACCTGCGCTCCCTGCTGTCTAGAGGTTGGCTTTCCCAGAAAACTTAATCGTCCAGCAGCTGAGCTTATCTTACGTACTAAAATTCCACCTTAACAGGAGCATGTAACACAAAGCTGAGCGCAGATTTGCAGGTTATATAGAAATTAACAGAAAGAACGGCACATTCTCCTGGACGGCGAGCAACACACAAAATTTCTTTTGAATACTTTGTAATTTAATCGAATACAAATATTGAAAGTAAATTATTTGCCTGGTATCCGAAATTTCCTAATATTCAAACGCCTCTAACTTCAAGCGAAACAATACAAATATATTTCAGCTGTTAGGCAGACATGGTGTAACATAACAAACACACACCAATGATAGCCCATGCTTGGGTAAACTGCCCCCAAGATGCACTGTGCACAATTGCTGCCTGGGGTATTTATTTGTGCTGAAGTGCTGTTTTGATAAAATTCACTGTACAGAAATAAACACCTAATGACACCAGTTCTTAATAGCATAGTGAACAATAACCTATAATTATTTCATTGGGGCTAAGGGATCAGGCTTTTAAGTCGGGGGAGGGAGGTTCAGTGGAACCCTGTTGATACGTTCCTTAATGTTGCGTTTTCCCGGCTGCTATGTCACGCTTTCATGGTCGCAACCCAAATCCCATCGATGCCCATGTATTATGTCCCCATTTTGTACATTGCTATTCTGCAATGCTCCTGCATATTACGTTGCATCTGAACGCGGCAGTCAAGTAAATTTAGCAGTGCAGAGGCAAATTTGCTGCCACACGATGCTATGAAGCTGATAAATGCATACGTTGCAACAAGTCACCGTTACGTTGCAATAATAATAAAAAGAAACGGTGTTGCAAAAGCAGTTAAAATTTGCCGTAAGCAACCAAAGTTGCACAAGCATACCAAGAAAAACTTGCACAGAGCAGCTGGTGAAGCAGCCGATTGCACTCATTGGTTAAGTGTTTATTTGTATAAATCTATGGCAAACCGCACACTCTGGGCCAAAGCCACCATTTATTTTGGGGCCAGCAAGGGTCTACTGTACATTAAATAATGGCTGGTTCCCTAAAGTCAGCTTCACAGCAACAGAGCCACATTATGCAGTGAAGCATATGCAAAATATTGCATTGAATTGTATTAACAGCAGAAAGGGGTTACTGTCACCTAACATAGTAAGTGCTCCTTAATTATGTGTGCAACAGTCTCCAGTCAGAGTACAAGTGCTGAGACATCTGATAACTGTACTGACAGCCATTCAGACCCGTTTCTGGCACTGCTGTGGCGATTTGGGGCCTTCCCAACTGTCGCACTTTTTTTTCCATAGTCCCTTGAGGAACCTATCAACAGGGTTTTGCTGTAACGGCAAAAGCTAATGGGATGGTCAACATTAATTTAGCTGGTTTCCTTCAGAATGAAAATCAAGCACAGAGTCATAGAGATGGGTACCTTTGCTGGGCGCATCACCGGTGGTATTGGCAAGTACTGGAGCTATAAGCACATGCATACAGTGCTTGTAGAAGAAGTTGAGAAATTCAGACTTCTGGAAGGGATGGGGTAAGAACGGAGAGAAAAAGATGTTGCCATTTTTACAAGGAACACACCCCCAAAAGAAAAAGATGTAATTGAAAATCCGTACATGTAAGTGCATGCGGCTCTTTCACTGTGTTCATGCAGTTGTCGCTGTACGTAGGCAGCCGTAATTTTAGAGCCGCATAGATGCACCACTTAAGTTAACAGAGATAAAAGCAAGAAAAAGGACAAAGACAAAGGAAAAATATATTTATTTTTCTGTGTGTGCGCGTAATAGAACGTGTTAACTGTAGGCAAGAAAGGGTAGCTTACATCTTTCCATGCTGTATCAGAAAACAAAAAAGAATGCCCACTTGTCCCTAACAAAACTTCAAATATACATCATGTAGCACAATCCCAAACACACTTAACATCTCAGTCAAAAGCAAACATGCACAAAAAGAGATGTTCTGCTTTGACAGCCACAGGCGTCGACAAACTGTCCATCCATAAATATTTCTGGAAACTTCTCACTTGCCCAACACTACAGACACCCTTATTGGCCAACCAGATCCAATTACAGGATGGCTTCTAACCCTGTAATGCCCATAGGTCCACATAAAAAAAAAAAGAGGTTTGAAAGAACTTGTTCGACCTTGTTCCTTATCATGCCGAGTAATATTGTTACAAAATGCACACTGAAATTATAATGATAATTAAGTTAATTACTAAAGCAACTGATCAGTAATTGCTTTGCTTAACTATTCACAACTGAATACTTTCTCAGGTGTATCAGAACTACCACTCGACAATAATTTTCAGTGCTTATAGGGGGGAAGGGGGAGGCAGCCCTCATTAGCCTGGTTGTTGAAAAATTGGCACAAGTCACTGCAGTCAAACGCCTTTTTAACGAAGCACTCAGGACCTCCAAAACTTCATTATGGGGGTCACTTAGTTGTAAAGATCAGGCAAAGTACCCCTCCCGACCTTATGTCACTGAGGTTCGCGTATGCTCCTCGGCAATACCAGAGAGCATTATAAGGTAGGGCTGCAGACCATTGAATGCTGCTACTGCCACCATTGTGAATGCACATTTATTGTTTCTCTCCAGGCTCTTCCCCACTGTTTCCTTCGATGACATCCTTGGTCATCAGATCAAAGCAATTGACGTCAAACTCGTCAAACACGTACCTAGTTGGCACTGACCTCAGCTCAACAGTGACTGCCAAGGGCAGTGGTGGCACAGCTAGATGCATTCCTTGTAAAGCAACAAATTAGCCTTTGGGGACATTGACATTCCTTCGTTGCGAAGGCAAATTCGTTATACTTGTCTTTGCTTAGAGACATTCATAACACATGAAAGACAGGAATTCGGCCAGGTCACACGAAACCCTTCGTCATGCAGGTAATTCAGTTGTAGGGGCGTTCGTCGTAGAGCCGTTCAACTGTGGACAAGCTTGATAGTGCTCGGCCTGTTCTTATCGCATGCTTGCCGCCTGTGTTCGCTCGTCGTAGCTTTGTCATTGGGTGACCCACCATCAAATTATCAGCCCAGAATGGGCTACACAAACAGTGTGTGCTTGCTCTAAACAGGTGTGTGAGAGTAACACATTCTGGTCTATAGCCTCTCCATTAAGTTACCCGTGCTGTAAATGAGAATTCTGAGTATCGAAACAGCAGAGCATATATGACCTGTTAGGCATTACAAGGTTAAGCATATCTTTATAAGCGAAGGTATGGCTAGGTGCACAAGTGGACTAAAGAAAAAAAAAAAAAATTCAATGAAAAGGAAGAACTCACAGTGTCAAGGGAAAGCATGTTCTCAGGGTCAAGCAATAACCGCAAGATGCCTGAAAGCTGTACCGCCCCACCAAGGTCTGGAAGAATTAAAAAATAATTATCTTGTAAGTCAACTTCGCTGTATTAGGTGCAGCATTAAAGTGTTGACGAGCTTTTGTACGAACCTGGGTCAGGATCACAGATCATCTGTTCAATGATGATGTTGATCAGCAGTTGATCCTGCACGAAAGACCATGACTAACATAAGGACACCACAACTAAAAATAGTCATAGTAAGATTTAATTCACAACTTCAATTCTGGGCTTATTACGTGAAAAAATCACGATCTTATTATGAGGCACGCTGTAGTAGGGGACTCTGGATTAATTTTGACCACCTGGGGTTCTCTAATGTGCACCTAAATATAAGTACAGTAGACTTCTGTTAATTCGACTCCAGTTAATTCAATTTTTTGGTCAACTCGATCCTGGATGAAGGTACCCAGCCCCTGCCCATGCATTTCTATGGGCCCAAACATTTATTGCTATGATCCTAAAATTGGCCTTTGCCAGACCCTTAATGATGATCCTAATAACCCGTTTAGTGGCATAGTCTTTCTCGGCAGAGCCTGCATTGAATTAGATGCCTTAAGCACATATCTCATCGAAAACGCCAATTCCCCCCCCCTAGGTCAATGTTCAAACAATAACCGTAGCTAACAATGTCCGATTAAGGTATTTACACGATTTTACCCCCCCCCCCCCTTCTTCAAGAAAATTGGGCCAAAATTTGCCTGCGCGATGCAGTCAAATACTAATACCAAAACCGTGGGAAGCTGACTTTAGGAAACTGGTCTCTGTTGTACAACACATATTGAGACAACTTTTCTTGCTAAAAAATCGGGAGCACATTAGACTCCTACTTTGGGCACATAGAAAGTGGGCAAGCATTTGATTCAGAGGTGTGTTACAGTGGGGAAAATAGTGCCAAACAAATCAGCGGCGTTTTTTTGGCATTTTTACTGCATCTTGTGTAACTCGACCCACTGGACAATTCAAACAATTCATCAGTCCCACCAAGGTCGAATTAACGAAGTCGGCTGTACACATGAGTGTTTTTCAAAGCATTTCACCCCCATTGAGATGCAGCCGGCAGGGCTGGATTTGAACACGTTATTTTGCAATGCCACATCCACAGCCCTACTGCGGTGGGTACAGTAAGAAGTTTCAAATACTTTTGTGATAGAAGTTACCGGTAACAAACCCACACTAGAAATAAAAGCAGCAGTGTAGGCTTCTTAGTACACCCAAGTATAGCAATATGAGAAAGTGATAGTTCCTCACGACTTCTGAGGTGAGTAAACTTTTGCAGTTTAGCGGACAGTGAGTTTGTCTACATCGTTTGGGAGCGACAGAGAGAAACTGTAAGCACTGAGAGTGTGTTATTGATGTTCCACTGTACTTGTGTAAATGTGGATAATGTCCGCACCCGATGCGTGCTGGTGCGAGAAGGCTAAGAGGTGGCAGAAGATTTTGATCCCAGTCGTGCAGAAAAAAACATGGAAGGGATCCTACTGCTCCGCAAATGTCATGCCTGGCTAGTCCGTGCAAGATATTGCACCTTTATATTTTCCCATCTTTTACATGGTTTTCTATGAAGGCAGCACAGAGAATCTGTCAAGTCCATCAAATTTGGCTTATCAAGGAAGGACACACAGTGGGTGCCCCAATGCAATGCCCCACATTTGAAAATTAAGTGACCTTCAAAATCAACAGAATATACAGCAAATATGTCATCACAATCATGCTTTTGTACATATCATTTTCGATGCCCTGAACAACCGTAGCCGACGCCTTCTCAATGAGTGGTACGCTGAAATCTTCCCAAGGCTCCTTTATGCATTCAACAAGATGTACTGCGTTCATTTTATTTGTTGCCTATGTTTACTACCGTTAATGCAATGTACATTTTACAGATGCAGAGACATGGCCAATGACATTGCACAAGCACTTCAGTTGTCAAACAGTCGTGGAAATTGAAGGTGTGCCAAACTCTTTGGAAACATGCGTGCGTGACAATGGGGGAACGCCACTCACGTCGTCCTGCACGTTGGACTGCTGGAATGCGTACTCGCGCACCATGGACGGACTGTAGTCCACTAAGTAGGAGAGGATGTCGATGGAGGCCGTCTTGATCACTGTGTCCTCCATGCCCTGTGCACATGAGAGAGAGAAAGAGAGAGGGTGCAGGTTTGTGAGAGAATGTCGAACCAAACAGGCTGCCGATTTACACCATGGTCTGTCTGGCCATGCTTGTGTAATGTCTTTCCCTGTCGGTTTCGAATTTACTAACCTTTTTAGACAATAATGTACATGCCAAAGGTTGTTACCGCTGCAAAAGTGATCACTGTACGCAGCACCAATTCACATTTGCCCGCATCACCATTTTTTTGGAAGTGCAAGAATGACTATTCAATGTGCAGTGTACTAAAGCTATATAAAGTAGGGATGTGCGAATATCAAAATTTTCGAATACGAATCAAATACGAATACTTAGCAGCAAGTACTGAATAATGATATCCACATGCATTTATTAGCAAGTTGGTTTATCTTAACACGTTAAACATTGCAATTACGTTGTAATTGTTAAAAAAAAATTGACATTGTAAGCCGTTATACAAAAAAGTCATGTACTTGGTTCATGTTAGCTTTGGAAAATTGAGTAATTTCTGCTAGTTGTCTGTTCTCACCAACATGCGCCTTACTATACCGCATCAATCTCCCATAAACTCGGAGGCACCTGACCCTGTACCAGTCATCACTCGTCGCATTTGCCGTCAAGCAAAAAGCTCAGGTTTGGATGTGGAACTGGCAAAACGGTGCACTGTCGCTGTTCGCGAACCCAGGCCCCTTGCTACTGAGAGGCTGGCTTTTCTGTACAGCTCAGATGTCCAGTGGCCAAGCAAAAAGCTCAGGTTTGGATGTGGAACTGGCAAAACGGTGCATTGTCGCTGTTCGCGAACCCAGGCCCCTTGCTACTGAGAGGCTGGCTTTTCTGTACAGCTCAGATGTCCAGTGGCTAATGCCCGAACCACTGGCACGCGCCGAAAGCTTCGGCGCGCGCTGGCAAGCGAACGCGTCGCTTCGCTTCGCCTGTAGGGAAAGGGCGCGCAACCACTGGAGAAAAGCTCCGACGCGCGCCGAAGCTCGCTCCTCGGCTGCGGCGCACTGTTGCTGGACTATTCCGTCTTCATCCGTCAAAGTCCGGCCTAAAACAGCCTGCTGTAAACTAAGCTTGAAACAATAAGTTAGTGATCTGTATGTGCTTTTAGATATAAAAAACACGTTTGAATAATGAATATACACCTGCCCCAACAGTTTGTTTTTATTTTTGAAGTAACAATAGCGTACAAAATATCGACATCAGCGCTCGCGCGTCGTCTGTCTGCAAGATCGCTTTGCGAACACCTGCGCGACGATGCCATATATCAAAAACTGTTGTACCATTTCATTCTTTGGTAGCTTATTGCACAGCCAACTATGTAAGAATTAGGCGTGCAATGTATAACTGAAAAAATCTGTGTTGGAAATATTGCCACGTAGTAGTGACGGTAAATAAATAGTGCCGGCTCAATCGCAACGATAGCGGCGAGCAATGTCGGCAATCGTAGAAAATCTCATCTGCGGGTCAAGCGCGTCGGTTTGCATACGTCAGTCGTCGAAAGGTACAGCCTATTCGCTGGTGCCCGCGCGCCATCCAGAAACTACAACACAATTCGTGTCGCGTATGCAATCAGATTAGCAAGGTTCGTCGACAACAGACAGAACCATCGATAACATTCGCGAAACTTCCGATACGTTCAGGCGCATCCTGCACCGAGCGATAACGTTTAATATTTTTTAGCCGGTGAAATACGGTAACCGGATACAGATAAAGCATCCGTGTCAATATAATTATGCTTGTTGGTGCATGAGAAAAACGTGAAAAAGTGGGTTCTGAGAAAATCAGCAGAACAGAATTGAAACACCTGTAGCACTCAAAAAAAAAAGAAAAAAAAGCTAGAATAGCTAAAATGTATGCAATTCGTATCTTGTCTCCCCCCAATTCTTGATTCTGCCAAATTTAGCCCATGGAGCACCTCTATTATTCTAGGTTGTTTTGATGCATCAACACCGCATCCGGAGGCCTTCACATTGAGTGTATTGCTGCAAAACATTTTCACAGTGTAAGGGCCATGTTCTATTGTAACTGGTTTCCACATATCAAGTTTGCCTTTCATTAAATTAATGAAATGACATACCATCAGATAATACAAGCTTGAGAATTAAAGGGTTTTAATAGGAGTCTTTCGTTGCCCTTTGCCAAGTCGTACTATTGAAGCACTTATTCGAATGTATGGGAGCAGCTCATTTGCATAGTATAAAAAATATATAAACAGGTTATTTTCACAATTTATACACTTCGTCACCACAAAAAGAAAAATTGTAGTTTATTGTTTTCAGCCTGCTATGATGTTTTGACCGAGAAAGATATATTCAATTTTTTCTGCGAGGCACGGAATAATTGCTGTGGCATATTATTTTATTGCACAACACTGCATACAGTAGCCAGCCATTATTAAAACTCAGAAGAAATCAATAGCACAATGCATATGATCAGGCACATAACATATTATTGCACTTTCTTAATTCATGCCAGAACGACGACCACAGGTGTCCTTCTCCAACAAGGTCAGCATCCATCGTGCCTCCTTACCATCGGGCTTCACACCCTCAGCACGTTCAACCTCAGCTTTGTGGTGTTTAAAGCAACCTCAAGTGTGTCTTACGGTTCCAGGGATAAGAAAGAAGACCGTCCTGCCTACCTTGGCCTTGAAGCAAGCAGCTCTGGATTGTTTGCACACTTTCTACTTTGGTCGAGTCCACATATATACGGATGGTTCTTCCACTCAGACCAGCTCCACCAGCGCAGTGGTTATACCATCATGATCACTAAGCCTCCAATACAAGATTTCTCACTTGACAACATCGACCGGTTTGGAGCTTGTTGCCCTTCGAGGTGCCGTTGATTATATTAATAACCAACCGGCTAATCGGTGGGCAATATTCTGCGATTCAAAGGCGGCCTTACAATGTCTTCTGTCATCTCTTCGTCGCGGGTCATGTGAACAACTCGTGTCGGAGATACGAGAAATGCACCATCACGTGATCAAGAAAGGACACGACGTCGTGTTTCAGTGGCTGCCTGGTCATTGCGGTATCTCCGGCAATGACCTCGCTGACGAAGCTGCTAGGAAAGCCCACGAAGGAGCAACCCTTGTTTCTATACCTTTATCGCGGACCGACGCAGCCCAACACTTAGGCAAGCTAGCGCACTCTTTTGACATTGGAAAAGTGGCACACACCTGAATTCACTTAACATCGATTGCATTCCCTCGATCCCTTTATGCAACTGCGGCTGTTACCAGGTCTTCCGCAAAATGAGGAAACAGTGCTGTGCCGCTTACATTTGGGCGTCGCATTCACTAATGCATATGCATTTTTGATTGGAATGGCTGATAGCGCCGAGTGCAATGCCTGCGGTGTCGAGGAAACCATAGAACACCTACTGTGCTACTGCCCATCTTTTGAAGATGAAAGGAAAGACCTCTGCACAGCTCTCAATCAGCTAGATGGAAAGCCGTGCACCTTGAACAAGATCTTGGGACCATGGCCTCGCATATCGTAGCTACAAAAGGCCACAAAAGCGCTGCTGCGATATTTGAAAGATATCGGATTGAGTCAGCGTCTGTGATCCAAACGAAGTGACCGACTGATATCCCCAGTGGACTTCCTCTTCTTTTATCTTTCCGTCCCCCTTTCCCTTTCCCCAGTGTAGGGCAGCCAACCGGGCTCAGTTCTGGTTAACCTCCCTACCTTTCATCTATCATTTTCTCACTCTCTTATTAATTCATGCCCTTTCTTTAATTGCACAAAAGCTACTGCACTAAAATAGTATACTAGTACATACTTAAAAAGCACAATTTTATACTACGATAATAATCAATCATTAAAATTTTTATTGTAGTGCCCAGGAACAGCTAGAGAGCCTTTGTACTGGTGCACTTAACGAGCACTATGTGAGACAAAATGTAGAGAAAACATGAATGTAGTAGACAAAAAAATGGAAGATAGAGAAACAAATAGGGAAAAACGGAAATGCGGAAAAGTAAAAGGAAGTTAATCCTACGTGATCATCTACAGATACACAATACACAGGAAATGAACTCTGAAGTATGTTTTGGAGTCGAGTCTTATTAGCACAATCTTGTAACAAGCCCAGGCTACGAATGTGGAATGCTACCTGGTATACTGTTGCGGCACGAACAAATGCATATGATCAAGAAGCTTTAAGGAATGTATAATGTCATGGACCACCTTATACAGGAACAAAAGGTGCGATTAATTAAGACTTGAATCTAGAGGTGCGAGTTGAAGTATATTTGAGAAGGCTCAACTGTGGTCGCCAGAATGGCAAAAGTGGTGCTTGAAGATAGACATCAATTTATTCTGGATGCGTTCAATGAGGTCAGAATTAGATTTGCTCATTGCACCCCCCTGCTACACAGGCATACTCTAGTAGTTGGAGGCACACAGCAGAATTTCAGAAACACAACAGGTAAGTGGAAATCATGCAATATACGGCATGCAATTCCAAGAGCGTGAAGGGCATCTTGTGTAATTATCTATGTGAAGAGAAGCTTAGCATTTTGTCGAAGTACACACCAAGATCTTTCATTTCATCGACCCTAAGGAGTGGAGCATCATGTAGGGTGTATCAAAATTTCACATGGTGCGTTTTGTGCATATAACTTAATGCCATAGTGTTGGAAGCATTTAAGAGTCCTGCTGTGCCCAATTGTGTAGACAGCGTCTCAAAGGGGTAAGCTCTGTGGAGGAAATGCCATCAACACCACAAGAAAGGGAAAGTTTAAGGCACTTCATATACTTGGAAACGAGGTTTTCATTGACTGTTAGCATACACTGTGCCAGACTGAAAAGGAAGGTTACTTGAAGCATATTTCACACGATGTAGCAAACAGAAATGTTCTGCAAAGGCATCAGCAGTGTTCGAGACACCACCACTATGTTCATGAAGAAGACGTACATCTTTGGCACTCCTTTTAGAAGAGAGAGCCCACAAAGCTCCAGAAATATTTTTAATTATGTGTCACGCTGGCTTCAACACAATCAATGTGGTCAAAGTGATGATTCTAATAATAATAATAATAATAATATTATTAGTGGTAACTTGGCACACTAGACTAAAAAGAAGGCTGATGCCTGTATGTTAGAGCATCTGATAACCAGCCATCTAAAGCAGGAATTTGCAGGATGCAGAAGACACTTCCTTCCCCTCCACGTGCACACACACTTGCTCAATAACACAGCACGGCACACACGCATACATTCGACAGGTGCACAACACACAGGAGTGCCAATGAAGTCTGGTTCCAAGGAAGGAGAATCCAAATCGCCAGGGGGGTGGAGAGAAAGCTCTGCATGCCAGATATAATCATGGAGTTGTGGTGTCGGGCCATAGAGGCGTGATGAGGGCTCAGGCTGTGCTGACCGCTTGTTCAGACAAACTGAAGAAAGATTAGTGCTGTCCAGAGAGACGTCAAACACCCTGCAGTATAGACTAGTGCAATGTTGCGTTGGTGTTGCAGGGTGTGCTACTTGAGGGGTTTGAGGCAATCCTCGAAGGCTGGCATGAGCTTGTGACAACCGAAAACACGGGAGTAAAGGGTGCGTATTGTCCGGCGCTGAACAAGCTTAAGCTTGTTAGCGTCACGAGTTTGGTACGGGAACTATACTGATGAGCAGTACTCAAGTCGTGACAGAATGATAGAAGTGTAGAGTGCTCGGAAAACCTTAGGTCATCAGGGAAGGGAGACACGGGACACAAACCCAAGAAAGGGCCGGTGCTTACATACAGTGCTGGTGACATATGCGGAAAAGCTGAGAGAACAGCTAAATGCTACACCCAGAATGGGAAGGGCCCGAACAGTCTTTATAGAAGTGCCTCCAAGGAAGAAGGTTGGACATGCAGCACTTTCGTTGTAGCTGATACGCATGGCAGCCCTTTTTACAGTGCTACTACAAAGTTTGATATTGTAGGCCCAGTCGTTCACCTTTACGGAATGTATTTATTGTAAGCACATATGCTGTGCATCGGCATATTGTTGTTGTGGAAGCGTTAACTTGTTAATCAAACACATTCTCCGCAGATGCATTAGTAACTTGGTTTTGAGTAGATCTTTGTCCTGACTACAATTTATAGTATCGCAGCAAGAAACATTTTAGTAGAGGCTGAAGGGATTCCAGCAGTTTAAGCATACTGACTGCACAAAACACTGATGACACCTTTTCACCTTCCCCACAATGCACTCACACCATCTACACTTTCCATAAGCAAAAAGTGAGATAAAAAATCAATTACAGTTTCATTGACTCAGTACTTGCTGCTTCTGAAGCGGGCATCGAAGCAATCGTGGTATACGCTGCTACATGCATAGGTCTTGCATGATGCAGGTCCTGCTATGCACTGCACACAGGGCACACGTTGCAAACAGATAATTTCTTTTTGCAGTGCTCAACTATAACGACACACTGACTCAAACATGACTGCGTTGTCACGTATGCTTCAGTGCGTCAGTGTTCTTGATTACTTCACGAGCGATTTATGCCCGACTAGCCCAAAAGACGGACGCACTAGAAAGAAGTGAGTGAGTGAGTACAGTGAACTTGTACTGAACTGGATTCACATGCCGAATAGAAGAGCGCAGTGTCAGCTGAAACAGGCGGCACGGCTGATTATGTAAGTACTTCCAATAGTTCGTCAACTAGTGTATTTCGCTTTCGGAAGTTATCTTTACCACTGGAAACAGCGCAGAGCTTGCCCGTTAAACTTGAGTCAACCGACACCTCACGAAACACGCCGCGGTTGACCAACCCAACTTCGACACGGTTCATTCACCACATCACAGGTCACACGAAGTCAAGAGTGCCATATTTTAAATCACTGCAGCACCAAACGGACCTGAAAATTCATTTCCTTCGACAGAGTTTCTCAGGTGAGTTCGTTCACTCGCCAGTTACGAACTCGATGGACGCGCTAGGCCGACGCGTAACGTAAACAACATCGGCAATAGGCGAGTGTTGATTATCCAGACTTCGGAGCTCGTAAACGTGTTTCCATTCGTTTTGAGCACAAGAATATGCACATACAACAAGCACAGACGTTGCGGCAATCGTGATTCGGTTGGCTGTTTTAGCAGACGATCGTACCGAGCCCGGCGGAACCCAGTGGGCAGGTTGGATTAGTCGGCGTCGTTCGAAGTCGCTTCGGATCCACGTCGCACTGCCACAACCCACGGTCGTCGGTCGGTTGATCGTGTCGTTGTCGGCCTACTATCACAACACTGTCTTTCAGGAACACTGTCGCGCGCGTCGTGCGCCCAAAAAACTCGGACGATCGTTGGTGCCGGCGTCTCCGCACGGTCGGCCATTACAGGCCTAGCAGCCGGAGGCTCCGCAGCCTCCGATTGGTTGACGCCTGCGAGGCGTCGCAGCCTCTCATTGGTGCACGCCGGCGCAGCTTCGCCGCGCGTCGGCAAACTTCTAGCATCGGCAGTAGACATAATCGCTGCGCGACGTTCCGCTTCAGCGAGTTCCCGACCGACGCTTTGACGCATTTGACCCTTCGGCGCGCGCCGAAGCTTTCCAGCGCGTGCCAGTGGTTGGGGCATAAGCGTGTTTTACAGGCGAAATTTCTACAGCAGCATGAAATTATCGCTAAATTCAGCACAAAATCGGACACACTTTCTTAGATAGATGGAAATAAACACTAAGAAGCATGTTTTCTCCCTCACAGCAAGCAATACATTCGATTTGTTTCGAATATCCGTATCCGATCGAATATTCTAAAATTTTTGAATGCATAGTTTTCTAATCGAATATGAATATTAAAAATATAATATTCGATATTTTTTATTTTCAAATATTTGCACACCTCTAATATAAAGCCATTCCGTACTTCCACCTAGGCTTAGGAAACTCCGGGTAATACAAGAGTAAAAAATTGGCTGGAAATCTTTACTCACCAAAGTAATTTCCAATGCTTGTAGAATACCTAAACTTGATAGTGTCTGTAATCAGAGGGGAAGAGCAAAAAGGCATAATCAGTGATCTCACTCAAAGTGAAGCATCATTTTTATTACATTCCCAGAGGCTAAAATATATAAAAACAAAAGCCAATAAAGCCTACCTTCATTAATTAGACTCGCCTTCTAATCCAAATTCAACAGCACCTAAAGGTTTCAAAAGGTGTGTCCCTGCAATTTCTCCAAGCTCAAGTGCCAGACAATTGAAGCCAATTTAAGTGTCCAGTTCAGGTTGATTGTGAAGGTTGTAATCAGTGAAGCTGATTGTGATCAGCAAAGCTAATTAGAAAAAGAAAAGCAGATCCAAAGCATATTTTGGAATTTACTGCATTTGAAGCTTTGGGCAGGTGGTTAATTAAGACTACAGTACACTTTCTGCATTACACGTGCTATGAACAACAGATAGGTGAAAGTGCTCATCACGATGGGTTGGTGGCAAAAACTATGAATGGCGACGTGTGACAACCCGCGAGGAGATCTGCTGGTACTGAAATAGGAAACTGAGTGCGTAGGAGGTGCCTATGGCTTTCGATCGCACATGCCTTGAATCTTTTCTTGTTTACATGGTATCCAGCAGCTGTAAAACGTGTCACACGAATGTAGTTTGGTGGTATAGCGGCATAGCTGTATTAGGTCATTTCTTGTGTTCTCGATTGCAAACGTTGCCATAGGAAAAGTGTACAAAATGGGATCGTAACAGCGAGGTTCTACCGTACTTGTTGCAGTGATAACATTTAGGCATCGTTTATGTTTCACTGCTTCATTCCTAAGTGAGCTAAAGCCGTCCATCAGCACACCTGTAAGGTTAGTACAGAGGGGGCAACGTATAAGCAGGTTCGATATTTCAGGCTGTCTGATGTCCTATGTGTGTGAGCTACTAACAAGATAGCAGCAGCAGCAGTCAGGAAAGTCTGGAAGGGTTTGCCTAGAAAGCTTCGCTTTCAATTTAGGGGTGGAGAGATGACTAGTCCTCCAGCCCACTGCTATGGCCTCCATATTTTAACCTGCATTGCAACAGCGGCCCTTACGGACACGCCTCCACATATCAAATGCACGCCATTCACTGGTTGTCAAGAAAGCAGCACCGGGAAATATGAGAACGGTAGGCAGCAACTTTTTTGCAAAGAGGGCAAAGAGAGAATAGCAGTTATTAGCATCTTATTGCTTCTCCTTGCGCAGGCACACTGAAATGCAATTACGCTTACACGGCGTTATAGCTTCACAGGCATGCTGCACACTTATCTCAAAGTCGCATGACTCGCACAAAAGTATTCTCTGCAGGCAACATATGTCCGCTCGGCATTTTTCGCAAGAACAAACAGAGAGGGAGAGAGACGTACCTTAAAAAATGATTCTCTACACTGTGGCTGTAGCGTTTGTGAAAATGTACAAAACTCCTTGAGGAAAAGCACAAGGTCCCGTCGCTTGTCATCGTCTGTTGCCTCATCTGTCAGCTGGGCAAAAAGTTCACTCAGGAACTTTTCGTCCTCCTGCAACCATGTAACCAACATGAAAGCAAACATCAATGCAGTGGCAAAACAGGTCTACGAAGCAGCCATGTGGCAAAGTCGAGAACAAGAACAGTAGAGGGAAACAATGAGCTCAATTTTTATTAGTCAGAACTTTATGTAGTGACCGATAATGCAGCTAGAGAAGGCATAGTGAAAGTTGTGTTAAATTGCCATGTATAAACAATAATGTAATCAGAAATGAAAGTGGGTTGACCACTTGCTGGAGATGGGGCCGATCCTACAGACATGCGGTGCTTTACCTAGTACAGCAAAACCTTGTTAAACCGTACCCAGTTAAACAGTAGTTTCGTTTTGAATGTAGTAAAGTAAAAACCTCACATAATGCGTTTTGTATCCGCATAAACTTTACCGGCTTATTGTGTACATATCAGTTAACACATGGCGCTTCTGCTTTTCGTCACACAATCATGGCGGTGTGTTGTCCCCATCGGGCGGCCCGGCAGAATAAGCCACAGAGATCAGCACAAGAGCCTCCAAGAGCCCTGTGCGTTCGAACATGAAGCCACATCAACATCAAGATTATTTCGGCGCTGTGCCAGAGTGTTGCGACATTATGTAAGCTGGGACTCGCATCATGCCGAAGCGCAGGTAAAAAACATTCGAGTGCTCAGTGTATAAGAAAAATTGGGCATTGTTCACACTATCGAACATGGCCCGAAGAAGTCGGCGCTGGCATGTGACAAGGATCTACCCTTGACTATGGAGTGTAGCATTTGGAATATGAAGCTGCTTGGTAGAGCTGCTGCGACCGCGAGTAGATGCCCGATACGAGGTTCGACTTTTCACCATCGTTGCTTCTGTTGTTGCCAAAGGGTCACCTAACAACACTGATGAGGACGACACGGAAAAGGACAGCATGGGCGATTGAGGCTCAACAGTGGCAGAAGCTGCGAGTTACGTGAGCCTCATGAATGAAATAGTCGAGAACAGCACCCTGCAATGAAAAAGGCACCCTGTGACTTCTGCAACCCCAATGAGGAATCTGCCATGCGAGTATTTGCCAAGAAGAGGGGACTGGCTGGAAAGCTGGCTCGCAGCTTCAGTAAGTATGAGTTTCAGTTTGTCGCTGCTGGGCCGTCGCGACATCAAACAAAAATAAGACATTTGTCACTCGAAGTGAATAAATACTGAATGTTTTTGCACTTTCATCGCATTCTCTCCGAGTTCAGTTTTTGACAGGTGCGTGGGTGATCTCATGCTATTTCCGTTAAGGGGGGACACGGGTCTTTGCGGCGAAAAAAATCGCGAAAAAATCGATTTTTTGAAAATGAAATTTTCGATTTCTACGGCTAATATTCCTTTAATTCACAAAGTTTCAAATCTCAGGGAAGAGTATTTCCTCCGCAATATCAAGTTATAACATCACTGTGAGCTGAATTCCGCGCAAAAACAGCCCTTTTTATAGCGGCGCATAGCTCTTTTTCTATGCGCGCGATTGCGGCCATCTTGGTCTCGTTGGAAAGAGGAGCCTTCCTTCTTTAATTTCCCGCCAAAAGTGACTTCGTCGGTACGCCAGTGACGTTGACATCCGGGGAAGAAAAAAAGCCCGAACGCGCGATCCGATTTGTTGACTAGTGCATATGACCAAAAACACATGCTGTGGTTGGCTGCGCGAGGTTCCCATCGTCTGCTCCACTCCGCAGGCGACGCGACGGCGTGCCTCGTAGGTTTGTTGGCACACGCCCAACGATGTCCAGTCCACCGGGGAAGTTCACCACGAGGCACAAGTTCGGCAAAAGGAAGCGATCAGCTTATAACTTTCAAAAGCGCTCCATTGCTTCTGAAAGCATCGAGAGTAGCTCGCCGCCAACCGCAAATGATGCCGAAGCCGCGGACGATGCCGAAGTAGGCCTATCCAGCTCACAAATGAGTGAAATCGTTATGGACAGCGGCTGTGTTCGGCGTGACACTGCAATGTTTGCAGCGTGCGGATTTTTTGCAGAGGGAGATGAATGCTCAAAAAGTTCTTGCGTCAACGCCAGCAACAAAGCGGGTGTTGGATTTGCTCACTCGCGCCGACGGCGCTGCAGCTGCGCCAGTCGACGCCGAGGCAGGCTTCGCTATCCTCAGTAGGACTCCGTGAACGCACTGATGTCGTTTGTCAAGTGCAAGGTGTGCGGCGGAAGCGTCGCAGGAGGCAAAAGCGAACGGTAAGTTGGCCTCGCCATAAAGATCGTTATCACATGCGCGTGTTGCGGCGATATCGCGTTGGCGTGGAGATCGACCCGCGTGAACGACAACCTTGCCGCGCGCGCGATGCAAGTCACCGGGAATCGGCGAAAGGTGCCAAACGATGTTTTTGCTGCATTTGGGTGGCCGTGGTCAGGGCGACTACTTTCCTGGTGGCTTTTAGCCACTTTCACTACAAAATAATGCAAAATTATTTCTGTACTTTTGATTAAAAGTGAATGTATTCCTTTTTTCTCGTTTTCTCGAAACACCGACTTTTGACTTGTTGCTGATTTGCTGCGGTGATATCTCTGCCTTCAAAGCAGATAGAGCCATAATTTTTGTTGTGGCTTGTAGCTGAGGGTGCAAAGTACACAATGGTAGGGTCAGATTTCGGAATTTAAGCTTTAAAAATGTTCACTTCTGCTTTAGATCAGACAGTGGGGTAGCCACAATTCGAACAGTAAAGATTGAATTGCTATAAAATTGCTAATATTTGATGTATCAAAATAGTATTCCTACCATTGTGTTCCTTATGTTTTCTAGTACCCAGGCATGCGCCAATATGAATTTTGTAGTGCATTTGTTCCCCCTATTGTTTGTGCAAATTATGAACAATGAATTTCATTTATCTTCAGAACTAAATGGCCTAAATAATTACATATTTGAAATCAGCACAGAAGTCTTAACAAGAATGGAAAGTTTCATGAATATTGATGGAAAACATCATGAACATTATTTGAAGAGCAGTGTCCCCCCTTAAAGGGGTTGAGACACCAAATTTTGAGGCTATAAAAAGCATGTTGTAGGCTGCTTCCGTATGCAAGGACACCCAGAACGAGGTATTGGACGCTGCAAACATTTCAAAATAATTTTAATTGAGCTCCAAAGAGTCATTAAAAACTCCTTCTCGTAGTCGAGACCCATCGCTAGCGCGGCAGTTACTACGTCACAGAGGAGGAACGAAAATATTGACGTCATAGCACACCAGCACAAAAACGTGGCGTATGATGAGTAGCGATGAAATGCCGATTATGGAGCCTGCTGAGCCGAGCAACCGAGCATAGCCTCCACTACGACCGAGCTACAGGCATATAGAAATCCTTTCTTAATGCAAAGAAGGGGCAAGGCGTCCAGACACGGACACAAGAGGAGAGAAGTGCACAACACGAACGCCGCACGCCGGCCCGCGAACGGCAAACTGCGTGCGGCGAGTTGCCCTGCGGACAGGCCTTTACACGTTTGAGTGCAACACTAGCCGGCCGACTCCGAAAGGGACCAGGATATGCGGCGTTCGTGTTGTCTGCTTCTCTCCTCGTATAGTCGCGTAGTTCGGCAGCTCGGAGCGGACTCTCCTTTGCTTGGCCTTTCCACGTTACCGGCCCGTCCACGTTACCGGCACGGAAACTCGCCGCACTCCGTTTGCCGTTCGCGGGCCCCCGTGCGACGGCGGTTTTGCTAGCGAACGGCGAGATTTCCTTGCCGTAGAGAGGACGGGCCCGGGACCCATTTGTGCGGCAGCCGTACGGCGAAGCGGCCAATCAGCGACCGAGGAGTGGTCGCTCTGGCATCGACGGCAGCTTCACCGCCTCGGATCGTTCGGCGCCGCCGATATCGTCGCTAGGCCTTTTCCGGTTCACTTCAAAGCTAATGCTTACGGCGCTTCGGAATGAATCACCGACTCTCACAAGCCGCAATATTTTCTTACCGTTGTTGTCGCTCTTCACAATAATTATAATAATCGCGACATGCACTTCGAATCGCCAGTGGTTGACCTCTGCTGGCAGAGCACGCGTATGCGCGAGCAGACGACGCAGCATAGTTTTACGTCACTATTTTTTGTGGGCCACGTGACCAAGCCATGTTGCGTTTCCTCCTCTGTGACGTCATAGCATCCCCCAGAGCCCAGAAACCGAAACCGAAATCGCTCGGTATAATAATGCTATTATTAAATTATTTATCGGATATATATGAATCCCGCTGTGTGTATCGTGCTCCCTGAAGCATGACGCAACGTTTGAATCAACAAACGCATGAACGAAAATTTTGATGTCTCCACCCCTTTAAGCAAGACTACCATTTAGTATGTACTTTTTCCGAGCTCCGGCGAACTACCGGTTAACAAGGTTTCACTGTATTAAGCTGCCGTGGTGCCATTTCTCTGGCCACTTTCTTGGGTGTTTGTGAATACGATTAGCGCTGGCAGTGTTGGCCAGTGCTGCTCACAGCCAAAGCGGCTTACATAAAACGCCCTCCTAACTGCAGGTGTCATGCATTATGTGAGCATTATTTCAACAAAACGAAATTTGACATACATTAATTTTTACGGGAACTTAAAAAGGGAACTGTATTTACTTCATTATATCCAATTTCAGTATAATGACATTTGAATCCAGTTTACTGCCCCCCTGCACTCTACAGAACATAATGCATCATTGCAATAAGATGCCTGTAAAAGGCTGTAAAAAATGTTTGGTCACGTCACCAGATAAAGGGCCACACCCACCTGAAGCATAGAGACAATGTCGGCCTTGTTGAAGAAGATGAATGATGAGAGGGTGGAGAGCATGTTCTCCTCAAAGACTGAGGGTGTGGGCAGCACCACATCCTGGATGTACTGCACCCGGTACGTCTGGTGGATCTTGGCAAGCAGCTCGGGATTCCCCAGGGGGATCACTTCCCGAAATTTCGACACCTGCACCACATGCAGCCCAAATGCAAGGGTTGCTAGGTCAGCGCACAACACAAAAGAACAGCCTACCGTATTTACACGATTGTAAGTCGACCCCTTTTTT
The DNA here is from genome assembly GCF_050947875.1 of Dermacentor variabilis. Lineage (NCBI taxonomy): Eukaryota > Metazoa > Arthropoda > Arachnida > Ixodida > Ixodidae > Dermacentor > Dermacentor variabilis. The sequence goes on along the minus strand of NC_134574.1, from coordinate 160,138,844 downwards.
AAAATTTGAAAGTCTGAAGTTGGGGGGTCGACTTACAATCGAAACCAAAACATGGCCCCGCCAAAAAAAGCGATACCAACGAGAGCTACAACGTAGTTACAATTTTATGTTTGCTCTATGGCCCTACCCGTATCTTTTCGCTATCCCGCGTGTTTGTTCGCTTTTCAGAAGGGTTTTTCAACATTTTTGAGAGTCTGGGGAGGGGGGGTGTCAATATTTGATGGAAGCGCCGCTGTTCCCATTTGCATCAGCACCCTCAGAACGGCGGCACTTGCGGGGAGTATCGGTAGTTCATGGAAGAGCAGACACCGCTTGCGGGTTTCTCTTTCTCTGTTTAAAGGCATTGGTATTGGTTTGACCAACTTTTTGACGTGTTCCACTTGACCGCTAGCTACGTGCTACTTCTATGCTTCCCCAGTCATTATGAGTGCTGCAAGCCCACTAATCGTTCGGCACTTGTTCACAGCAGCGTTCAAGAGGGCTGCCATCCTTTACGCCGAAGAAACAAATCACTGCGCAGTGGGCCGCAATTTCGATGTTTCTAAACGGGTGGTGCGAGAGTGGCGACTGCAGCGAAGCAAAATTTTCACCCTGTGACGGCAAGTGAGAAATTTCCCACGTGCTGAAGCGCTTGCGTCTTGGTCGCGCCAGCATTGCTGAAGCAGAAATGAGTACTAATACTTTCAACTTGTGTCTCTTGAGCACTGTTAAAAAATGGCCAGGCTATATACATTGCTGCCTCTATTCTATACTGTAGGGGATGTACTAGTTAAAGTTAGGTGTGCATGTTGTACTTGTGCTATGCGGCAATATATTTTGTTTATTGCCGCACAGTGTCAATGGAAGTCCGTTGTCACCATCAGAGACAATATGAACTTGTAGCAAACATTTTGTGGGAAACTGAAAAAAATCACTTTAGGTAACATGCATCGTATCCTGCTAGTAACAGCGCAAAATGTAGACAAGGGACGAGACAAGAAGACACCACAAGCGCTGACTTTCAACAACGTTTATTCCGAAAGAAACACGGCTTCTTATAAACATTGCCCTCACGTGTCGCAGTCAGGGATTGGATAGTCAGGGATTGGCAGTCAGGGATATCAGGGATTGCCCCTCAAAAGATTGCGCCGCAGAATTTAGACGCTGTAAAGTGCTGAAGAAACACAATGACCAGCTGGTCCGGGAGATAATTGAGGCGGCCGAGATTACCAGACTTGGTGACCAATGCGTTAGCACGCCGTCCTTGTTACTGACAAAAAGAAGAACTTGAGCTTTTGCACGTGCAACCGCTATCTTGAGTGTATAAAAGGAAAAAAAAGTGCTTGTTTCACATGATGTGCGATCACGTGACTGCGACACGTGAGGGCAATGTTTATAAGAAGCCGTGTTTCTTTCGGAATATTGTTGAAAGTCAGCGCTTGTGGTGTCTTCTTGTCTCGTCCCTTGTCTACATTTTGCGCTGTTACTAGCAGGATGGAAAACCAACAAGCCCAAGCTGCTATTCTAGCGAAATGCATCGTATGTGCCAACAATCTTTCCGGCGGCACATACGATGTCATTTCCAATTACCTGCTCAGTGTCACTTACATGGATAAGCAGACACTGCCCTTTCGCCGCATTGCAGTCATGAAAATAATCATCAAACGTACAGATCTTAAAGTCGAATAGAAGCATGCACATCGTCCTTCGAATAAACCGTCCACGCACACACACGTAGGCACGCGCAGCGCAGTGCAAGAGGCAATCAAGGTGGTGTGAACTAGGGATGGGAGAGGTGTACACCCGCTAGTTGAATTTTGCCCTGCATGCGGCACTCTCACACCGGCGTGGCAGTGTCGCTCGGCAGTGCCGTTCTTGTCTGTAGTCCATCACAAAAACCAAGTTCAGAAAGTACAGAAAGGGTCAATTACCTATAGTTGACCCACATGCAGTGTTGGCATTTGAAAGCTAACATTTATTCCTGGTTCTTGATCCTATCCCTTGCCCACTATGTGCTTCTCAATGAGCAGTAAGTACAGCTCACTGCTGGTCCTTTGGAAGACCCTGTGAAGTGCTGCAACCACTGTCTGTAGATGCCTGATCCATCACCGCAGCTGTGATTACCAACAAACCTCTCCCTACGTGGCACCAAACTGCTGTGCTGCCTATGGCTGGATAGGCAAAGTCATAACAAATTCATACTCCTTCCTCACTGGAATGACTGACTCTCCCTCTGTGGTCTCCTCACAGTTACACGACCACTGTAACCGTGAGGAGACCCTGCTGCCAGTGGTCTAGGTAGACCTACCTGCCGAAGGTAGTCCCTATGCCGCCGCCGCTGGCCTGCTGGACAGCCTGGTTCATACTCCAGAATGCCGACAACATCCAAGATGGCGTCCTCGGCAAACATGGCATCAAACAGTGCATTCTTGTTTAATAAGAAGATGCCTTTGAAGATGTCGTATAGTTGGTACAAACCCTGCAAGGTAAGACGGAAAAAGAAAGAAGCAAATCCATAAATTAACCCCGCTGCACACGCAGCAGGAGCAGTAAAATTTATCACAAGGTCTCGTTTCACCAATGATATCCCCCATCAATCTCATCCCGTGTGATTGTGAGAAAGGTGATCTTGGAGCCACACAACCTCGCTGGAAGACAGCCAGAATGAGCAGATGGCAATGAGTGCCATTCCACTAGCAGGACAGGCACCATAAGGAAACATTGCAGCGCCATGCCTGCATGTGGCAAGACAAAGAACCCCAGCTGCTATCAGGAAAGCTGGGTAGCAGGCACGGGCCAAGCCATAGACAGCCCTCCTTTGTACGCTTCTGTTACTAAGAAAACAAAATGCGGCTGCTTGAGCTACACTTTGCAGCTGCTGGCCGAAACCACCCAAGCACGGCACATTACTAGAACTAGCAAAACTGTTGATTATAATGCTACTTTCTGGGGAAAAGACACGAGTCAGCACCACATTCCATTACCAACCAGCTTATACAGGAGTGCCCACAACTTCGTGTCATTTGCCACTGCTTTCGCTTGATGGCAATGGTGATGGAGGCTGTTATCACACTCAACAGGCAGACTGCTCTACCTAAGTTGCTTTCAAGGATGATGTAATTAGGCAAATGCAGAACAGCCTATATAGACCTTTCCAATGAAAGCTTCCTGGGCATCGCATTATGCCCTCTAGAGAACTGTAAACATGCCCAAGCACCCCTCAGAACCACTGCCGGAGGTGCCTCTGTACCCCCGTGCAACAGTCCAGCCTCCCGTCAGGAAGGTCTATAGGAGGCTATCGTCAAACCAGCGGGGAGAGAGACAGAGAGAGAGAGAGAGAGAGAGAAGAAACGACACACACCTCCCGATAGTCCAGGTCCTCGCAGGTGTGGAAGACGGGCAGCAGGCGCCGTATGTAGTCCTGCTCCTCGAGGGCGGTGGCCAGTTTGTCTCGTCGCACGGGCGAAGGCAGGCAACTCTGGACCAGGGCGGCCAGCTCTCCAAGCCGCTGGGTCTCGCAAGGGGGAAGCTCCACGGGCGGCAGGCCATCACTGGCCTCTTCCAGGTGCTCGTCCTCAGACTCGACCACGTCTTGTGTGATGTCCACCGAGGGGTCCTTGCCCTGCACCTGAAAGGAGGGCACAGCAGGCGCCATCCTGTCAACTCACAGGGCGTCAACTAATGGGAAGATGCTCGACTGAACCGACTGGCGCATGTAGAAGCAAACAGAACATATCCCCTTCGGTCACACATTATGACGGATTGTCAATAAGTTTGTCCAATTTACATAACGTTATCCCAAGGCACTGCACACTCCACTGAACGAAAGTGGAAGTGGCAGGATGATGATGCATACGTAAATTTCTAGCGAGCCCTCATAATTAGAGTAATTAAACATTGATTTATTATACAGTAACGTCCTGTTTATTCGTAAAAAGAATTGAACCAGCAGCTCAGAATACATCAAGGTAATAGTCTTCACCAATGAAGACAACGTGCAGTACGTCATTCTGCTGCGTTTGTAATCATTTGTGTTTTACATGCAAGTAAAATTTCCCGAGTTTTGTGCACTCGACAGACAGCTGGAAACCAAGGTTGGAGGACTGCAGAGAGACGGCCCCACACTAAAGCAAATAGCGATAACAGTGAGTTCTGCAGGTAAATTTAACAAGACATGCCAAACTGTATTTTCTGTCACGCTGAAGTGCAACATAGCTTTCTAATCATCAATGATCAACTACAATGTACTAATTATAACAAGCACATTAGGTCATGGGACCCAGTACCAGGAAAGTGACAGTGCCAATATCTTTTCCCCCCCATATGTTTACATCATTTCCTCACCTATGAAAGATCTGTTCTTAGCCTAAACTGTGTTTGGACACCATGGTGAACTAATCTATCCCTTTAGCTCCACTTATTAGTTTGCATTTATTGTCTCTGTTAGGACATTTGACAGTGATGATTATTGGTATCTGAATGTTTGCACGCATTTATCATGTATGTACACAAAAGAGGCTGCTTTTACTGATATTGGTATGTGGAACTATTCATTTGTGTGAACAAAAGGAATGCTTTGTACAACTTAGTGTGTGCACCACACTTAAAGGGGGCATGAGACCCAATTTTCTATCATAACCTGTATTGTGTGAGGTAACCCTTGCATGTTCAAGAACATGTTGGCAAAATTTTAGTGCATTTGAGCCAGCATGCAATTTGTAATTTAATTTTTTATATTACACTTGAATGACATAACAGTCAAGCAACACTGGCACGCTAGCAAGCTGTGACGTCACAAGCGGCATGCTTGCTGAGGGAGCATGTGTATCCCGGTGAAGAATCCGTGCCTCAGCTGTACGCTCATGTGGGAAGCTTCTGCTTTGTTCAGCTTGAAATTGGAACTGTTCAACTTGCAGCAGCTGAAACCATGCCACTGTGGCGCCTATGTAGAGCTGAGGGGTACCCGAGCAAACGGAGCAGAGTGCTCCGAATTGTTCTTCAGGCTTCCCAAGGAGCCCGCCAAGCGGAAGGTTTGGGAGATGAATGTGAACAGAAAGGAATGGCGCTCATCTGACGCTTTTGTTTTGTTCTTGGAACACTTCCCGCCAGACAGCTACAATGATGATTTGTGCCTGCTCGCCGAGTTTGGGATACCCGTAATAAAGCTGAGGCTGCAGCCAGACTCGATGCCGACCGGGTTCATGCACTGACCCACCTGGCAGGCAGTGCCCGGGCAAAATGTCAGCCTTGCTATATATATATATATATATATATATATATATATATATATATATATATATTACTGATATTGGTTGCAACAGAGCAAGTTCAAGTAAACATTCAGCCAAAGTGTACATCACATAAAATCCTTGCGCCACAGACACATGTGCACGGGCATTTGTTTACATTTGCCGCACGCAACTACAGAGTAGGAAAAAAAAAAAAAAAAAGAACTGGTGGGAACGTGCGGTAGCTTAGCAAAATCACAGTTTTGCCGAGTACGGATCCAAAAGATATGCATGCATGAAATGCATGCCAGCAAACAATCTACGCGCACAACAGTTTGCATTGTGCGAAGTAGCACCAGACTTCATCTTTTGTGTATGGCTGGCTAAGTGTGGATAAGCTCGGTGTGGTAGGCGGCAGCCCAAGCTCTTCATTGATGGAGTCAGGCTCATTACCAAAGGTAAATCCAGCGTGACAGAAGCAGTTGTTGAGTGTGTCTGCTGACACGACTTCCAGGCATCAGCAAGAATCACTACTTCTGACTGTCTAAGCGCAGTATCACGTGGTGCAGCAGGGGGGAACGATAGAGCACTTTAAAATTCTTGATAATGCCTTGATCCATTGACTGGAGAACGCAAGTTGTGTTCGGCGACAGGTATTCCATCTCAATCGCTTTCAGACTCCTGATCGAGGCATGGCCACTGCAGCTGTCCATAACCAGAAGCACTTCGCGCTTCTTCTACTCAAACTTTCAGTCATACTTGCGTATGTATCCCTCAAACAAGTTTTGGGTGATCCACGCTTTACTACTTGCTTCATACCACACAGGCAAAGAGTTTTTTCCCTTGAAACATTGAGGGTTTTTAGATTTAGAAGCTTTTCCGTGCCCAAAGCGCTGCTGCCTACAACAACAGTGAGTCGTTCCTGACTACGCTTCCCATTGTGGCAAGGTTCTCTAGCCAGAGCAGAAATTTGTAAATGCATTAACAACAAAGTACACCAGAAACATCTGAGATCCATCTCAATGGACTGGGTAGCAAGTGAAACATGAATATTTAGCACTTTGTCACTAACAGACCCACAGATTATTGTCTGTTTCACAAAATATCTTATTACCATTACCAAAAGAGCAGAAAGACAGCTGATAAGCATACCTGGCAGATTTTTTCCCATATCTCATCACATCCAGCCTTTTCCTGAAAGCTCAATGCTAGGTCGTAGTTGTCACCTTCTGACCACACGATCAGCGTCTCCTGCAACACATGACGCATAAATATCCATCAACACAAAATCCTCTCAAGATTACATAGCTGATAGCAAAATGCACCCAGACTGTTCATGAAAACTTGTCCCATCAAACAGGGATTCTGAGCTGAACACACACACAACACACAAACCCCTCCCCACCAATAATTTTTGTCAAAAATGTAGACACTGCAAGTAGAAACTGCCATAAGCCACTTCTTTTATTTAAGCAGCCCAGCAAACATTCGTTTGGAGTCCAAACTCGCTCAGCTCAACTGCACAGAGGAAGGTGTGAAAATGCTTATAAATGGCCATTTCAACTAACAGCTTTTATTGATTCATTGCTAACCCTACAGGATCTATAGATGCGCCATACTGAGAACCATTTCTCTCAAGTTTTTTTTTTCCTTTTTCTAATTTCTTGCCTGAATAGAAGAGGCTGTTCTTTTATGTGTGGAAAGCAATACCCTTAAGGTTTATTTAAATAGAGTCATTGGATGCAAATTACACAGCTGAAAAGAAAAAGACGCCTTCTGATGGTTACATACACTCATGTTAAGAATTCAGTCGTAACGAAAGCATCTGAATTTCACACCTTTCCTTCAAAAGTTTTTATGTTGGCCTCACTGTCAGCTCTGTCAGGAAACCGTAGGCTTCCGCTTGGCTGCCAGAAACTAGCGTAAAATAATTTTGACAGCAGAACTTTAGATTTATGAAGAAATCCTACCACAGCAAATGCAAATCAGTTGGATGATGTTTCTTGCACCTCAAGCACAGTGCCTAGGCTTTTGCTGTCTTGCGTTTCCCCACAACCAAAACACACTGGTTGGCCAAGACCATACGTTCATACCACTAAACATACTTGAGGAATTTCATTAAAAAAATTACTATGCATCTTTCAAACTATGCCCAAGTTACAGAAATGAGTCTGAAAAGGCAGCACCTTTTCATTTTGGGCACCTAAACAAGTTGAAAGCCAATAATTCAGGACTGTTTACTGACGAATTGAGTGACAGTACGAACATCTTGTGCCCTTTCATGAGTTTCCTAGCTAACAAATTAGATGCGAGGGAACAGTGGAAAGAAGTAAGCACTTCTGTGGAATAGCAAACTGCACATACTGTATAAGCTGTGACCTGTTTATGTTCGCAGCTGAGCAAGCTCTGCACCTTGCAACTGTCGTAAAGAAAGAAGACAGTCTGCAGCCATTTCCTGACCACAAAAATGCAATGAAAACAGAGCAGCAGGTAATAAGCATAGGACTTATCACCATGAGATAACAGACCTGCAAAAACGAGCAGCATAGGTTTGGAAAGCCCCACCCCTGTTATCTACTCAGACAGCAGACACAACTATCGCAGCTCACAATGCGAGCACGACGGTGGCCATGGTAGTTATCAGCATGAGAGGCGGACTACATCACAAAAGCCTTCATCAACGTAAAGGAAGACAGCGGCGTCAAGCTGTCTGGCATCAAACCACGGTGAGAAGCAGAAAAAACTAAATGACTCTGCACTGCACACTGTTATGGACAGTACATATACTTGCCACAGTAGTTCAAACATGTTCCCAGATTGCAACAAAAGTGCTCAGTTCAGGGCATAAAGCTATTTAGTCACTTATGCAATGAACAACACGGCTGAACTAAGTGTACAGCAGAGTTGACGGACACACAAATTCGAGCCCATTGATACGTCGCTTGTGATCAACACATTTGGAAATTACAAACCAGAGCACAAAACACAACAATAATAGGCATCAAATTCAGTTTACCAACATATATTCCACAGCTACGGAGTTGATATTAATGCAGGTATTATTAAAGGAAATGATGCCAAATATATCTGCCTGTTATTAAAAGGCTCCAAGTGATAGCGATGATACGAAAAAATCATTTAGCTCAATCAATGTAGGTGTTTAATGTGATTACTATTGGCTGATAAGTTTGCAGATACACACGCGGGGTCAACAAGAACGTCAACACGAGAAAAAAAAAAAAAAATGGCGACACTGACCAATGTGCTCGGTGCAAAGGACTAGGTCGTTACTCACACAGTTTGACTACAATGGGAGAAGAACAAATTTAATGCACGAAGAGGTTACCGTGGTGTTTCTGCCCAGTTATAAGAAAACGTAATTACGTGTGTATGTTTAAATATGGAGCTCCCTTTTGTGTAGGAGTCGTATTCGAACACGTTGCGTCATGCAAGGTCTTACCTGTTGCTTCTGGTAGGCGGTGTCCTGCTGTATTTTTGATTCCAAGAGTAACGAGCCTTCAAAGAAAAAAAAAAAAGAGAACAGAGAGCGAATTAAGCATCTGAGAGAAGCATCGCACACGACATCTTGCGGCTGTCAAGCGACGCGGTAGGGGAAGGCAGATTTTGTTTGCTGAAGCAAAGGCATTAGCTGAAAAGTCAGAATTTCCGCACCCCTGACGCGCCAAGACTCAAGTAGTTCGAAAATCGCACCAGCGACGTTTGGCATGCTCCACGGGCTGGACGAATCGATAAGTAAAAATGGGAAAGATGGGGCGCTCAAGAGCAAAAAAAGAAAAATTGAAATCGCAGTCGTCCAGCTCCATCGTGCAGAACAGAGGGACACACAGGTGAGGGTAGAAACAAACAAGACACGGGCTGGCAGGTAGCCGCGCACAATAATAATGAAAAAAAAGTTTAGGAAAGAGGCCTTCAACGACGTTATTTTAATCCTCTCGCGAACGCAAACTTTGCTGGTGCGGAGAGAGAGGCTGCACACCAACTCCAAGAATGTAAACAATAGGGAAGCCTCATTTTTAGGCGGTCTCGGACTCGACCGCCGTTGCCGTCTCGATGGGACAGGTCAGGACAAGGTTCGCGAGGAGCATCGCGGAAACACGGTTCGAACATACAGGTCGACGCGCGAGTGACGTTTGGCCGAAGCACACCGCGGGGTCACAGAGCAAGGGAAGGAGGGGGGGTTTACTCACCGTCCGACTCGGCCCGCACGAGAAGGGACATAGCCTTGAGCCGCTCAACGTACGAAGACGACACATGGCCCGTGCCGCGGTCATCCCACTGGCGATCGGCGTTCAAGGCGTACAATTTGACGCGTCTTCTCGTATCCGCCATACTCGTCGTCGGTCGAACGACGTCGGGCGCTGCTTCTCCGCTCTTCGCTTGACTGTCGCGCCGCCGATCACATCCCGGTCGCTGGGCTCCTGCGGGACCGACCACGGCTCAGCACACAGCCCGACGCAGGCCTCTGGGTCTCGCCACTTTGGCACGACACGACGCGGAAGCACAATACCCGCCGGTCCGTCCGGCCGCTCCGCCGACGGGGATACAGGCCGCCAGGCGAAAATTTAAATTGTTTTAGGGTTAAGTAGGCACAGCTTTTAGGCTTAACACGTATCTCGGAAAGATGCCACTGTGCTAGCCTGGATTTAGGCTTCGAAAGAGTAACAAAACCACGGCGAAAAATGCATCGAAATATTGCACGGCGCGGCTGACGGCTTTTCCGAGACACACGTCGGCGCACGCGATCCGGATAAAGTTCACGAAGCCAAACAATTGCCGATGAATGCGTCCACAGGGTCCGGTGACGAGGAAAAAACTTACCAATCGCTCACCTCACCTACTGGGTGAATACAACGCCATTTTGAAATTGCCAAAGCACTACGGGGTCTTCTATTGTGAAGCCAGGGCGCGGCGCGAAATTTAAAGTCGTTGACGTCACGCAAGCGCTACAACAGCTGATTCATTTCTTCCGAGGTTCACACGCACGTTTTGTTGTTTACATACTTCGCATACGTCTTGAAACTGAACTTGGTGACAGTTTTGCTTACCCTTAGGTATAAATTTTGGATCGTAAGATTTTTGGAAAAGTTTGAAGAGTCTTACGATAAAAGACTACAAAATGAGAGTGGCAAAATGGTGCTCCCTGATGTATCCAGCGAAGCGAGGCTACGTCAAGCGTCCGCCAAATAAAGTGAAATCAATAATTTATTTCAAGAATTGTTTGTTGCACGGTGTGTCGGAAACTGCTATTGTACAATAGCAAACGTAAACGCCAAGCGCAAATGTACTATGCAGGTAGACAGCGAACGTTTGCGAGACAAACTGCGCCAAAAGAAGTTTTGCGTTTGATGGTGTTTCCTTTTCGAACAGGAAGGAAATAAGTGTATAGTTATTACTGCCGATTGAATTCAATTCATTTTTGAGGTCCCGTCACACGCAATCGTGAAATTCCATAGCATCGCACTAGGTCAAGCACTACAGCTGACCGTAAAAGCATTGAATGGAAATGGAAGGACGGAAAGATTCCGTAGCACCCAAGCACCGCCGCTAGGGAGCGTCAATGTACTACTATTTTTTTTAACATTTTCACAGTACCCCAAAAAGCTTTTGCAGAGTGGGTATTTATTTGCTGATAATTAATAACAAAATTAGTTTTTCTTAAATGATAAACTAGAAGATTTACTTTTTTTTTCTTACGACAGACGAGCCATGACGCGCTTGTCGGTCGGCTTGTTTTGGTTTGTGCTGTGCAGTTGTGGGCTGGTAATACTTCGTGCGTGTGAATTGTGTAAATCTCATATCTTTAGCGCCCAGCACATATTCTGGAACCACCATGGCCTTCTGGTTTCACCGAAACCCTTTAAAAGCCACCGGCATTGTCAACTTTGACCTCAAAATGCTTGCCATGGACAGCCAAGCACTGAAGCTCTGCAGGTTAGCTCGCCCAGCTGTGCATCCGGTGCTTTACAGCGCTCAACCGTAATCGAAACACCGTAATCGCAAATGAGCTTGAAATACACGCGCTTTCATTCTGGAAAGTATTGTCATCGAGGCGAAATAACACGAATTCCAATGCCATAGCTGCACGAAGCAAGCACTTCGGTACCTCAGTATCGACAAATGACGCAAGCGCGTTAGTCTTGATACTGCGTAAACTAGCCTTTCGCGATCCTGAATTAGCGAGAGATACTGCTCATTTTTCAGCTTAGAAAGAGCCGATATTAGCAGTAAAGTAAAAATGAACTTCCGATCGCGGAACTCGCTTGCATTGACAACGGCTCGGTCAACTTCTCAACCGTAAAAACCCGCATGTTCTCTGTGCCCAGCTTGTTGTCGCCGTCAGTGTCTGATAAACATATCTTCAATCTTACGCGACTGTCCAGGTAATCGATTGGCAATTACATAATTTGCAGTGTAGTTTTGCACATATCGCCACTTTCGCTTGCTCGCGAGTTGTCTGGCAAAACCGCATTCTGTTTGAAGATAATGAGCAGCTTGGAGGTGTTGTTTGGAGAGTAACAGTCGCAGAGCTTTTCCGAAAACATTAGCACTTTGTGGTGAGAAGTATTTAAAATTCAGTTTGCACTGCTGGCCAGCTGAAGAAGTGCTTTGTTAACGTGATCCCACCTTACCGTTTAATGCTTGACTGGCAATTGTGCATTGCTGCCCGATTACAGTGACCTGCGTCTGGCGAGAAACCACCTCCTCGACTTGCTGACAGACCCTATGAATGACATCGGCACAATTGAAACGGCCCTGAACACTTACCTGGCACTTTTTGCTGGCATGATCCTGGCCCCTGACGAAAAGGGAGGGGAGAGCAAGCTGAGGAACACCACAAGGTTTCGCTGGACCCAGACCATGCTGGGACAAACACCACTGTGAGTTTTGATATTTCAGTAAAGTATGGGGGATTTTGCATAATTTCCTTTACTTATGCTATCTGCTTTTTACTTTGTGTAAGAAACTGTCTGATGTTGGACATCACATAAATTGTTGCTGTTCCTTCGTGTATTTTAATGCAATTAGTATTCTTTGGGAACTTTACTCAGTTTGCAGTGTGTCCATCTGCTCATTTGTGTCCAACCCCTCTAACGCCAACTTTGGTCATTGGGTAGTTCATGGTATAATGGGTAGAGCATCGAACTGCGGCAGACCAACTTGGGTCACTGGGTCAGTCTCCAATGACAAAAAAACAAAAAAAACCCTTTGGAATTTCTTCGGTGCTGGATGGAATTGAACTGGCATCACATAAATTCTGACACGTGCCACACACGAATTTCGTAACGGCACCACTAGATGGCGCAGCATGTCTGGAAGGAAGCACAAGAAAGGAGCCCGGCTGCAGTACGTCTCATGCATGTTGCGTTTCGGCACTGTCAATACCTCGTGTCGCTCATCATCATCATCATCAGCCTGGTTACGCCCACTGCAGGGCAAAGGCCTCTCCCATACATTGTGTCGCTACATTGCTTCAATGCTAATTGCATTAATGTTGACAGTCATCCTGAGATGGTTTCTGCGGAAATTTTGTCCTGTATATATCTATTATACAGTTGGCATAACTGGACTACATGGAGGTATTAAAAATTGCGTTGCGTTCTACAACGTCCAAATTTAAATATGTCTGACATGTATGGGTACGATTTGCAATGTTTGAACATAGTTGAATTAAGAGGTGGGTCAAATGAATTAATGAGTGTATTCGGGTTAAAAAAAATGAATTAGAAGAAGTGATAACCACAGTAACAAATATCATTCACATGTCCTTTATGAATCAGGTGTTATGTATGAGCTTTGCACTAATGTTCATGTTATGTCATTGCTATTCATTACTGTTTGTATTGCACCCAAGTCATGTTGAGTACTTACTGTTCAGATAACATTATTATGGACATTTTACTTTGAAAGGCTGAATGGCAAGAAGTTTCTTTTTTTATGTTTATAAGCTTCAACAAGTTAGCAGATCAATATTCCGACTGAACTCAGAAAAAGGCACATAGTTAATACTGTTACGCATGAAGAAAACGAAGACCAGTGAACGTGCTTGCGGTCCCAAGTGGAAGAAGGAAGAAGAGAACGACGCTCAGTTGATAAACCAGCTGACCGCTCTTGCGCTCACCTTCGCGACCTAAAGTAAACGGTCCCCTTCATCCGTCAGGGTTATAAACGGTCTCCTTCGCGCGTAACAAAGTGGTGGAGGTGCTGGGTATCGCTCACAACAACGGAACCATCACTGCCGCAGCTTCGTCGAAGCCGTCGACTTGCCGGCCTCCCGCCATCAGCCGTGACCATCTTCGACATGCCAGAAGAAGGAGCCACTCCGAGGGCAGCGCCTAGCAGTCCGCTGCCATACTACCGAGTTCCACCCACCTTCGGAGGCAAAGCGGGGGAAGATGCCGACGAGTGGCTCGTCCACTACAAACGAGTGAGCAAATCCAACGGGTGGGATGCAACCGCTCAGCTCACCAACGTGGTGTTCTCCCTGACCGATACCGCCCTCGTGTGGTATGAGAACCACGAGGACGCGCTTACGACGTGGGACCATTTTGTTGACGAGTTAAAGGCGTGTTTTGGGGACTCAGTCGCCAAAAAAAAGCGTGCGGAGCAGACACTGTCGCAACGGGCGCAGCTACCAGGTGAGACATGCACAACATACATCGAAGAAGTGTTAAAGCTGTGCAAGGTGGTCAATGCTCGCATGTCGGAAGAAGATAGAGTTGGGCATTTGCTGAAAGGAGTGGCTGAGGATGTGTACAATTTTCTAATTGGAAAGGAGAGCCTCAGTTCTGTGTCCGATGTCATACGGCACTGCAGAACTTTTGAAACGCTAAAGATGCGTCGGATTGCGCCAAAGTTTGGTCGGTTGGCAAACGTTACGACGGTTGCCAGTGTGGACACGAGTCCTTGCCTCGACCTTCCTTCGACCATCCGACAGATTGTTCGCGAGGAACTTTCCCGCCGCGAAGGGTTGTCGCATTCCACTGGTGACCACCATGGCGTGTACACGTCACGTGAGGCTATGACGGCGCCACATTCGGCCCCTTGGCAACCGATGGTTACCGCAGCGGCCGTGGAGTACAGCGCAGCCCCACAGTCGAGGATGACAACACGCCCGCCGACTCCGCGCTATGACCAACGCACTCAGCGCACGCCTTCTCGACGCCCGATGTATCATCGTGACACTCGCCACGAACCAACCCACTACACGCGGGAAAATGATAATATCCGCTTCACCGACGAACGACCAAGGTTTAGACCTCTCCCGGTGTGTTATTCCTGTGGTGTCCCGGGTCATATATCGCGGTTTTGCAACCAGCGTATAACCACGTGGTATGGCCAGCCGTCAGAGTTTTTTCGGCCCTCCGAACGGCCACACGGTGCCCCGTGGCCAGCACACGTATCGTCTGGCGACGAGTATTGGCCGAGCAGCTCCCGGAATCGCTCCCCAGCATCTGACAGAAGTTTGACACCCCCACCGCAACGTCGTGCTCCCCGTTCTCCCTCACCGCTGCGTCGCACCGCGTCCCCTTCGTCACCGGAAAACTAGCTAGCGCGGCCGATGGAGGTGAGGTCGCTGGAGACGTGCTACTGACAGAAATACCTCCTGTGTTGATGCTGAAAAACAAAGTGCGCGTGCTTGTAGATAATGTCCCTGTGATGGCTCTGGTGGACACAGGCGCAACAATTTCGGTCATGAGTGTCTCGTTTAAACACGTGTTAGGGCGAAAGGTTTTGTTTAAATGGGACGAAGATTCAAAGTTCTGTGGAGTGAGTGGTGAGCCGTTGCGACCTATTGGTGTGTGTAGTGCTGACGTATTTTTGGGAGGCCATGTTATTACGACAGAGTTCGTAATTATTCCTCGGTCGACCCATGATATTATTCTCGGCATGGACTTCTTACGGGAGTGTGGTGCTACTGTCGACTGCCGCACCGGAAAAGTATTCTTAAGTGGTAGGATTCCATCAGGACTCCTGGAGAACCCTGTAGATCGCGAAACTACACTGTGTGTTTGTGGTGATACGGTCATACCTGCATCATCTACCGTTTGCGTTCCCGTTGTCTGTTGCGGCGCCGATTCCGACTGCTTCGAAGCTACCGTAGAACCGATGCACTTTAACTGTATGAAGAAGAATGTTTTGGTTCCACATTGTGTGGTGTCGATCAAAGGCGGACGCACTGGCTTATGGACCGTAAACTGTTCTAAGGAGCCCGTTATACTATCTGACGGCATGAAATTAGCCTTCGCCAGGGAACACGCGTCCTTATCAGTGACTCAACTTCCAGATGTGTCGGAAGAACCTGACGGCCACAGTTCGGAAACGGCCCTTTTGTCGATGGTCAATAAATCGCTCAGCACGAGTGAACGCCGAACGTTAGTGGGTGTGCTTTCGAAGCACGTTTCGGTATTCGACTTTGCGCAGAAGGACAAAATACCTGCAATCCCTGCGTCTCGAACGCGCCATACCATCAACACGGGTTCGGCAAATCCGATTAGACAAAAGCCATATCGTGTTTCACCATCAGAGCGCCAGATTATCAACGAACAAGTGCACGAAATGATGAAAAAGGGAGTCGTACAAGAGTCAGCAAGTCCGTGGGCAGCTCCAGTGATTCTTGTTAAAAAAAAAGATGGATCTTGGAGATTTTGCGTCGACTATCGCCGTTTGAATGCTGTAACAAAAAAGGACGTGTACCCACTCCCACGTATTGATGACGCAATAGACTGCCTTCATTCCGCCTCTTACTTTTCCTCAGTAGATTTACGATCCGGCTATTGGCAAATTCCGATGCATCCTGACGACAAGGAGAAGACTGCCTTTGTAACCCCTGACGGGCTCTTCGAATTTAATGTGATGCCATTTGGATTGTGCAACGCTCCGGCAACTTTCGAGAGATTTATGGACACTGTATTGCGGGGCTTGAAGTGGAACATCTGCATGTGCTATCTCGACGACGTCGTCATCTTTGGCCGCACCTTCAGCGAACACAACTCGCGTCTGGATATTGTCCTGAACTGCATCAGAAACGCTGGTCTAGTTTTAAACTCTAAGAAATGCCACTTCGGAGACCGCCAAACCCTTGTGCTTGGGCACCTCGTCGACAAGGATGGCATCCGCCCTGATCCCCAGAAAACAGCAGCCGTTGAAGCGTTCAGTGCACCGCGCTGTGTCAAGGAGCTCCGTAGTTTTCTGGGGCTTTGTTCCTATTTCCGCCGATTTATTCCTAAATTCGCCGACGTTGCGCATCCGCTGACATGCCTGCTACGAAAGGACACCCCCTTTGAGTGGACTCCGGAGTGCGACTCTTCTTTTCGTCAGTTGAAGTTCCTGCTGACGTCACGACCGGTTCTTCAACACTTCAGTCCTTCAGCTCCGACAGAACTCCATACGGATGCCAGTGGCATAGGTATTGGTGCCGTCCTAGTTCAACGCTGCGGTGACCGCGAACACGTGATCGCATATGCAAGCCGCTCATTAAGTAGGCCCGAGCAGAATTACACTGTGACGGAACAAGAATGCCTCGCGGTAATATTTGCGGTTCAGCGGTTTCGTTCTTACCTGTATGGACGCCCCTTTACAGTGGTCACCGACCACCACTCGTTGTGTTGGCTTGTGAATCTTCGTGACCCTTGTGGCCGCCTTGCGCGCTGGGCGCTCCGACTGCAAGAATACAGCTTCACCGTCTCTTATAAGAGTGGTCGACGACACGCTGATGCGGACTGTCTCTCGCGTATGCCACTTAGTACTACGGACTGTGACGCCGATGACTTCGATCACCTCGTGGCTTCTGTGTCGCCGCGTTTTCCAGACTTCGACTGCTTCAAAACCGAACAGCGAAAAGACGACAAATTAACACCGCTCTTCACCGCTACGACCGCCTCGACGACAGCAAACCATTTCTGTGTACGTGATGGACTCCTCTATAAGAAGAACTTTTCCAGCACTGGCGCACGTTTTCTCCTAGTGGTGCCGGAGAGCCTTCGCACAGCAATTCTGCGTGCTATGCACGACGACCCTACGTCTGGCCATCTGGGTTCGGCGAGGACGCTTTACCGGATTCAGGAACGCTTTTATTGGCCTGGAATGCGACAATCTGTTGAGACGTATGTGGCCAGCTGCGTGCAGTGTCAGCGCCACAAACGGCCATCTACTGCTCCGGCAGGTCTTCTGCAGCCGATCCCGCCTCCAAGCACGCCTTTCCAACAAGTGGGCATTGACTTCGTAGGCCCATTTCCCAAATCAGCCAAGGGAAACCGCTGGATAGTTGTTTGCGTCGACTACCTCACACGCTACTGCGAGACGGCGGCCGTGCCCTCCGCAACTGCCACTGACGTTTCAACATTCCTGCTGCAATATGTGATCCTGCGACATGGTCCGCCCCGCGTGATCATCAGCGACCGTGGACGACAATTCACAGCGGACGTCGTAGAGGAGCTGCTTCGTTTGTGTGATTCCCACTTTCGTCACTCGACACCATACCATCCACAGACGAATGGGCTTACGGAGCGTACCAACCGAACTATTGTAAACATGCTATCTATGTACGTTTCATCCGACCACAAGAACTGGGATGACGTACTGCCTTTTATCACGTACGCATTCAACACCGCCAAGCACGAGACCACCGGCTATAGCCCTTTCTTCCTGCTGTACGCACGGCCACCCCGGTACACAATCGACACTGTTTTCCCCTTCTGCAGTCACGAAAATTCCACTGTCGCCGAGACTCTCTGCCTCGCCGAAGAAGCTCGTCGTATTGCTCGTTTGCGCACTTTGGCATCGCAGGACAGATCAAAAGTACGCTACGACATTCGCCACCGTCCGGTAACCTATCGCCCTGGTGATTTAGTCTGGCTGTGGACTCCAGTACGGAAACGCGGGTTATGCCAAAAGCTTTTGGCCACCTACGATGGACCGTTTGTGATTATTAGCAGACTCACGGAAGTCACGTATAACATAGCTCGCCTCACGGCGAGTGGTAGACGAGCTGCCAAGACACAAGTGGTCCATGTCGCCCGCTTGAAATTGTTCACGTCAAGACACATGGATTGACTCGCCCGGCGGGCTTCGTCTGCGACGAGAGGAATGTTACGCATGAAGAAAACGAAGACCAGTGAACGTGCTTGCGGTCCCGAGTGGAAGAAGGAAGAAGAGAACGACGCTCAGTTGATAAACCAGCTGACCGCTCTTGCGCTCACCTTCGCGACCTAAAGTAAACGGTCCCCTTCATCCGTCAGGGTTATAAACGGTCTCCTTCGCGCGTAACAATACCAAGGTGTACACAAGTTATTCTTATTGGGATATGCAACATAGTGAATGTCTTGTTACATTAGCTATAGCCACGCTTAGTGTACAGTTTTGGTGCACCCATGCCAGTGAATACGTGCGAGTTTCTCTTTGGGTTGTGTATTTGCTTTTTGTGTGTACAACACTTGTATTTACCATCTTTGTCAGACTAATCGAAGCCCTTTTTGTATTTTATGAGTAAAAGTATCTCCGATAAAATGGATTTGAGAGGCTCAATTTCTTGTTAGTTACAATGACTTTCAAATCCTTTCATTTTCTTTTTTTTTTGTAGTATTTCAATTAAACGTAAAAGTAATTTCCCCTGTGCTTCCTCTGTCTTCGTTATTGGTTTGTGCATGTAGTTGTAATTAATTTTTCTCATTCTTTTCTTGTGTGACAACTACACCTCTCTGTAATGGTCTCAGGGCTAAGAGGATAATTGAAGTGAATGAATAAATAAGTGACTATGTTTGATGCAATTTCGGATTGCTGTATGTTCATGTTGTCTCCTTCCTGTGCAGTGTGCAGTCGGATGCAGTCTTTGAGCTGGTCTCAATCTGTCAGAATGTGGGGATTTGGCACATGAAGCATGCGTCGTCCATTGCTGCCAAGGAGGAGTAAGCCTGCCTTTCCAGTACCAATCTCCGAGTGTCACAAGCTGAATATTCAGCTGCTGCATAAATGTTTACCTAGTTCAGATGCAGGAGTTATAATGGAATTTTCTGGTGTTGACAAGCTGAGACATCAGATGCACTTGTTCCAGCATCAACATGGATGAAGCAAAGGATGTCCACAAGTGTCTCAGGAAAGCTGCTGGCTACTTCAGTGCAATGAAGGTGACTGCAGCTTTGCTTCTAAGCTATAACAAAGGTTCTATTCTGTGCTAGTATAACTCCAGACAAGGCGTAAGTCGTCGTTCCAGGCTTTCGTGCACTTACAGTCCATAGTAAAGTGCAGTGTAGAAGTGTGTCATATGCCATCAGCATTTGCTGCATTTCTCTTCCACTGCTTGCACAAAGGACTCTAGGTTGTGTAACATTGAGCCAGATAGAAAATGCTATGACTTGACGTCTTCATGTGCCAGATCTGTTTTTTCTCGATTCTTGAAGTTTCATATTACACAGTCAACTGAGCAGAGCAACTTTCATCGAACAACTCCATAAGCTGTGGTTAAAACAATAGTATTTCTGAACAGCAACCTCAGCCGATCATATCAGAAGCATGTAAAATACAGCTGAAGCTGCTTGTCCTTGAAGCTGCTTGTCTTGTACAAATCTGCTGACGGGCAGAAGCATTTAGCATTTTTTAATGTTATAGCACTTGCAAAAAATTTTGTGAAAAATTTTCAAAAGAACAAAGTGTAAAAAAACAAAAATGTGGATGTGGAGATAGCTATACAAAGTCTGCTTGAGTAGTAGTGGCCTTTGCTCGAATACGTGCCATTATTGTTTGGACCAGGACAAGTATGTAGGACAACTGAGGCAGCAACCAGTGCCAGGATCAGATCTGGACTCGCGAGTTTCAACTGCCTACATCAACCAGTGCACCGCTGAAGCACAGGAAGGTATCGTGTGCATGTTCCACAAGTACTTATTTGTGAATGGTTTTTGGGCTCCCTTTTTATTTGCAGTTACTTTGCTTCCAATGCACCATCATGCTGTGAATGATTAAAGGAATACAAATAAGGGTGCGCATCAGTACAATTCACTCCCAGAACCACCCCTGAGCTTGGGATACTCGTGTTATATAAACATTCCTGCAGTCTTCTCCTTCTCATCTTTTTCTTTCTGCACAAGCATGCTTCAACATTGGCAGTATATGAATAATTATGAAAGCCAACGTGACTGATTACTGCACACTATGCTTGTTTAGTTAGCAAGCGAATGTTTAATGCAATTTATATGGCCTATAAAACTACGAGCCTTACTTTGTGTTATTGTCTAATACTTTGCTAACACTATCAACGCTTCGCCTTTTGGATGAGGCTGCAACTTTTTCGACAGACAGACACTGTTCTAGAATTATTACTATACACTTATTGTGTCTTCATCTATATTTTAAAGATGAATACGTGCAGGAGTGATTGTAGTAGTTTTAACAATGCAAGTAGCAACTGTTTACTATCATTAGTATTTCTTGCTTGTGAAGCTGTGAATGTCATGGTTGGACACGAGTTCCATAAAATGTTTTGAGCTAGTTTTGTGGGGAACTTCGTCTTGCAAAGCAGTAGGTTTTGTTTCCTTCTTAGTGTATAATGTGTATGTACAGTGATATGGGCAGTGTGCATGTTTAAAGCTAACCGTGTTTGCTGTTATCAACCTTAGTTCCTAGCATGAATAGTGCTGGTTCTTTGGTTTGGTATTAGGACTAGTTATGACACCTTTATAATTCTACTATTGCAGTGACCATTGGCCGAGCCATTGAGATGAAGCATGCCCCAGGACTCATCTCTGCTCTTGCCCATGAGACATCAAAGATGTACACTTCAGCAGGTGAGGCTGAAGCCATAATAAATAAAACTCACTATCCTGTTGAAAGTGCTGCCGGGAGGCTTGTTTGTTTTGATCGGGCTGTATGGCCGATCAATTTTGTTTAATGGCACTGGTTGAGCACCGGTTAGTTGGTCAAGTTGACAGAACTCTGTGACAATATGTGCGAACATACAAAGCGCATTATCATTAGTATTACTATTGGTAGTGCTCGTACATGCGAAAGCTGCAGTAGTGCATTAAGATTATTAGAAAGTTTAGAATACTGCTATAACATCCAACGCCCAAAATTGGCTGCCGTGTTAAAAACAGTTGAGATGATCAGAAACTGTGGCATATGGTGCTGAATGAGGCTGTGATAAGTATGCAAGGTACACAGCACTGCCGTTGTTCGCTGGATTGTTGTGCTGAATGCATTGCAGTACTGGCTCATCAAGTCTCAGTGCTATGGGTCTATTAATCGGAAGGGGTGTGCACAGATGCACAGTGATGACATAGACTGTGCCACAACGGTGACGTATTGCAATTGGTTTGTTTTCATTCTGGTGCCATATTGCTTGTTGATCACTAGTGTTCAGAAAACCTGGACAGGAACATTACTAAAATCTGGACAGACAAGACAAAAAAAAAAAAAAAAATCTGGACACGTTCAGGGACGGTGTATGCAGCACCAAAATAAGTTCAGTTTGTTGTTTTTATTAGCATCGGACTGTTTATTATGCTTAGTCCACCAAAACACATGTTGCATTATTCTTTACCATTGAAAAAAATTTGTCAAGAACATCTCAAGTGGCTGCTTCGTCAAATTGTCTTTTCTCCTTTAAGGTATTCTTAAAGTCGGCAGGGTGACTAGAGGCCCACTTATACACAGACAAAAAGTAAAAACCTGCAGTGCTCATTTTACATTTATGTGGCAATCACCATTTACTGTTTTTGACGAATGCAATCACCCATTGTAGCACTTCCTCGCATGTTTTTCCTGAGCAGAACCATCCAACTTTTCTGCTACAGAATATAAGGTTTCAAGCTCTGCCTTTACGTCAATCCCTGCTGTTTCCAGCCTCGCAGTTGAACTCTGTGTGAATCCAGATTTATCAATGGTTCTCAAAGTCGCACAAGTGCCTCTGCACGTGTCAAGCGCTTATCGTGCTCTGAGGGAAGGAGCCAAAAAGTGTGTAAGCAACCCAAACAGATGTTGCTTTTGTCTCTCACACGGGCTCACTGTATGCAACCTTGCAGGATTCGATAGCCAGCCCCATCGATCGCTCTTGAATGACATCACACCCTCATATAGCAGGTCTCCGCGCAGCATACACTCCAGTATGCAGAATACACAAAGCATTGTGTGCCAAAATGCAATAGTCTGATAGTTTAATGGTAAACCTCTTACGCACCCTGATGTAGGCCCTCTTACGCACCCTGATGTAGGCAAGTGCCTGGAATGAAAATGAAACTATCTAGTTGCGATAAGGTCAGTCTTTCAGTTACACATGATGCATATGAAATAAAAGTGGTGCTTTCACAGTTGTTGCAAATTTGAAGAAATGATAGACAGCACAAGTGGTTTGGATGCTGTGGCACAGAGGCAGAGCAAACCACTATTGCTCCTTGCCAGGCTAAATGTTACCTGTTGTTGAATGCGATGAGCAAAATCCCAACTCTATTGATCACTTTCTGGAGATCTGTCCCGCTGGCTTAGCCAATCAGTGTCCGTTGAAAGTGATATCTCTAGAAGGGTGATCAGGCGAGAATGCGGCCCCTGTTCCGTTCATGATAGCTGCTCATTTTTGTTAGTGAACTGATAGTAATGTTAGAAACTGTGGCGCTTGTACCTCAGCGTTGTGTACATAGGCGTGTTCTTACCCAATTCGACACATAGCTCCATTGTATGGTGCCAAGTGATTGGCTGATCAACATTGATGTACTGCTATGAAATGATTGGAAAGGTACTTTGCTTATGCTGCATCGTAATTGCTACACTTAAATAAAGAATTCGTGAGGCTCATGGCTATTCCTAGAAGTCACGCGACTAGCAGTTCCTGTGCATTAATGCACCTGTAATCTGACAAGCAAGCACCATCAGAGGACTTCAGTGCGACAAGTGTTGTGCAGTTCATGGTAGTGATACTGATTTTGCTGGTGACACACAAGCTCCAGTGGTGTTCATTGTAAAGGGCAGTAAATAATTACTAGCGGTATGTTAGTACAGCGTTAGGGAACTGTGCTATCAACATCATTAATTCACTATCCCTTGGAGCTTGGACAGTTTCAGAAGACGCAATCACTGTTTCTCCTGCCATGACACAGTAGTCTTGCTTTTCATGCAGCGGATTCCCTTGCCAGTCTTGAAGCATCCAAGTTTGGACGTTGGAGGAAATTTCTCATTCTCAAGGCCGTCTTCTATCTCTCCTATGTAAGTTGCAAATGTCTAATCTCACCACTCGTGGATGGGGACAGAAAAAGTATATTCATGATGCGAACATGTGATACAGGCTTAGGTTTTACGTGTTTCTATTTTGTCCGGCTAATTTCTTCTGCTGTGATTTTCCACCCATCTCTGCTTTGTTATCTGGTATAAGTAGTCTTGTGTGTTAAACGTACCGAGCAACTTTCTGTGAAGCCTGCAGCAGGCGACATGTTTCTTGTTACAGACTAAAAGGTGCATGCATTGAATGCTTTCGTCTCACAGGCCTACTGCTACGCGGGAGAAAACTTGTTGGCACAGGAGAAGTGCGGAGATGCAATCAGAGCCTTGCAGGAAAGCCACAAGTGTAAGAAGCTGGGATTTATTACACTAACCGTGCCGCTTCCTCTCTCTCTCTGCTTCATGCCTCTTCAGGTGCCTGCAGTCCAGTGAGACAGCAAAGCTACCCCTTTCTCTTTCCTCTAGTTTCTCTCAGATTTTCCTGTTTTCTATAAATTGGTACAATTCATTCATATTTATTCATCGTCACATACATAATGTGATTAATGTCTATGCAAATGCCTTTTGGGTCTGTCTTCTATTAGACTCCAGGCTTCAGGCTGTATAGCTTGCTTTTATTTAATGTTGCTGTAGACCAAATTTAACTCTGTCAGTTGTTGCTGCCCCGTTTGTACCTAGCATGTCCTCATTGACTGGTGGGGTTAATTGTTCTAAAGCAATACCTGGGTGCCATGAGAGAGGCACCATAGTAGAGTGCTGAAGATTAATTTTAATTGCCTGGGGCTTTGTAAAGTTCCTTTATGCATAGTATTTTATAACTTTATGTTCTAATCTTGCACCACACCTAGTCTTGAGGCTTACAATGCACATGCCAATCCCATACCATCCTGCAGTAGTAACAGACAAACAGCGTTGCATAAGAAATTTAGAAAAATGCAAAAATTGCCACAGGGCAGCTCGATTATTTTTGTCAAGGGCTCTGGTTCAGTCTTTTTGCTACAATATATGCATTTGAGAGTATTTAGTGCAAAAGAAGAGGGACGACCAATTTGAAATGTATGTATATGAATGAAAAAGCAGTTAAATGGAATGCATTGCAAGGTTACAAATGTGTGAAAAATTTTAGCATAACAAAGTGAGTGGTTTAACTGGAAGAACAAATTATACCTGGCTTCCTGGTTCGTGTAACTCATGGCAGATTTAGAG
The DNA here is from genome assembly GCF_050947875.1 of Dermacentor variabilis. NCBI lineage: Eukaryota > Metazoa > Arthropoda > Arachnida > Ixodida > Ixodidae > Dermacentor > Dermacentor variabilis. The sequence goes on along the minus strand of NC_134574.1, from coordinate 160,114,209 downwards.
AGGCAATAACGACATGTGCACATCCACTGTGTACTGGGTTACGCAGCCACCACGGATAACATCCAACTGGCCCAGCTTGCTGTCATCCTGTGTTGGACGTCAACATTGTGCCCCAAAAGTAAAATAGCAAATTTTGTGTTCAGCATTAACATTGCACTACAAAAATAAGACATCACGAAGTGATGTTTCACTTCTGTGGCACAATGTTAACATCTAATGCAGTACCATAGCAAGAATTATGCACTAAGCAGGAAAACTCATGGCTCTGCTCTGAATGCCACTACACAGGCTACCAGGATGCCCTGCAGATCTGCAGACAGTACAGTACCATGAAGGGGCCTGGCTCTGCAGCAAAGATCGACCAGCACCTCTTCTTTCGCAAGCTCGCGCCCCTGGTGAAGCGGACCCTTGAGAAATGCGAGCGAGAAAATGGCTTCATGTGAGCATCCAGTCATCTAGATTTTTCTCAAACTGTTATGGCTAAGGAGCCTAGGACGTGTCTCTGTGCGTGTCATGTCAGGCGAAGTACTAGCCAGGCATATCATCACAGAAAGGTTGTCTTTATTATCCTCTTCTGTGCTTCATGCAAAGCGATGTTGTGTTGAGACAATGTTGCCCAGATATGAGGGTGTGTTCTTTCTTTGGCTGCACCAAATTTTTAAAAATTGCCTCTGGCAGATAGCACAATTGTAACCCCTGATTTAAATTACTCGATGAGGCGGCCATTACTTTTGTGAGAGATCAAAACACTTAATTTAATAATTAACATAATTGCACTAATTCACTTTTGCAATTAGATACATTACAGCACACATTTCAATCTATGAATTATGGCTGGTGAGTTAGCAAGGTGTGTCCACTTGGAACGAACTCTCGTGACTGCACCAGTTTCAAGATATTAATTTTCGAAGTGTCCAACAAAATGCCTTCACGTTCCAGTTATCTTTTTTAGGAGAGTCGATACACCTTGCGACTTGACTAGCTACAATTCATAGATTGAAATATGTGCAGTGAAATGATTAATAAGAAAGTTAATTCGTGTAATTATGTTCATTATCAGTTAAGCATTCTGACTTGTTGTAGAAGTAATGGTTGCGTTATCTGCTGCAGGCAATTCTTAAAAATTAGGTGCAGCTAGAAAAAAACACCCTGTACAAGAAGTTCTACATTTAAGAGTTCTTTAATTGTGCCAAAATTGTTTTGTGTGCTCTTAATACCATCTGCATGTTTAAAAAAAAAGACATTCTTATTGGCTGTTTGGAATAGCTAAAAGAGTAAACAGTGACATGGTTAAAAGACAAAATGTTATATGGAATCAAAAGGAAGTCAACTACTTGTCTTGCCATTTTCCTTTTTAACCCACCTTTAATTTTGTTTGTTTCTTAGGTAGAATTGGCCTTGAGTGAAATGAACAGTGCTTTAATACATTTCGTCTTGGTTCCCACTTCGTTGACAGGGTAGCAATAGCAAGACTTTTATTTTACTGACAGTTTGAAGATATGGGAGAGCAAAGTAATGGTGTCAGTCACCTTACTAAGCAGTTTCTCTTGTTCACCTGAAGTATCCCTATGCAGTGATCAGTAATAATAGTTGTTCAGGTTAAGCAGCTACTTGCACAATATACAAACACTCGCATCGGGTCAAGAAAACTGCATCTGCAGCCAGAAGCATTCCAACTTATTTCATCGATATAAGATTAGTGAAAGCTCATCGTTAGCTGAATGGCTGTGGCATTCCGCTGCTAAGTGCAAGGTTGCTGGTGCATTTGTAAAGAGGAAAGGGGCACAGGGATTGTACCCAGAGTGCCCGTTTGCCCACCGACCCGCATTCACAATCTCTGGGGTCATGGAGGTGCTATAGGGAGCCACACTCTAGCAGGGATACAATACTAGAATGTCCATGCACTTTGATTCAAGTGTGCATTAGTGTATCTCAGATTGTAAATCCTGGGTAATGTTGTTTTGTGATGGTAAACCCCAAATCACACAAATGATGACTGATCTACACCAAAACATTATTGGAAATTTGACATGAGTTCAGCACATAGCTCCCGTCATGGTCAGTTAGCATGCATGTTAGAAAAAAAAAATTTGTATACTACAATACCGCGTATAGCTATTGCACAGCACCTTGCCTCTGAATTAGCCAGGCAGTGGAATAAGGTGTGTCGCTGTACAAATGTTTCTGTAGATTCCACCAAAAGGTGCCCAAGGATGCACCAGAACTGGAATTGCGGGCCACGTATGGCCTTGTGAGCCCTGAGGAGTTCCAGATGCCCGCTCACGACAAGGCCTGGACTCCAGTTGTCTACGCTGCTTTTTATGTACAGCCCAGCAGCGCTCCCGACCCTGCAAACTCGGCAAGTCTCTCAGTTCACTCTATAAGCAAGAAAAGACTCCTTGGCCTCCATAATTGCATGCATTGCTTGGAACTTAGCTATCTAGTAAACATACAGTAGAAGCGGCTGCTGTAGCTGTCCAGTATGATTATGCAGGCAGATATGTTTAATATAGCAACACTGCAGGGGCAAGCCGCATTTAAATGCTGTTGCCGGCAGACCTTTCTCTACATATAAGCAGCTTTCATTGTTAAAACATACTTTGTAGCTTTCTTTTTTTTACAGCAGTAATCTGGAAAAAAATGTTTGGTTAGCTTTACAAATTATTTAAAAGTACTTCAAAAACAGCAACACAACCATCTGTCTTTAAAAGATGCCACCTAGGATGCTGATTCTTCTGGTGTATGTAATTGGTAATTACTGCTAAAGCAACAAAGGAAAACCACCTACTTACACCACCGATAATCATTCGGACATCTAAGTTCTCATGTTCTTTTGCACATGACACCCAGTTTTTCGTCACAGGCACAATAAGAAGTGCTTTAAGATGTATGTAATGCATTGGTTATTACAACTGCAAACGTGACACCCAGAAGTGTTATGTGCATGCAAGTCGTGTGATGGCTGTTTGAAAGCCATTAATGAACAGCCCTTTCCTTTTCCACTGATGTTAACTACAGAAGGCAGCTGTCAAGGCCGAAGGTGATCTCCCAGCAGTGCAAGAGAAGACTGCTTCCCACTCCACTGCGGACCCAAAAACAGAAAGCGGGTGTATCTTGCAGTGAAGCCGGCTTCCTGGGTCCCAAGGGCCAATGCCCAGCAGTGCATTGCTTGGCTTTGTACATATAAAATAGAGATCTTTAATATATGCACATTTCTGTAAATGGGCACTTAAGCAGAGGTCCTATTAAATGCAAGCGTATACACTATCCTCCTGGACAGCTCAATCGGCGTAATTGGTGTGGTGCATTCAGAGCACTTTGGCATCTTTTTCTTACCTCTCACAAACTTCTCCTTCCTTTAATATGAGTGATTTCTAAGAAATCAAGCAATATGAAACGCTAGGTAGAACAAATATATGAGGACCTCAATCTAGTTCTACTTAAAGGGGCCATGACACCAAATTGCCAAGCTTGAATTATGCATTGCACGTTAATCCAAATATGTCCTACAGCAAGCTGGTAAAATTTGAATTTGAAATTTTTTTATAAAGCATTTGAACTATACGACTGCCTAGCAACACTGGCAGCTAACAAAATGAAGAGTGTTTTGCATGGGCAATGTGTGTGGTATATGAATGGTTTTGCTTTTGAATGTATGTCATGCCGGTAAGCCCAAGATAGTTTCTGCAGGCGTTCTCCAGTTGGTACTACATATCTTTATCAAGCGAGTTAAATAATTGCGGGTGCAATGTGACAGTGACGTGCTTGCTGTGCCATCAGGTGCCGAAGCATGTGGATCAAGTCTGGCATGGTGCACACAGGGTTTCGGAATGCTTCAGAGCAGACGTAGTGGTCACCCCACACTTCTTGACGTCACAGAAGCAACGCGAAAATGTGGGAGGGTACGCTCTGCATGCGGCTAGGGCTGAAGGTGCACGCGGGGTCCAGCCACATACAGCTGTTCTCGAGCACTTTCCATCCTGTAGAGAGGCTAATTGCAGCTACGTTGCTTCGGGGTGAATAAGGCAACCAACAGCGTCAGCTCTAACAATATTTATTGCTGTGAGCAATAAGCAGCACTTAAAGAGGAAAGGTCCGCACTGTTAAATAGGTTTGCCTCATTACGCGTGATAGTAAGGTACACGTCCAAGGTTGGGGAGCCAGAGAGAGAACGTCTCCACTGGGGATGCTCTTTTAACGTTTTTAACTTTGTGAGGGGATTGTCCTCCTCACATATTGAATACTTTTCTCACGAGTCTGGGTGAGGAAAGGGTGCATAGCGAGTGTGACAGGGAAAGTGGGAGAAGGCGTAGTGCGCCTTTTCTGTGCCGGCCCACTGGGTCTCGATGCGTCCGCAATGTGAAGTTTCGTTGATATGAGTACGCAAGAGGTAATGGGCGTACATGCTCCCAACAAATTGCAGTCACTGTCAATCAGAGGGACTTAGAGGCAGCTATTTCAAACTGAAATTTTTGGTTAAAATGTGTGCTGAGAAGAGCCCGGTTTTTTTGTTGGTATAACCATACTGGCCCCCTTTACTCTCAGTCACAATGACAAACTAGGGACAGTTGGACGACCAAGTCATGGCCCCTTTAAGGGAAATTATTGCTTCATTTAATGTATAAATTTTTGCTGTGTATCTAAGTTGGTGCAATTAATACCACAATTCAGAATTTGTAGCTCACATAGGAGGGTAACAGCTTTTGATATGGGATTGATGCAGAGCCAACTAATTCATTATTTAACATGAAAAGAGTTGGGTGTGCTGCTCGCAGAGTATACGAGACATTTTTCCAAGCTTGTATGCAGTTGAGATTTTAACTTCTTTTTTTTTTTTTACACTTTTGCTCTTACTGTTAGGCTGTGATTAAACATGATCATGCAGAATCTTCATACTATTTCTACAAGATTACTCAAGAGTTTTTTTCTTCCTTGTCTTTGTGCCTTGTTTAATGTCCCGGTGTGTGCACTGTATAATTATGGGCCCAAAGGATGTATGTGCGTTCAGACGGGCATAATGTTTGCAGTTTGGCAAAGTATGCTGGCATTTTTGCATAGAATAAATGTATACTGTAAAGCACGATTAACCCTAAAATATTTTCAGTCAAGTTAACCTGTAATGCTGATTAGGTTGCCAGATAAAAGCTAACATGTGCTTTCATGACCAATGATGATACATATTTTACTTTGCCTGGTTGTGTTGCAGCAGATGGAAGTGATCCGTACTGTAAATATGCCCTGCCAATCTGACTATATGCCGTATTTTATGCACTAGCTCTTCTGCAACTTGCCTTTTGGTGTTGTGAAAAGTTGTGGTGTTGTGAAAAATTGTGCATGTCTCGGCTTTCAGAGTTTACAACTTTTCATGTGTGCTTTTAGCTGTGAGATATGCCTGTTCGAACCATCACATCTTAGCTTAGTGAAGCACACTACTTTGTTGGGTTTTAATCCACTGTTAGAAAAGTTAGTGTTAGGAGACATCAAGACTTCTTTTTATCTAAGGAGGGTTCCCTTCATGTTTGGATAAAGAAATTCTGAGCGCTTCTCAAGAGCCACTGAGGGCTGCTATCGCACTGGGCTTAAGAGCCGTTTGCAGCATGTGTTTTGTGTAAATGTGCATGCTATGCAGACGCTATTTTTGTACATTGTGGCAGGCAATAAAAGGTGCTTTACCGCTTGTACCATAGAATGCCTGGAAGTAATGTTTGTTTAGTCTCTTGATATTTGCATCTGTTTCAAGTAGACAAGTTGCTGCACGAATGCACAAAGATGTAAATTACACATAAAATAACAAAACGGTGCATTTTCATTTTGTTGTTTCATTCAGTTCATTTGCTTTTGTTTTCAAAGTATTTATGAAAGGTTCTGGTTTAAAAGCTGTCTTCTACAGCCTGACAGCAGCTTGTGCCTTTTCCCTGTCTTTATGCTTTATGCAACTTTCATAACACTTTATAAACTGACTTCCCTCCACAAAGATCTCCAAGCAAGCAGATTTCTACTTACTATAGTAGAATGGCAAAGGTATGCTGTTAAAAACTACAGTTTCAAAGGCACAGGTTTGAAGCTGTTCATCTAGCATGCATTGCTGGAACATTCCTTTGGTACAAATTTCTTTTTTTCTTAAAAGTACACATTTCTTAATAAGATACAATTTACCTCAATTAAAAGAGATAGCACAACCATAAGTTTTCATTAGAATATTAAGAACAAGGAAATGTGTAAAATGTTCAACATGTTGCCAGCAAATGCAATTTTAATTTAAGGCTTGCTAATGTATTACTTAGAAATTGAATTTCATTTGCCCTGAAAAAAAAAAAAGAACCCTTCCATAAAGCATTCGGAGTATATTCCGGACATGCCAGGGCACTGCAGCTTAACTGCGTAATCGCTTCAGCAGTGCACAATGATTTCTCAACAACTGTCACTGCTTCGGAACCGCTGTTGTAACTCGTGCGTGCATACACTTTGTGGACATGAAGCATTGCACCCTGCAGAGTAGGCCAGAATATTGCAGCTTTTTGCACTTAATTTCCACAATCGTATTTGCTAATAAAAGAAAAAAGAACGTTTGCAGAAAGATGTTACAGTACGCAACTTTATTTTGTAAAGGTCAGCCGAGTCCACATATCTACAAGGTGCGCTTTTGTGTGTGAAAGCTGCAAAGCTGCCCTTGGCAGCAGTGACTGCTCCCTGCCCTCCTTACCTGGCAGCACCAGTTCAGCGAATGCACCAGGACTCTGCTCAGTGCTGAATTGCGTGCAAGCCCATTCAACCAGATCCGCACGTGCTTGTAACACTGCAATGGCATGGTGCAGCTTTGGCCTGCCCAGAATTTCAAGGTTTGAACCTGCAGGTGTGGATTCAAATGAAGCGTACACGGCCTATTGATGTGCTACCACAGTAACTCGCTTCTAGTCTAGCAAAATGTGTGCGCTTGGAGAACCCTTTCCTAATGACAAAATACAATGGTGCATCAATGTTGGGTTAGTTTGGTGCTGTATAGCTGCTGAAGTGCGATACGGCTTAGCAAGACAAGGACAGATGGGAAGGAAGACACAAGCGCTGAGGTGTTATTTATCAGCAGTTAATGCATCCTCTGCCTAGGTCGTCCTTGTGCAGATGATTTGGCTGCGGTGCTTGGAAACCACTACTGTTCTCTTCCATCTGTCCTCGTCTAGCTTGGCTGTCTCACACTTCAGAAGCCATAAAATATGAAAAAGTGTTGGCAAAACTAAGCATAGTGCAGAAGATGGAGAGAAAGAAAGACACGCACGACGTCAATTTCTAACAGTGCTTATTGGTGATGCACAGAACATAGATATATACAATGAGGCATGTGCAGATTAAAAAAGAGGGATAGAGAGGCAATCAAAGGATCTTGCTGAACAAACAGAAGAAAATTTCATTGTTCAAAGACCATATGCTAACAATTTGTGAGGTGCATCAGAAATCTTCAGGGCAGATTCAAGCACGTAATCTCGCTTGACGATAGCATGATAGATAGGGCTAAAGTTTCGGAAGTTCTTTGATGTGCCTTGCAAATTGTTTACACATGCTTTTTGAACAGTGAAAGTAAAAAAAAATTAAATTATTGGGTTTTACGTTTTTATTTGATTATCAGGCACACTTTAGTGGGAGACTCCAGAATAATTTGGACCACCAGGAGTTCTTTAACGTGCACCTAAATCTAAGTACACAGGTGTTTTCACATTTTACCACTATAAAAATGTGGCTGTTGTGCAGATTTCCTTCCACATGTCTGATATGACTCCTTTTAGTTCTTTTTTTCTTTAGGCACACGCCTCTGTATGTGTGTTTTATGCACGACCAATAAATGTTAGAAGTTGGTGCCTTTTTATGTCCTTGTTTTCTGCGCTGCACTCAATTTTGTCATGTATTACTAACTCACACAAGCACCCAGCCTTGTCAGAAAAACATTTTCTGTGGTGAATTGTAGGTAAGTTAGAAAGTGCACACAGGAAACTGTGCTGCTAGAATTTCTGAAGGCAATTACTACTGTGACTATGCATGGAAAAACAACTCTTGGTTCCCGCCCGTCTTATTAGCCTTTATCCGAGGAAGGGAATCTAAAATGGAATTTCTTCCTAACCTTTAACACAAAGCAGAATATGTCTTTTGCCCTTTTGCGCACTTTACAATAAACCTTACACTCTACACTATACCTTGCGCAGCCACTTGACTGTCTGCGGAAGTTTCACTGAGGTTCTGTGCACTTTGATGTCTGTTACTGCACAGTATGAGGGCAGGCAGTGATACTTTAATTTTTCAAAAGATGCTGGAGGTTCCAGAAGCCTACAAGCTGACCTAACACAACTGTTTGAGTGGTAATTACTTACCAAGGGGTTTGTCTGTGAGCAGGACAAATTCGTCAAGTGCTTGGGATGTAGCTTTAAGTTCATCTACCAGTCTCGTAGCTTCATCTAAAAGAAAGCTTGTCACATCTGCGCCACTTTGAAGTGCTGCCTCCAGTGCCATCTGCAACAAGAGATTGATTGGCTGATTGACTGATTGAGTGACTGATTCATGCCAGAGTGGAGGGTTCTAGGTTAATTTTCACCACCTGGAGCTCTACAATGTGCACCCAAGGCTTGGAACGCAAGTATTTTTTTGCACCAAGATAGCAGTAGTGTGTGCCTGCTTGAACTACCCCTATGCAGGAATGAAACAGTCCCTTCGGTCAAGAATTCTGACGGAGTGCCGATAAATCTGTCAAAGTAACATAATTTTATAACAAGGAACTGCAGGTTCCACTGGAGAAAAGGCAATAGGATGATGCTTTATACATTTCCTAGTCAATACTCTTAATTACAAAGTAATTAAATATCAATTTAGTGTACTATCATTTTACTGTGCTACCGCTGCTGCAAAGCACGTCAGTATAGTAGTAGTACTTTGGTAGTTGCAGGCTGAAGGGAAACTATGGTAAGAAGACCGTTATGTTTATACCATGAGAAACACAGCCCCGGAGATAAAAAAGACAGGGAGGTGAAAATAAAAAAATGAATGCAATGGAAGCGAGGTTGAAGAGAGGCACCCGTGGAATGAGGCACTATTTGCTGCCTTTGCTGGAGCAGTTGCCTCGCTCAGCTCCCGCTGCCACCTTTCTTGTTTACAGTTGCGAACATAATCGTTGCGTGGACTTGCAGTGCCACAGTGATTGACAACGATCAAGGTGACACCCAGCTCAACTTAGTGACACAAGGTAGACTGACTTCAAATGTGTGCTGTTTGCCAGCAATATTGCCCGCTGACTCTATGTTGTCCAAGTCTGTTAGGCTCTCTTAACACCAGATAACGCAGTGCATGAATCATGCCTTGCATGTGGCTAGACACTGTATTAAAAGCCCAAACACTGAAATTTATATGCACTGATTTCATCCTTGGATTAGAGCTTTTTTATTGGCATGGTACAATTTTGCGTGGCTATTTTTAATCCATGGCTGTCCTTTTGTCCCCGTTTCTTACTTTGCACTTAATGATAGAATCCAAACTAGCCCACTCTCAACGATTGCTTTTTTTAAGTACACGATCATATGTTCTCGTGCTGATTACATCGGGCATGTAAAAGCGATTAAAGAGAACTAGATTTTCACACACCTACAAACTTAGCACATAAACTAGGTTCATCCCATGTTCCTGAAGTAACTTAAAATGCTGCCTTCTCACCCGAGTGCCTTGATGCAACATCTGAGAAACAACCATTGGCTCCATAAAAACACCACTTTCATCCTGCTCAAAGAGACTTGCAACGCTGAAAAAAAGAAAAAAAATCGTTTGGCATTTAGCATTAGCTAGGGACTTGGTCACCTTAGTCCATTTCAGTTATGTGGACTCTGCTATAACTGCAACATTGCATGCATTATTTTGAAAACTACTGATGACGACTTGCATTTAACAAATGTTATTGGCAATAAGTGTTAAGAGGAAGTCACACTTGCCTTACAAAAGGCACTGCTGAGCACAACAACCATTGGTACATGCAATACATATGGCAAGCCAAGACAGTAGCAGAGCCATTCTACCCGTTCTACTCATACAAGTCGAACCTCGATATAACGAGTTATCAGATATAACAAAGTAAATCTAAAGTATTTCTTGCCAATATCAGCATGTAAAAGATATATGCTTATAGCGAATACTGGATATAACAAAGACATCTTCACATTGCATGTGACTTTGTTACAGCAGTGTTTGGCTGTACCAACATATGAGGAGTCTTCAAGGAAATAAAAGGGAAGAGTATAAAATCTGTGGTTCACGACAAGCCACAGCAGCTGCTTCCCCTAGGCATGGAATGCAAGAAATGCTCCCACACACATATTAAGAACTGGAAACTTTAATTATTCTTGAGTAGACTTATACAAAAGCAACTATTCCCAGCACGGAACTATACCGACCGAGCTTGTGGAATAAACTGCCAGCAAACGCAAGGAATGTTGTGACCAAAATTATTCACATAAAGTGAATTGTATTAGCAGGAGGAACACAGGTGCATAATAGTAGCAAGTGCACTGCAAAAGAAAAAAAAAAGAGAGAGAGAGAAGTCAAGGGAAGAAAGCATAGATCAAAGGTGTAAGTCAGAGGACTTACGTGGGATTTTTTAGTTGCTGGAATTCGCTGAGTGCAGATGGGCCGCTTCGGCAAAGCTCGCACCACAAGAACTTGACCAATTCTGGTGCATCATCCTCTAAGGCCAGCACCAACTTCCTGAACAGGTTCTGCAGTGAACAAATAAAGGTCATTTTATACACAACTTAACCACCATCACTGCCACTCATAGAAGGCCATAAATAGAACAGTTTTCCTTTTCTTCATAGAAGGCACATGCTCATTGACAAAAAGAAAGTATGCATTTGTGAAGTGCAGTCATGGGTGACAAGAACTGTGCTACTCACATTTGCTGCTACATTAGGCTGGATAGGAAGTGACTGCAAAACAACAAGAAAGGCACCAATGATATGTATAGACCATAAAGCTCACACCGGGCAGCCAAGCAATAAAAGTTTCAGCAGCTTGTACTGCAACGCATAAGTATTCAAAGCAGCTGACAAGTACAAAGCATCAAAACAAGTTCATTTTCAAGTTAAAACACTTCAAAAAAGGTGAAGTGTGTACTAAAGCTTCAGGAAACCCTAAAGAGGAAGGACTTTATTTGGACCCACTGTCTTAGGTTCCAGAGCATTATCTAAATCTAGGTATTACTAACGGCATGCTGTGCTGTTCTTTCTTGGCCAGGGGGGAGGGGGGGAGGGTATTCTGTAAGAGTCCACCTAGTGGACTGTCCATTTCGGCCTCTGCTGATTGTATGCAGCTGCACGAGCGAGGAGGAGACGAGCGGCCCCAGCCAATCAGCAGCGGCCGCAATGGACAGTCCACTAGGTGGACGCCTACAGAAGGCCACCCCTGGTCTCTGTCTGTTGTCAACTGTTTTGATGAGATTGTGCCTAAATACCCCAGAAAAGGATATTAAGGCCAAACTTTATGCCAAAGCATATTGCATGGAGTCAGTAGCTACGTTAACTAGATGCAAAAGCAAGCGAACAGAGCAAACAAAGGGGTGAGGTGTAGGATCAGTACTGTGAATGTATATTTCTGGCTTTGTTCCAGTGAGTATGTGCACCAAAATCGTGCAGCCAAATCTGGCCTATTTGTTGTTTATCTTGCATAATAAGTATGCGCATCACTGTAGAGAACTTTGAAATATAAAGTATTGCTCAGTCCTCCCCCCCCCCTTCTTTTCTTCATTCATTATGATAGTATCACTCATGCAATGGTTGGTAGAACAACAAAACTTGATTAAATTATGTTTTTAAAGCTGAAAACTATTAAATCAATACTACCATAACTTAGCAATAACATAACTTCAAGTGTTCTTGTAATAGTCGATACAAGGGTCAAACTGATTGACACATTCTCAAGAAATCATTTTGAAGCAATGTATATTCGGTATTGGTATATCGTCACTGTTCAAAATGAATCAGTCATTGTTACACAAAGCCAACAGAAACAGCTGTTGCTGTCAGCTTACAGAAGATCACACCTTTTTTTCTTGCGTGCTCCCAGACGTCTCCATAAACAAACTGAAGGAGCACAGCACGAATAGATGGATGCTTTAATTAAAACAAAGTTTAACGAAGTTCACTTCCCTTATGCTTTCATTATGTTAGCATCACATGGTTTTATAAAAGCCTACTGTAAGATAGACTTATAGGTACTGTGAAAATCTATTTGTCTATTGGGAAGTTCGCTTTAACAAAAGTGATCCGAACGACTCAAAATATACTAATGTATTACCAGGGCAACATAAAATAATAAACTTAAACGGTATTAGAACCAAAAGGCAGGTGTAAAAAAGAAAGTTGTTCAATTTGCATACTACACTGCAAGCCCTGTGCAAACCTTTGCACTTTCACAAAAGGTGGACATCTTGCCTAGCTTGCGCAATAATTCTTCACTGCCTTCATGTCGAAAAAATGCACCAAGATATTCAGGATATTTTTAGCGCTGCATTACGTGCGGACGCTGCTGGTTCTTGTGGCCCCTGGAGAGTGTTCTCACCATCATTATAAACCTAGAAAGGCAATTTTCTTATCCTGTAGCTAGCCAAATCGTCTCCTTGAAGACTGCTGATCCAAGCCCTTCACTGGAATGAGTAGCATGCGTAGGTGACTGTGGCGAAAGTTTGGCTTAACCAACATTACAGTTTGCGTTTAGCAGACTTTTTTCCTGATGAGTCCATGGGAAACTGACCAAATGTTCCTCATACCCGAATATTCAGTTTAACCAGATCTGCCTTAACGGGAGTCTGCTGTTTGAGGTTATATACCTGTGGTTCAACACTTGGAAGTGGCAGCGCACCAGCAGCTTCAGAGCGAACCTGGGGGTCTTCATCTTGAAGAAGCTCGAGTGTTGTGCTAAACAAGCTAGAAATTGATAACAAACGTTAACGTCACACAGTACTCCACACTGCAATCTGCACATTAAGTTCAACACATGCACGCACTCTTATTTAGCATCATCATTGACCTAGATTAAGCTATGTGCACGGCAGTACAAAGGCCTCCTCTTCCAGCGATCTCCAATTGCCCACCCTGTCTCGTGTCAGCTGATTCTATCCTGTGCCTGCGTATTTCCTCATTTCATCGTGCCACCTAGTTTGCTGCCATCCTCGGCTGCTCTTCCTTTCCTTGGGCGCCCATTATGCACCTCTTACAGACCACACATTACTTGCCCTACACATTACCTTGCCTTCCCAACTCCGTTTCTTTCTCCTAAGCTTAATTAGAAAAGTTGGTTGCCCTTGCTTGTACTCTAATCAACACCACTGACTTTGTCCCATTTCTTAACGTTACGCATACAATTTTTTCGTAGCATTGTTCATTATGCAGCCTTCACCTTCTTCCCAAACTTCTGTGTTAAAGGGCCCCTCACCAGGTCTGGCTATTTTGAGCCGAGAAGCACACTGCACACAATGCGCGCTAACCATCGTGTCTGCTAAGTATTACATCGCTACGCACCACAGAAAGAGCTGAAATTTCGAGCCAAATGCTGTTCGCCCTTCTCCTAGCAGGTATTGCACGCTCCGAGTCGGAGAGGTGACGTATATGCGCAAGTGCACCTATGTACATGTATATGCTGTGACATTGCTCACAGAGACACGTGACTTCAAGAATTATTCAAGGCAACATCTGTTATGAGTGCAATCTGAAGGTTCACTAGGTAAATTAAGGTTTGGAGAAATAATAAAACACACAAACCTGATGTCTGCATGTTTTTGTTTTACTTTGTACCGTAGAAAAGAGATGTACTTCCGTTTTGTCTGCTTGTTCCCACGTCGTGGAGTCGCGTGTGCAGACACTGAAACTAGGTCATTTTCTACCGTGTTCCAGCGCGCGATCATGCTCCGTGATCTAATTGTGTCTGCCTCAATGTTCATGTAGCACAGACTTATACCGAAAGTCAGGTGTTCTTATGCACAGTGCTCAAAATTGTGCACTGCACGAAACAAGACAAATGCAACAGCTAGCATGCGCCACCGTCAGTGGAAGTGCGCCTCACAGCAAAAAAGGAAGGAGAAAAAAAAAAAAAGAAGGTGGGGCCAGTGGCGTACGCCTCAAGTGATCCTCGAGCTCCGGTATGGGATAATGCAGGGAAGAAATTTCACTTGCCAACACTAGAAGGGGCAAGTGGAAAGAGTGTTATGTTGGCGGTGGTGCTCGTCTCCCGAAATCAATGGTTCACGGCACTACAATATTTTTATCTCGGCTATTAATGAACCAATTTGAAAAATTCTTACGGTAGAGCGATCCCTAGAGGGTATGAAACAAGTTCTAGAGTATAACCGACATTTTCTATGTGGCCTCGTGAGAGGCCCTTAAAGCTCCAAGTTTCTGCCTCATGTGACAGTAATGGTATAATGCAGCGATTGTAGACTTCTGTTTCAGGTGACGCTAAAATAAAATATTAAGTTGAACTAGATTGAAACATTGGGCTTCTGTAATAACAAGTTCTCCATTCATATCAAGAACAATGCTTTTGTAAGTGAGAAAATGGAAAATTGCAGTGACGCCACCTGTTGTGGATGGCAAGACGCAAAGACTGCTTATTTTTTCCAGAAAAGGCATGTTCTCATACATTCCAAGGTATGACACTGCACCGTCGCCGTGTGCAACTTAGAACTCAGCAGACAAACACGATGGCTGTTCTGGCGTGCTTGCGCTACGACAGTACCTCTCAGGTGATGTCAATATAGGCTGACTCAGTCAGAGCGCGACGTCACGTGGAGATTACGTCAACTCGTCCGTTTTGGAGCGGGCGGTTCAAATTTAGAAGCAGCAGTAGGACCTTTGGTGGCGATTTTCTATGTAACAAAGATATATGTTGGCACACTTAAAAGTGATGCTACACTTCTATGGACGAATAGCCTTTCAATATAGCTCGACTTAATCTTTTCCTGTTGTGTCCCTGTAAGTAAAATGGGGGAGACAAATGAAGGATATATCTGGGCCCAGTGGGGTGCGAGGTTACTGACCTAGATAGCCTGCACAGAGTAAAGGATCACAAACAGAATATAATCTGCATAACTACCTTTGAAGATGCTTTGCCTTGCGTGGCCTACACTTGTAAGCAGCCCAAGTGAACACTGCATCACCAGCAATGTGAAGAGAGCGCGCTGCGTGCATCCGACAGATGTCCGCCGTAGCTGCCAGCCGTGCTTGGTTGCTCACAGCAGATGCAATGGCTAAAATCCATGACTCGACACTCCTTTCAATTTCGAGTGAGCAGCTGGACACATGAAAATAAGTCTCAAGCTCCAGTTACATACTGCATGCACAAAACAAGTGCTTCGCATCTTGCTTGCTTTTCTAGCCAAAAAGCACAGGCGCAAAAGGAAAGGAAAAAATCATTTGTCAGAAGTGTTTATCAGTAGTAATAAGTACAAACAAAAGAAGCATACTTTTCAAACAGAAAAAGAAAAACTACGAAAAAAAGACAAAAATGACTGGTTGGGATATAGTATAAACTTACAGTTAGCTGCCTTTTCATTATAAATGCGTCCCTTCAAAACAACAAGCAATATTTGTGCAGACTATCTATCATGCATAATTGTGCCACTATTGCCATCACCAGTGAAGAAGACAGTAACAATTCATTATGTGCATACAAAAAGGGAGGAAGGGGTTCAGCATTGTGTCTACACCTAGTATTTCTTCCTGTTCACTTTGATAAACCTTTTCTTCGTTTTTCTGCCTGTAGCAAAAAGCCCAAATCATATAACCAACTCTAGGTACAATTTAGCAAGATAGAAATGTCATCCATGCTACACTATATGTTTAGTCAAGATTTTCAGCAGACTATAAAATGTTTCTAAAAAGAAATGCAACCAATTGAAAAAAAAAGGAAGATCAACAACACTGGTTTGACTTCTTGCCTTTAACTCATCGATTCTAGGGCAAGGCCATGTCATGAATGAATACTTCTGAATGCAAGTGAAACATCGCTTTGTTTTCATCGTTTTTATATTTAGCACAGATCTTGTGTTAAAAGTAGTAGTCATAGTAGCAGTAGTAGTTGTAGTAGTAGTAGTGACAACAAGAACATGACTGGACACAGTTCCATTCTGACATTCTTTATGATTGTTTATAATATGAGCATCTATTACTCACCAGTCAAGGTTTTCTAAACAGTGTTTTAAGCAATGTGACCACACCACTAGAGATAGTGCTCTCACTGTTGTGCCTGCTACAGATGATGTCTTAACAGCGATACGTTGAAATGTTGTCAGCCAAGTGAGATTAACACATCTGTTAGTCACTTCTTGCTTATGCAAGAGCACTTCGAGCAAATCGAAAAGATCTGCAGAGTGGGTGGGCAGACCTGGGGCACCATTCAAGTATGTCACAAGGGCTTCCTGTAATGCAACCAGAAGGCAATATCGGATGAGCAAATTCGACTAACATGTGCAAACTGTCTTTTTACAACAAAACGGAAGCTTCACTACACTACCATCCCAATTTCTCTATGAGATAGCATGACGTTTCAATATAACTGCATAGTCAGTCAACACTAGTAAAGGTGTGTAATAAATTCTTTTCTCAGTAACATATGTAACACCTTCTAATTTCAGGATAACCAATAAAGAGTTCTGCAAAGGCCTATACTTGGCCCACTACTATTCCTGCTTTATATAAATGATTTACCCAGTTGTTCATCAAAAAATGAGACCTTCCTTTATGCTGAAGACACCCCATTACTTGCAACCGATCATTCACTAACTTCTCTGACTACTAAGCTAAACACTGCTCTGAAAAATATTTTAACATGGTGCCACCTTAACTCGCTAAAAATAAATCCTACCAAAACAGCTTTTATGCTTTTTCATTCGAATCATAGGACACCAGAACTCATTCCCACAGTCAACCTAAACTCTCGTCATCAGTGCAGTTAATGAATGCTCATTTCTTGGTATAATTCTAGACTCAAACTTAAAGTTTACTAGGCATAATGTCTATTTGAAGGGCAAACTTGCTCCTGGTATTAAAATTTTACTTAAGGCTAGGTGCTATTTTAGCAAACCAACATTGCCAACCTTGTTTTATTCTTTTATTCACAGCCATCTCAATTATTGTATTACAGTGTGGGGTAACACATACCAAACATATATAGCACCACTACAACAGAATCTAGCCGTTCAGCTTATTCTACTGCAGTGCTACTGATATGCTTCACAACCACAGAATACTTTCAGTAAATAATCTTGTTAAATATAAATTAGCCGTAATGTTACTTAAAATAAGACATAATTCTCCCCCCAGTGGATGTACTTTCTGACACTACTTTGGCTAACTTAAACTGCACAAGATTCACAGCTAACAACAATTTCTTATTGCCATTAATATATACTAATTATGAAAAACTATCTGGATATTTCACAGAATTATCTATTTGGAACAGCTTCCCACTACATGTCAAGCGCTGTTCTTCTTTAGGTCTTCTCAAGAAAACATTATTCACTTTCCTACTAGATAACCAAAATTATCCACATATCTAAGCTATTTATTTCACTCCTGCTCATTTCTTTGTAGTTTTTCCTTTATTCTAGTTATTTAATTTGTAGATTTTATAGACATTTTAGGTTTGTACTGTTGCAAATGCCTTAACTACTGCTTTAATTCTACTACTTGTTATTGAATTTATATTATTTGCAGTTTGTACTACATTTACTTTGCATGATATTTCACTTAGTGACTACTACATTGCTGTTTCATCCTGTATATTTGCACAAATGCATATATTTTCTGATATGAGGTCCCCTTTCAGCCTCCTGCTCTGGGACCTCCTTCTGTATACTTATGTAAGCACGTATTCCATTTATGAAAGAAACTTAAACTTGCTATGTCTTGTAACAGTCTCAAGGCAGGCATGTTTACAGCCAAGTCACTCATTCAAAGCAGCTCTAAATTTTTGGAACTGCGTCAAAAATGCTTTTGCTATCAAATTTTGCATGACTGCCTGCCAGACTACTGTGAGGCATTACAGAGAGCTCATAAAGAAGTCATCAGAGGAAGTACAATTTAACGGGAATACAAGCTTGAAACACAAAAGAACTTACCGCCACTTCGCACCATAAGTTTGATATGATCCTAGAGTCTGGTTGCTGTACTTGACAAAAGAGAAATTCAAGAGTGCTTTCCATGATAACATCACATGCCTTTCCCTTTCGAAGCACAGTTACTATTTCAGGTGGGCACAGACGTGCTGCTCTTCTCAGAAACCATTTTGTTTGCCTTTGTTTCCACGTTGCATGCCCAGGCAGCTGAAATTGGATGCAACGCAGAGACACTGGAGGTTTACGCCTCGGTCATAGAAAATGCCATGACACGAGCATACAGAAAACAGCGTCAAGGCGTCGCCACAGGCAAAAATGTTAATGGTGAAAAGAAATCTGGGACCTGTAATACAGGCACTTTTTTCATGGAATTCTGTTCTACAGTGAGTCCCTGTCTCTTGTGGCACTGGGTGACTAAGCCTGGACTATAGTGTTGCCAATAATGGCAATATGCTCAAGTCAATGACAAAAAGAAAAACAACTGGAACACAACAGAGTTGCTACATCATCTAGTCCAAGCAGCTACACTGTGTGTGTGCACACAGACTTCTGTCAATGCATACAAAGTACTAATTGCTTCTAGGCTCTATTCTTGATGCACACAATAATAAGACTACAAGCTTGATAATACACAACCAAGCACTACGAGAACTCAAACAACAGCTCTAGGGGGACAATTACTCTCGTACCTGCTACACCTAAACAATGTTGCCACTTACTTTTATATTCTAATCCCTGCTTTCCACTTCCCAGATATTTCATATGGCTCATTCTAGTGCATAACACTACAAGGAGAGTTTGCTATACACTTCAGATAACAGTGCTCCGACTGTGATCAAACACTATAATTTAGGACAACACATTAATGATTGGCTGTTCGATAAGTGAAGAGATCAATTACATTCCTTTGTAAAGAGGGAAGGCCCTGACTGTATTGCAATTTTACTTTCGGGGTCACTAGATAAAAAAAAAAGAAAACACCACCCAATACCAGCGTGGATGTTAATATTTTCCAGCGATATGCTAGCACAATGCTACTTTTCACTGAACACCATCCAGCAGACTACCAAAAAGTCACGAAATGTACAAACAAAATGTGAAGTCTTACCTTCTTACGGCTCGGCGTGTCCGCTATATCCAACATAAATGACTTTTGCAACTTCTCTTGGCACTCGGTGCAATCACCACTGTCGGACAGCAGGTCCAGCAAGTCCAAAAACTCAATTCTCACAAAAAAGTTTGATGACAGGGTCCATGACAACTTACTGAAACCATCACTTTCCTGAAACCATTTGGCTATGCCCGGGACACTGCATAGAAGGGCAAAGCACATTTAAATGCATTGTGTGCCAAGTCATCTACAATCCAACATTCAACTTGACAACAATGCATGAACCAAATGAGTTAATGTGCTCATCTAGCTAATTCGGCGACGACGAAAAAAAAAAAAAAATCTGACACTCAGGTGGTGATGTTGCTGATTAGCACTTGTGCTTAGTAGTGTAAGGGCAACTAAGGCTAAAGTGCACCAGTACATTCTTGCGATGGTAAATGCTTTCATACACCCACTTGGTGGCACTGTTTCAACATTAAAAAGCTTGAGGTTAATAAAAGAAAATATACTGTGCATATTGCTCAATGTCTAAATGTAGCAATAATTACTGACAACTAAGGATGTGCATTTATTTACTTTTTCTGTATGCACCTGAAACTCATTATAATAAAACAGAATATAACGAAATAATGGATATAACGAAGTAAATGAAATTTCTCTTGAACTCTCCGTGGAGATCCATGTACTCAATACCTTCTTTTTAACCAAGTAAAAGTGTCCTATCAATGGATACAGCAAACTATATTTGCCTTAAAAAATCAAAAGATACTAGACCATTGGGTGCCGAGCACATCACTTTCTGCGAGGTACAGCACTCATTTGGTACAGCAGTTCAAAACTGCCACGTTTCTGTATCTGATGTGCCATCGAGCAACACTCGTCTTTCCCACCACTGCAAGTAGCTGCACCCAAACGGCGGCTCATTGCCTCCCTCCGTATTCACTGCCACCACACTTTTTTCCCTCACTGTGGTGCCTATTCCAGCTAGGCGCGGCCTGGGCGTGGTCTCCAATACTGCATCGGAGCAACCTCAAAGGCCCTGCCTAGCTGTGCCCAACATGCGCCAGTCTATGCGACACTCAGCAGCAGAGAGATAAGTGCGATGGTGAGCCACTGCTCGCTCGCGGTAGTGTAGAAGACCAGTGCATCCACTTCTCTCGCTCAAAAATAGATGAACTAAGGACAGTACACAAATTGAAAAGTGCAAAGGAAAAGGTCAAGGCAATGCTTAATTAGAAAGGAAGTGGCACTACATATTATATAGAAACTTCAAGGGGTAAGTCATTCCACTCCTTAGCACCAGAAAATTTAATTAACCTTTCACTGCATACAGTGAAGCATACAGAGATATTCAGATTGCTGCTGCTTGTGTGCTGCATGTTTAGTGATGGGAAAATGAAAATCTTACGAGGCAGAGGTGCGTTAGTTTTTTTTATCTTACTTACTAGGCAAGAGATCTTATAGTTCCATAAAGTAGTAAACGACAGCACACATAGTCCCTGAAAGAGTGTGCTATCGGGATAGTGCACCAGGGAAAAAGTGACGATGCGCATAGTCCACTTTTGTAGACGGAGTAATGGTGTTAGGTAAGTTACGTATGTTTGGCCCCATGATTCACAACAAGCCACTGTTTGTGGCCTTTCGTTCCGAGGTCCCTTTCCATGTATTATCATGAGAATAAATAAAATTCAGTACCAACCAAAGTGGGTTGTTTTTCAGGAGACGATTGACGGCATAAAGGTGTGCGTGGACACTGTTGCAGGAATTAACACCTTTGAGGGCCACAACATTTGCGAGCAAGAGCATGACCTCCTCATGGGTTGATTGGCAAAAAGAGGAGATGCACTTCGCGGCAAGCAGGCGCAGCTTCCATGAACGATAGCCCAGGTGGTTGCGTATGCATTGTCGAAATGGCTCCAGAGATTTCCTGTAATAATGAAATTCATTAAAGTTTTGCTCATTGCAATTATAAACAAAGTGCAATTTGCCACAATAAAAAAATAAAAAAAGAGAAAGGAATCTACTCGCAGGTGAACAAACTCTATGTTGTCAAATTACGTTGAGCAAAGCATCCACACTTATCAAAATTCCATTTAGAACCAGCAGCTGATCTACGTGTTCAACAACATTAGGGCGTTGTTGCAAGTACAGAGATTACCACTGAAAGCACTGGAAAGTTCTTAGGTTTCGATCGTTAAAATTGCAAACATTAGGTTTAGTTTGTTGCTATTTGTACAACTTGCAAAGAACACATTTCTGACATTGGAAGAAGTATATTGAAAAGAGGTACCAAAGTGTGGTGAACAAAAGTGCGAAAGGCTTGCTTGCAAATTGACACTTCCCAGAGTGCTCATTTGCAAGAAAGAAAGAAAAAAGGAGCACGAAAACATGGTAGCTTTTGAAATGCTTTGGTAAAAATGCCATCAACGTGTTTCCCCCGTTAATCATGAGGCCTAGTTTGTTATTCCATGTATGGTATCAACCACACTAGCTTAATACGTAGTAGGTATTTATTTTCAGTCCTTTTCAGCAAATTCCTGTAATGTCTCCCATAGACACATAAGGATGCAAAGTGCTGTATCATGAAGCAAAAGTGAGGATGAATTTGGTGGAGACAGAACTAAATTTGTTACGTCGCAGTGTTCTCAGACAATTTAAATTAGCTAAAAGGAGGTGACCAACATTTAATGAACAGCTTACAAGCATTGATATCACATTTATTTGTGCCTATTAGATCCATTTTCTTGAGCCCTTGCCAGTAGCTGCTGCACACGATGTCGGTCACAATGTAGTCCTAAAACACGCTTCTAGTAAGACCTCAAAGACTTGGTACACATACAGTTGGACACAAAAATATGTTCACTATACCCTATATCTATTATAAGCATATATTTGTTACACGCTGATGTCATCAAAAAACATTCTATACAGTTGCCAACGAATAATTTGGACACGCACAATTATTCAGACAGCTTCGCGGCAGCGCCACCAGTCCCGTAGAGACTTAATGCATAAAGACGACCGAAACTTCAGATACCTTACAGCATGCTGTTCGATAATTCAAACTCCACCTGCACATCTGAATGCTAATTTGGGCACTGAGTTGAGCAGAGAGGGCAATAATTTTGCTTAGATGAGTCACCAGCTCGGATGCCAGCCATGCTGACAGCGCTTTCTTGACACCAAAACTAGTTGTCAGGTTTATTGGGCCTAAACTACAATGACCGCTCGCACCCGCAGCACACATACACCGAGTCTTCATGGATGGATGTCGTCATATAGTGAATCCTAATCGATTCAGTAGTTACCAACTGCACCCAAAATATGTGACAAGTCAGGCCAAGCTGCTAAGTTCTAAAGGCCGCATCTACGTTTATTTGTAACAGTGACACGATGCTGGGCGACTTCTTTGATTGCTACTGTGAATTTTTGTCAGTCAGTATCATCAAGTAGCTTCAAATGGCACCAATTCCACCCACAATGTCTGTGCCAAAAAGGCTGTTGCAAAGAAACTCACGTTCGTTTGGCTATAGCAGCACAGCTGATTTCTGTTACATTACTAGGGGATAGAGATTTCGTGCATGCACTAAGTGTACTTTCGTCAATCAAGCCACAGCAAGACAATGGTTAAAATCCGGACTGACCAGCCAGCTATACGCATGTGCCGCAATGCGCTGACAAGTTTTTTTGGGGCACTTGTGAAACAGTCACTCATTTTTGGCAAGCCCAATATTTCAAACTCCCGATTATTCCGACTTTTTGGCTGTTCCTGGCAAGTCTGAATTATCGGTTGGTGACTGCATTTATTTTGATATGCGTGATAATTGGTTACATATGTGTTCGTTATATTGAGGTATGACTGTTCGCAGTCATGCTATATCCATGCCCAATAAGGTAATTAGTACCTTTGTTGTATGAAATATTCATCATAAGCATTTACATGCATTACACATTAACATCAGCAAGAAACATTGAAAATTTACTCTGTTATATAAAATAATTTGTTATGTCTTTATTGATTATATCAAGGCTTGTCTGTATTATATTCATGGCCCTGCTACATTCATGCCAAATATGGTGATATGTGCAAAACATACGCAGCAGCAGAAAAAACTGCTACTTACAGTCCTTGTTGGCCAATGGCAAGTGGCTTAAGTCTTGAGAGGAAGTCAAGGACAAAGTACAAGTCGTGGTTGTTTACGTTGGAGCCATCAAGTTTGTTCAGAAACAACACCTGCAGATCTGGAAACTTTGCAAACAAGTCCAACGCACTCAGGGCATCGTGGCCAACAAATTCTTCTCGCGTCTTTTTTAGTCCCAGCACACGTGGTGCTGTCACACCTGACATTCGAAAAAGAAAGAAAGAAAGAGTAGGAGGGGGAAATTATTTTGAACATAATCGATCAACAAAGCTGCTTCTGCTTTTCTAAACAGAAAATTAGGTATATTGAAAAAAAATATTGTTAAAGTTATTTCTCTCTCTCTCTAGTTTCACCTGAAGGGCAAAGCATTGACAGTGATAGCAAGGTTAGTGTTACGCTTGAACTTCTCGAACGATGTTCTAACATATGTGGGTATGAGGTGTTGGTGCAATGCAGCATGCAAGGCAACTCCTGCGAGGCAGCAGAAACAGCACCCTGGCAGCTACCCCACGTCGCACAAGTCTGGCATGATGAGTGCCACCAGCGGCGTTGAAGGTGTTACACTTTATGAGGTGCGACACCTTTATTCATCCTGTGCATGTCATCTTGTCACACTTCATCGAGGTGTGTTACTGGGATGAGATGCATGAGGTAGGGCACACAGGAAACCGTTGGCGTTAGCGCCTGATTGAATATTTCATAACGTTAGCTTGACAAAGCACATGCAGCAGGTCAGCAGGAATGTTAGTGTGCATGTGCGCAATGCTTATGACAGCAGCAGAAGGTGGAACGCTGCCCTTGCTCCACGACTGAGGTGACTGAGCGTAGCATTGATGGTACGTCCACTTCACTTCCGTTGTTTTGGAAGCCAAACGCACCCTGTAACTCTAAGAACCTCTGACCCTCCACATGCCAGCTGCGCATGCGTCATCAGTGGTACAGCAGGGCAACAGTGGTGGCGGTGTTGGTGGCATGATTGCGCCTCAAGCATTTGTATTGATTGCTACTGCTATAAGACCAAGCAGAAACGTTTATCATGTCGCTGCTTAGGTTAATACAATTAGTCAAGCATCATCAGTATGTTGTTGAGTAAGAGAAGAAAGAACAGAGTGTAAATTTGAGATATTAGGCCCAATTACAGGACAGCTACTACAGCACGCACGCGCGCGCGCGCGCACACACCCACACACCCACCCACACACACACACACACACACACACACACACACACACACACACACACACACACACACACACATAGATAAGAAGCACATTCAGCTTCAATAAACTGCTAATGTTTTGTAGGAGCAACATTACTGCTGATGATTTACTGCAGAAAGTTATAGCATGTGGTTCAAGCGAAGAATGTAGTACAGATCAGGCATCACTAATTTCATAACATCTCAAGTCACTGGCTAGGCCAAATGGCATGTTGCGTCAATCCCTGCAATTCTTCTAATATATAAATAAAGCCAAGGTCACATCAATGGTGGCAGCTCTTACCCACCACCATCAACTTGCTCCCATGTATCTTCACCTAACTTCTATCTTCTTCTAACAGCTCAGTTTTGATGGCATCCAGCCACCACAACTTACAGAAAGAGTTGCAAAGAAACATACCGTATAGCTGTTGTGCTGCATTTCTCACTACCCAGAAAGGCGATGCCAAGCCTTTGAAGCAAAACCACAGAATGCGTCCAAGGTGCATCATCACTGCAGCTGTCAATGATGCGGAGCCAACAACGGCACAGAGGACGTGCAGCGCTTCTGCTTGGGGCAGATCCACTGTGGACGCAGAAACGTCGCCCTGCTCAGTGCACTCTCCGATGACGCAGCTCAAGTAGTCCACAGTCCAGGACATGCTACGCTGAAGAGACAGAAGACAGAGGCAACAAAAATGTGCTTCCATGCCCAGCAGTAAGTGACGTGCTCAAAAGTGCTGGCAAAGGCTTAACTGCATAACGATGATCCTGAGACGGAGGTGTCAAGATGGCAATAGAGAAAGCTAAGTGAATACAGCATCGAAAGCAGGCTACTTCCTGTAGGCTTATTTACTTGTCTAAGCATAAAGGTGACTTCAATGGACTGAATGCCCTTTGCAACACTTATCTGTCCCTGTACTGATGTTGTCAAAATTCAAGTGCGAATACTGTTTATGCGAAGGTGACTGGTCTTGAAAGTGCAGATGCCTCATTTCAGCTTAAAAGAAAGTGTTTGCAACATTTCAAACTGCGGTTGTCTACTCCTAGTATAGGCCACTATGATCTGCTAGTTAAGCAACTAAATAGTCAATAATAAAGTAAATAATAAAGTAATAATAATAATAAATAATAATAAAGCAGCTAAATAGTCAATAATAAAGTAAGTAGTAATGCGGCCAATTACAGAATATTTGCTAAACCTGATGTTTTTTATAAATATCATTAGCAATAACTTGTCAGTATATGCTTATGTTCGAGCTTATATGCCAGAAAAATGTCAAGGAAAAGGATGAGGTTAACGTGTGTTTTAACACAAAGACAAAATCCCTCAGCAGATGTGAAAGTAGGCCGATTTGATCGTTTGGTGGAATGAAATGGAACCCACCCAAAAAAGTCAGCAAATAATGCATCTAAAGGTCAGCTAATGCAACAGCACTTTTCTTTAGGAAAGTTTATTTAAGATGATAGACTATATGCAACACAAACAACATGGGATAAATGAATGCAGCACGAAAAGAAAAGCACCCAAAATGGCGAGGGTTTCTTGGTTTTCTACAAACAAAAGTTAATTGAAGCTCAACAATTATGCTGTCTTTGAGCATTCATGTTGCCTCATTCTGGTGTACTGCGTACTGTCAATGGAAGACAGTGTTGACACTCTCAAGACTTAGGTCTTGCTAAAAAGTATGTGTTTGCTCTACTGAAGAACCGCAAGTGGCAGCAAAAAGCAAGACTAATTTTAGTCGGTTTTAGATATTCTTTCATGTGCATATGTCAAACAAGCTCATCATTTGTTCTACATTTCAACAGGAATGGGAGAATTGTCATCCACTTGCCTGTAGCATATGCTACAGTCGGGTGTATGACAATTTTTCTTTTTATCAATCTTACTACACCTTGCGGGCTTCCGCAGAATAAATTTGCAACATTTGAACACAGTGAAAAGTTATGAAAAGAAAGCTGTTTGCATATTTGCTTGCAACCAGATTTACCTTGACATTTCTTGCTTCTCCTTCAAGAAGAGCCCTGATGAGTAATGGGAGACCTGCTGACCGCCTTGTGACGGAAGAGGATTTTGATCTCGATGTTAATGATGACAGAGCCTAAAATTTGTCCAATGAGGCGTAAGTAACTGAGCTTAACATTAACATAATGAACAGCATATAATAAACAGCATGCATTGAACAGCATGTATAATACAAAAAATTACAATTAATCTAGCATATACTTAACAATGGTTATGGCCAATAAAAGTTGAGTACTGAAGTTTAAAGCTATTTAGATTGCTGACAAAATGTACAACCTCTTTCAAGCCTACCTTCGATCACTGCTAAAGCTGAAGGAGACACCACGTTTCATGAACACAATGCGAGACAAGCATATGACTAAGCTGTGAATGAAGGAATTAATTAAATTAACTAAATTGTGGGGTTTAAATGCAGAATGCGAAGGCTGAGCAAAGGAGGCTGAATTTATTCATGTAATATGTAATTCTCTCTCTGAGGGTCTTTAGGGGTATTTTTGAAAAAAAAATTTAACACTTGTAATTCACAGGTAGAATTAATGAGGGAAAAAAGCACAGCAATCGGATGAGTATGGAAGCTCACTCATGAACGAGACACACACATAAGCCATGCTCTCTCTTGAGTTTGAAAAAGATATATAATATATATATATGTATGTATATAAATTCAGGAGTTTTATTTGCCAAAACCACAATCTTATTATGAGGCCCATGCTGCAGTAGAGGACTCCGGATTAATTTTGACCACCTGGTGTTCTTTAACGTGCATCCAATGCACAGTACATGAGCATTCTTGGATTCTGCCCCACCAGAATGTAGCCGAGATTGAACGCATAACAATGAGCTCAGCAACAAAATTAAAATTAAATTATGGGGTTTTACATGCCAAAACCACTGTCTGATTATGAGGCACGCCGTAGTGGGGGACTCCGGAAATTTCAGCCACCTGGGGTTCTTTAACGTGCACCTAAATCTAAGTACATGGGTGTTTTCGCATTTCGCTCAGCAACACAATACAGCAACACAGCACCACATCCACTGACATACCGTTGAGGGTAACTGAACAGGAAAATCAGCCTATTCATATAGAAGGGAGAATACAGACATGCAGGTGTGCAAGATTGCGTGTGTTTGTAAGAAAGTTAACATTCACACTACTGCGAAGAACTCGCATAGTCAAATGTTTTTTTACAGTGACCCGTAGTATCCAGACTGTGTATTATGTCACACAAACAATGTGTTTCAATCTGTACCACTTCGATGCAAAGCACTGTCTCACTTGGTGCAGACAGAATGTTGTTATCGTTGTTGTAATCCCCCTATTGTAATGCTCTCAAGCAAGATGTAGGTAATGAATAAACAAATAATAAATAAATAAATTTTCACAGGCTACAGCGAACAATAACAGACCTTGATTTCAAAAGCATAATGCTGGTTAGTACATTACTGGAATGTGGAGGAAACAGTAATAAAAAAAAATGCAGTTGACGATTGATGGCACTGTTTTTGTCTATCTTGTTTTCTTGCTCTGTTCCCGTGATGTCTTGAAACTCAGCCATGAGCTCGTCTACGGTAGCTTAGAAAGCTGCATTTAAACAAATCAGACGAGGATATAAAACCTAGAAAACTAAATATTAACCTCGCGGATGACCATAACGATGGCAAGCAAGCACCAGAGGCGTGAAACACTGTTCAAGTTACTATGATCAGTAAGCCTTGCAATACCGCTGCAATATTATGTCATCAAATAAGGATATCGGGGTATGAACAGTACGGATTGTTTTATTGAGATTTCAATGACAAAGAAGGAAAAGACAAAAGGTCAGATAAAAGGAACATGCACAAGCACCGCATGCTTACAGATCGAGACGTACCTTTTTTACAAGGTCGAATGGAATATCAGATATTTCTGTGGTTTTACTGCTGGAAAGAACTTGGCAAAGGCTTTTCAGGGATTCACAGCAGCTTTCGATGGCTCCCTAAGGACCCAAAGCAGTCAAAGATAAAGTCAAGCAGCAAAACAGTTTTTTTGTGGTAGGGTCCTCAAATACAGTAGTAAAGTATAGGCAATCATTTCTGCTGTTCTTTCCTTCATGGCCTATGTTACACTCAGTTCACAGCTCTAAAAGTAACACCAGTGCATTAAGCTGCTACTCCAACATCTTGTTAGCAATGCCACCAATGTGACATTGCCTCGTAACTGTTGGCGGTGTGTGCATATCATACTCTGTTTCTTTTTTTTTTTTTCAATCCACTTCCCCCACCCCAACCCCTTTTTTATTTTCGTATTTATGTACTCTGTGGTAGAATTAATAAATGCATCCTGCTCTGATCAAACTGCATGCTGTTGATGTGAAGACATGTGGTCATACGAAGTAATGCAACACAATGGCGCATAGCCTGCAGAAGCACAGTAAAGCCCCGTTGCTACCAAGTCATTGGGACTGGAAATCGGCTTTGTTAAAGGTACACTAAAGGCAAATAGCAAGTCAGGCTAAAGTGATAGACTGGTGCTCGAGAATTTCTAAGGCGTCAATATTACCGTGAACAGAGCCTTAGTAATCGAGAAATTAAAGTAAATGCAGGACATGATTAGAGACTCCCCCAGGACATTCAAGTACTTGCCCGATGACGAAGACACTCATCATTTGTATTCTGTCACTAGTACTCAACAGCTTGTTATAAAAACATCATTGTATTGCATTATAAGACGAAAGAAAATGCTACTTGCCCAGTTCTAATTCATTTTTAGAAAGAAATCATTGGCTTTACCTTTGAGAATGTAATTAACACTGTTGCGCAAAATGCCGAAGGGACAAACTCAAGTGAGAAAAACAACATACAACACCTAGTGTCGTGTGTTGCTTTTCTTGCTTAATTCTTGTCCCCTCATTGCTTTGCACAACAGAGTTAATTATGTCGAACCAACTAGCCCACTGCAGAATTTTACTTGAAACCAAAAACGCGGGCGGTGAAAAGGTTTCGTTTGTGCTCGACTTAGCGCTGCCTGCACTTTCGCATTTCAGTAGTTCTGTTATTACATAGTGCTACGCTGGTTTTGATGGCTCGCAAAACTCACACAAACTGCAAGTAGCAGAGAATTCCACTTTCATGTGACGTTGTGGGATGCCCGAATGGTCCTCATCAGTTGACTAAGAGCAGCTGCAGTGGTGAATCCACCGCTTTGTTTTGACTCGATTTCTCCATGGCTGCGCGTTAGCGTCTCGTTAAAAAAAAAAAAAAAAAAAATGTGCTGCTGTCTGTCGGGCGCCGTTTTACTCACCGATGGCAGCAAAGGGCGGTGATGGCGTACGCAATGTCACCATTCCCTGGTTAGGTGGCGGGAGATTTGCATTGCGATAAAGGTATTCAGACCCTTCATATGCAATTTTTTCGTAAACTAAATCTTTTCTTGGCATGAAACAAGTGTTGCGAGGTTTCTGGAATGGGATTTAAGCAGTCCACATCAACTTAGTATTTGCCTTTAGTGTTCCTTTGAAGTGGCATTTTGTTAGAAGTGGAGGAGCCATAAGAGAGTTGCAATAACATGGGACCATAAAAAAACATATCAAATAAAGCGATTTCATCAGGAGGGCTTACTGTTATTCAGAATGAATGCTGGGAAAGTTAGTGCATGTTTATTACAACAAAGAACAGTGCAATAGGTGGCAACTTAGGAAGGGAGTGGATGCCATAAATGCTGATCTTGCAACTTCTGAAAATAACAGATATCAGCAAGTAAGATATTACAACTCAGTGCATCCTGTCCACCGTAGTTCTTCTAGCAAAACCAAAGGAAGCAAACAAGAACACGTGGCACACATGCTGGCTAATTAATGCAATGGCATTTGGCTACATGAGTGAGCATGCATTTTCGTTGGAGAGAACTGTGATATAACGTTGAGAACGTGTGAGAACGTGTATAATGTGTGAGAACTGTGATATAACTGTGTATAATGAGTAGGAAACAATATATAAATCAACCAGTTAATGTCATTAAATATGTACTAGAGCCAGTGCAACCTCCATATCCTAACAAGAAAGTGTCCTTCTTGTCCTGCATTAGTTTATGGTTACATGGGTATCCAAACCACATTTGTTTTCTTGACCTTCTGTCATGTGTGGCACTGTGGTGGATATCTGCATCTGTCTGCAGGTGCAGACGCAAAACTGCGATGAAAATTTTATCTATTTTTCAGTAATCCTATCTAGACATAATTTATGCAAAATAAGTATGCAACAATAAATTTTCATGTGATTAGTGCAAAAGTACCCAGCACTTTAAGTGACCACACGTGCTTCGAGAGACGCTAAACAACAAACACATGAAAGCTCAACGTCATGACATGAATGTGGCACAATGTTGAGTCTGTTCTGTGTCCTTTCTGTGTATGTCTACTTCTGCACCTAAATAAACACTGTTCAAAAAACATTGAGCTGATTAATCAAAAGCAATGCCAATGTGTCAACAACTCACACGATGCCGGCATCCAGTCATGACAGCAACCAGAGCGTCCGCAATGTCACGCAGGGACCTGCTATCCAGTGGGTAAGATATTCCATTGTCCCTTAGAGAAATAGTTGCCACAATGTCCAACAATAAACATGAGTTCTGCATGGGACAGCAAAAATGAAGAATGTGCTTTCTTAAAGATCAGTCAGCACGGATAGAGTACAACTGGTGAGACAGTACATGAGCTGCCAAAAGCATCAAGTGCTCCACTGAAGTCATTCCAAGAATTCCACATGATATACAGAATGAAATTGGGAAGCTAACACAATGGAAAAGACTGCCACAATGAGAAAAGACTGGAGTGAATAGGTGGCAATATATCAAAGTTTGACTGTATCAGCACTTGATGGCTAAAGGAGGTACTACTGCTCCTCCAGGTACACTTCTGCTGAAACAGACGACAAAACCGTAAATCTAACATGTTACCTAGTACAAAACTAAAGCTTACTGCATGTTTACCCTTCAACTCCTCAGTTCTTATCGCAAAAGATGCACAAAATTTCCCTTTCTTTTTTCACTATGCTATGTCCTTGTAAACAAGACATTTGTTTGAAAATTATATTTATTGTTTATGTGTTTTACTTTGCCCATAATACATTAAAGAAACCCATACTCAGAAGGAGATCTTCAATATACATATGAATTCTAAATTTTACTGACTGAACCCACAGGAATGTAAACCTCAATTAACATTCACGAGTACACAAGCAAAACTGCACGTGCTAAAATGAGCAGATGTGTGTGGTTTGCTTCTGGCAAGCAAAACAAAAATAACTTCAACTTGTACAAGTAGTACTCATAGTTACCAATACAGTTGAACCCACTTATAACACTACCGGTTTTAACAATATATCGGTTATGACAATGAAAAGTTGCTGCACCGTCAACTTTTATGTATGTTTTCCATGGTGAAATAACCTGTTTACTAGCTGCAGCTTGTTACATGCGATCGGAGCACCCAGGAAGCAGTTAAATGAGTGAACACAATCATCAGTGGATGGAGGAAGAAGGTGGGAAGGGGTACTGGCCTCCCAGCCATTACAGTTTTCTCACAGCAGCTCTGCCATCGCCCATTTAGATTTTTTCATGCAACCCAGTTATTAAATGGAATTTTCGTGGCACTTGAATATTGTTATAAGTGGGTTCGAATGTACAGTAAAACCTCAACATTGACATGTGTACTTGTTCATCTTCCTTTGGTGACCACTTTGCACCGGCTAACAAATGTTAAACATACTAATCGTTCAGCGCAGTACACGCCTGCATGTATCGGAAGTCTCTCGAATGTTATTGCTAGTTAAAATTTAATTATGGGGTTTTACATGGCAAAACAAATTTTTGATTATGAGGCACGCCGTAGTGGTGGACTCCAGAAATTTTGACCACCTGGGGTTCTTTAACGTGCACCTAAATCTAAGTGCACGGGTGTTTTTGCATTTCGCCCCCATCGAAATGCGGTCGCCGTGGCCAGGATTCGATCCCGCAACCTCGTGCTCAGCAGCTCAACACCATAGCCACTGAGCAACCATGGCGGGTATGTTATTGGTAGTTCTATCCATCGTATGTTGTCACCCAACCTCGTGTAATCTGATCGTACACACGACACAAATTGTGCAGTACTTGCTGGAAGGCATGCGGGCACCAGTGACTGCGCTGGAATGTTTGCAAAGTAATGTATAAAAGCCAGCGTGCTCAACCTGCAGGGCAGATTTTCGCCAATCGCAGACTGTGCTTGCCACTCTTGTTGTGCATTTGTGTTACTTGTCTCTCTGGCCAGAGGTTCGCCCATTAAACAGTTAGTTTTGGTCGCTCAAATGTTTCACTACTGTCCCCTCCTTCACCATTGCTACAACGTGAAAATGTAGTGAACATGGATATGATGAATTATCAAATATAACAAAGTAAACATAGTACCCTTCTCATCGATATCAGCATGCAAAGAATAGAGGCTTGTATTGAATATCAAATATATTCAAGGTGTTTCTGTGCATTTTGTTTACCTTGATACAGTGCCAACAGAATGATGCCAGTCTCTCTTCAATTTGGTGCAGCTCTTCTGGTGTAAATCTGATCCCTGTGGCTATTTCGTGGTCTCTGATGAGTTCTGCAAATGCTAGGTTTGTGTCTTCGAAGGAAGGCGCTGCTCTGTTTACAGAACTGGTAGTTGCTGCACCTGAAAAATACAAACCAGCAAACATTTTATATATGTATCTATATTGGCAGACTTGCCATTAAAAGCAATGTTTGGCTAACACAATGAAGAAATTAAAAGGTAAGGAAGTCAGGCATTAACAGTTAAATATGTTTGCACAGATAAGGGCAGTACCAGTAAACCATGGCAGGAAATACCCTGGCGAGATTTCCCTTTTACATGTACTATAACATATATTTGCAAACACAGTTCTGTAAATGCATAGGTACATAAAGTTTTTTTACTGTACTGCAATAGAAGCAGAGGCCTGGAGAGTTTCTTAAAGGCTTTCCAAAGGATGTGTAACCTATAAGTTGAACATAAATTTGCAAAAAAAGCCCTTTGCAAAGCAGCCGTTCTTATTTTATTTTATTGTTGCATACATATACTGATAAACTTTAACACACACAAAAAGAGAAAGCAGAATTCATAAATGAAGGCTAGTTATGGATCCTCCAAAAGAAAAATATAATGTACGGACAGCAACTACGTACGGACCATTATGTACAGTATAATGTACGGACAGCAATTCAAGACGGTGTTAACTAAGATCCCGTAATTACACACGAAAACTCAAATACACACATGCAAACTGGTCAAGCTTCCTGTTCACAGCATCTTGTAACAGATGAAAAGCACAGCATCTGATACGAGGTGATCCAGAGCAATTCAACCAGTTTTGCAGGATACCAGAAACAAAACATAAAAACTGCAGGCAACCAGTTGCAGTTATTTTACCAATTCTAAACCTGTTTTGTTTTGACTACGTTTATATGAATTGCAGCAACAAATTCGCTCACGATTGTCAGCAGTAGCATGGTATTTTGTAGTTATGACCAGTAGTGACATTGGCCAGGATTACATGCAGCCATTGATTATGAGCCTGGGCTGCTTAAAATAAGGTATGTCTGGGCAAAAAATGTACCGTAAGTACTATAGGCAAAGTGAACAGCTCTTGGTGAGATTGCTACGTATAGTACGGCCATTACAAAGGAGCTGCTCTGCAACGCATGCTGAGAGCTAGCTGCAAGTACCAACCAAGAATGTGCTGCTTGCTCTTTGGCACCATGACAAGGAGTGAGCGTAAGAGGGAGCTCTTAGCAAGACACAATGCCCTGTTGAGAATGCTGCAAATGGGGCTGTTGTTCCCATCCATGCTGCAACCCTGCACAGCTACCAGTATGCACTTGACATCACTCAGGCAGGTAACCAGAGACAACAGCGCACCTGTAATGAAGAATGCAGCTATGATGCATGACATGAGTGCTACACATGCGTGATTTGCATTCTCTGTCTTGTTCAGTAATGCTGTATGTTGTCTACATAAGGCAGCCTGCAAAGTCAGGCACAATTCAGTACAAAATGAAATGGTCCCACATTCAGATATGTTTGCGAAAGATGACTGATGAACTTGTGCCGATAAGCGAATTAAGCAATACTGCCAAACCTATGAAGTCACAATGACAAAATACCTTTGTTGTATCCAACGTTCATTACAAGCATGTATTTGCTACATGATAATAATGGTGAGAAATATTTTAGGTTTACTTTGCTATATCTAATTAGTTAGTTATGCTGAGGGCCAACTGTATTTCCCACCTCAAAAATCAGAGGCATGCGAAAGGACAAAATCAGCTTCACACGAAACAATCAAGTTATTGACTGCATTACCTCTCCTGCCTGTAGCAGGAAATTACTGATATTAATGATAGTGCATCCTCCTACCCAACTGATTTGGTTAAAAGCAAAATCATTAATGCCACTTTCTGTCAACATCTGTAAATTCACTCTATCTGTCACATTTATTGGCAATCGTGTAGGTGGTAAGCAACAAAGGCATCAGTAAACTATCACAAAGTAACATTACATGAGGCAATGATCATACACATTTCTGAATACCTGCATTATGATGCAACAATGCCAGTAATTTTTGCAGTAAGACAGCATGACAAGCAAAACATGAAGGCTGGACAAAGGACAAAGTCTTCCAACACTTGTAGTTTACAGGTGAAATCAATTAGGAAAAACAGCACAGCGATCAAATGAGGATGGAACTGTGTACCTTGTGCTTGAGCTTCTGTTTTATTTCTTCAATGACTGCCCTTAGCAATTAAAAATCAACAAGCCCTACTTGCACACTATTCCTACTCCCAACCCCTTCAAGCACTGTGCGCACCACTGTGTGCGCCAAGACAGTGCGTCAAAAATAAAAGGACATTTCAAATATGTCGCATAATTTTGAAACACTTCTGATTGGACCTGTGCTGCGAGTTTGAATAATATGTAAGGGTTAGAATGCAGATGGCTCCTTGCTTGCTCTCGGTGTCAGTATGTCGTCACATAGCAGGTTTCCCTTCTTTTATTTTTAATTTTTCACAATTTTTTTACATCAGGCATATTTCTCAAGTGGCTGGATACGTGCTTTAGACATGGAAATGATAATGTTCTCATCTGACGTTACTGTAGAGAGTTCTCGCATGAAGTTCACATTCTCTAAACTTGACAAAATTCCCTGAAGAATTGAAAATCCTTAATCTATTATGCAGTTGTATGTTTTTCATGACAGTGAAGATGCAAGAAATATGATCAAACTAAATTTTGAATGGAAGGGAAATAAATTGGAATCCGAAGGGATTAAAGACAAGTTGATAATTTATACATAAAAATTATAACTTCAGATATATGCAAAAATAATAAAGAAAAAAATTGTCTACCATGAAGTGGGAAGCTTGCCGATGCGGACACTGGATCATGCTGGAATGCTGAGAAAGCTTTTTCACCCAAGCTGCAGATTTCTTCTAGCTTTGTAGCAAGCTGCTTTGGCTCCTTTTTCAGGCTGGTAAAAAAAGTTGTGATGTTTCATTTCATGAATGCAGGTTACGCACAAGAGTATGGGCGGCATTCCTATATAACTGCGATTGCAATGATATGAACAGTCCAGATGCATTTCTGCCATAGTGGTCTGTAGGAAGTGGCCATAGTGGTCTGCCATAGTAGTTCTGTATGAAGTTCAAGGGCGACAGCATCGTCCCCGTGTGCAGTATGCTGTATATTCAAGTGAAAGCAAGCGACAGTGAGCCGAATCACATGCAAGGGAGGAAAGCAGGGAGGCAGCGCGGGAGAGAGGGGGGTGGGGGGGAGGTAACTTGCACTTCGGCAGCAACTGCATACTTTGTGTGGCCGCGCGCACCCTATCTTGATTGATTGAAAGTCCTTTATTACAGAATGGGGAGGCACAGGTCCTCTGTGAGGATGGATGGGGTGTTGCCAGACTACAAAGTCACTCACATGGTTAGTTAGGGTTTACAGTCAATTGAGTGATAGTCACTTGTGCTAAGGCTGTGTGCACTCAAGATTGGTTTATCAGTCCCCCTAAACCATCCTGATCAGGCCACTCTGACTACCCTATTTAGCAAATAATAACTGCATGTTAGGATCAGTGAAAGCAATCTGCAGATGGCTTATACCTTTGTGCGTGCTGCATTCTGGCTGTTCAGTCTGCATTGAAGCAATAGACAGCATGAAAGTCACTTCGCTCGCTGCTGCTGCCGTTCTTAATCACGCTGTTTTGACAGCGAGTGTCCACAGTCATAGAGTGTGATGTGTTCATGCTTGCCTGTGCATGCTGAGAGGCGGTCAATCCAGCACACCTCTGCCTGCCCTCCTCCTCCACAACACTTTGCCTCTTTTCTCCTTCCCCGCTTTGCTCAATGCCACCTAGGCTTTCCTCTAGGTGACGTTGCTTTGCCACACGCTCAGCGCGCTCCTTCATACTTTCCCCAGCATGAAATTCTCTTCTCCACTTCCGGCACTCGCTTTCTTCGCAGTTTCAAGCATTGCATCACCAACTTTAGCAGCGGGCCACTTACGCTTGCACATAGAATGAAAAAAAGAGAAGGAACCACTGACCTAACATTAGAACTTTAATTTCAAACTGATACAGCAACATACTTACACTGCCAAATGAAAGCTCTAGTACAACATGCCCTCAGCAACCTTTGTAAAAAGGTTGCTGAGGTGCTACGACAAATATAATGAGCTCTCAAATGTTCTAATTTACCAATGTCAGTTTTGTCTAAATGAAATGTATTTTTTCCAAACCTTGTTTGTCCTCAACACGGAGGTAGAGAGTTGCATGCATTATTTTAAAAATGTTGCACTTTGTGATTTCTGGCAATTTTCAGAGGAAGATTTGAGGTTCCAAGCTATATTATGACTGTGCTCAGATAGGGAAATCGGAATGAAGTACGATACATATAAATGAGACTTGTTAATTATAAAGTAGAGTGTAATCTGCCTCAGTCGAGTAGCGGGAAACATAAAGGATAACTTTTACCTTTTAGTGTGACAATGAAATGTTACAAATGCTCCAAGAGTGTGTTTGCATGCCGACGACAGGTGGCAGCCGGGAAGACAAATATCAAAGCAATCAACCCACAACTCCCTCGTCAACTTTTGGCATGCAAACTTGAGTTGTCCTCATCAAACATGCTTTCAACTTTTAAACAATATTATCAAACAGGCCAATAATGCATCGCTACTTATTGTTTCAGACCCCCCCCCCCCCCAATGAAAGCCATGCACTTAAAAAAATTCAGTTCTTATCAAGAAGCACCGAAACAAGCATTTGCACATCCAGAAGTCTGAATGAAGCGAGGTGTATTAACTGTTTTCCTCATGAATTCTTTTTGCCTTAAATAACTGGCACGTGAGTGCTACTGTGTGCTGTCTTTTGCCAATATCGGTCACTTTGCCTATCATCATAGCTTTACAGATGCCATTTGCACACCATTTAAGCTACATAGTATTGGCCACTCAGTACAATAGAGAAAAAGAGAAAGAAGATAACTGAAAGAAAAGGAAGATTACAATAGCTGATCTGTTTCTTATATAATTATAACAACAAAACAGGGAACTTGAAA
The DNA here is from genome assembly GCF_050947875.1 of Dermacentor variabilis. Lineage (NCBI taxonomy): Eukaryota > Metazoa > Arthropoda > Arachnida > Ixodida > Ixodidae > Dermacentor > Dermacentor variabilis. The sequence continues at coordinate 160,075,973 of NC_134574.1, read as the reverse complement.
TTTGAGTTCTGCACCAATTATTGGCTAAGCACTTGCACGCCTCCCCACTCCTAAAGTGACTTCATCTGGCCACCAGCCTACACTAGAGCTCAGAAATATTTATTTTCTATTGCAACATTTTTCTTACTGTCTTTAAAGTAGGCCCATAACAGTACTTGTCATGGTGGGTCAGGGTAGCATGCTTACTTGGTGAGGTATAGCCGGAGGAATAGGGCACCAATGGCATTGTCTTGGGGCCTAGGACTAGCAAGGTATTTGTGTGCAGCATCCTGCAGTGCATCCTGAAGATCGCTTCCGCTTTCAAACATTGGGCAACCGTCGGTTGTCAGGAGCCGGAATGCACAGAGACGAACCTGAATGAAATGAGGGCCTCAGCTTGCAATAGAGAAAATGGTGATGCTTCAGCTCTGTTCACTACTCTGCAAGTACACAGGCCGTCCGACAGCTCTTTGCAGTTGTTACTCAGCATAATTTGCAATATCTTACTTTCTGAAAAGGGGAACTTTGTGGTATTTCCCATTACTTTAGCACTATGCTGCAGCAGACATAATACAACTTAAAATTTGTTAAGACAACGGGAACTTCCATTTTTTCACATCACGAGAGCTCTTGTGGTGAAATTTTGTGCACGTGGTAATATTAATAGGCTCAGAACCAATACGAAGAGAATATACATTAATTGAAGTCATAGCGGTGGATTGACACAGACAAGAAAGATGACAGGATGCGTGCTACGTAGTAGTAGCGCACATCCTGTCGTCTTTCTTCTCCGTGTCAATCCAGCGCTATGACTTCAATTGATGCAATGAACCAACTGGCCCAAGAATCTGCACTCCTGGATAAACATTAATTTAATCTGGCAGTGCACTGGCAACAGCCAAACTGTCATTTCGCACTGGGCTCAATTTCATAAATCCATAAATCTTTCCATAAATCCTTTTATGGAGAGTACAAAACAATGTTGGAAGACAAACGACCTACTCAGGAACTGCTAAGCCAAAAGATGTGCTTAGTAGTTATCATATTTAAGCTATATTTCACCGACAAACTAAAATGATCGAAGATCTCTATTGCAATGGTCTCTAATTGTGCTGCAGTTTTTCTGCACATGTGTGCATACCTGGTTGCCTCTGATCCATAACACGCAGACAAGGTCTACTCGCAGCCCACTCAACACTTAGCTCACCTCAACTGGGCTTGTTGTTAGAACTAAAATAAATTAGTGTAACACTGCCTCAAAAATAGCACTACAATACAGCGGCTACCTAGAGCAAAGTTAGCGCGCAAACAACTGTAACTTGTCACTTTGATAAATGTGTATACAAATGCTTAGCTAAAAAAATGTGTTGTTCTTTTTACCTCTAGTACATTATGAAAAAGAGCTGTGAGAAAGGCTGCGTTTATGCTCTTATGCATTGGTTCCAGTTCAAAGCGGCCCATCTCAGAGGCAAAGAATTTTTCCAAGGTGTCTAAAAGAAAGAAATAACACATGAAATCAATTGCAAAAGCATCACAAGGCACTTTCTCTTCCATGTTCAAAAAATAAAGAAAAAGTAAAAATCAGCTTGCATAGCTAATAACATATCTGTTTGTATTATACAATGGAACTCTTGCTTTTTTTTTTGTGCATGGGTGTGTCAAATACAAAAGTGCATACTTGGGAACGCATTATAGGAGGGGGGCTTTAGCTCTTGCAGTCCCTATGCGAACAACATGCGAGATGGAGAAATGCCCTCCTTATGGAAACACTGTACAAAGTTAAATGAAATGAAACATTTAAAAAACAATAATCTAAGTTCTGTGACTATTTATGGCAGATTTCTTTCATTGATGCCCTCAAATGTTATAAAGGTGCCGATCTGTGCAAGTCGTAATTGCAAATCCATGGTGCTTTCAGTGAACCATACACAACACACACAGTAAAAAAAAAAAAAAAAAAAACAGTATAGAACACAGAGCAGTGTCTTCCAACTTATTTTATTTTCACATATGCACAGATACATATAAACATTTATTGCCTTATCTAATCAACAGATGAAAAGAAAGAAAACAAAAAGAATGCATGTGGTAGCATGTGATGAAGAATCAGCATCACGAACCCCATCTCACTCATGACCATGAGATGAATGCTAGCTTGTTACCTGTCAAGCGGATCGATGCCAAAGACATGCAACTACCGGCTAGACGAACAAATTCTGTTGCTCATATTTCTGGCGTAGAAGTGAAAAAGAAAGAAAAAAATATATATATTTATACATCACGTTTACAACTCCCACAAATCTGTAACAAAAATAGCCATCACAATCCTGTAAACTGCATCTGACTTTGGGTCTACAGTAGACAAAATTGGCACATTGCAGGGTACCGAGGAGCCCTTGGCTGTCACGTTTACTGTGAAAGCCAGTCTGGCCATGGACACGGGTGTGCTGGCAATGGCCGAGAAAATCACCCAGTCACAGCCAGAGTGTTATCTTCTCGGGCGAACTTCAGCCTTGTCGTCACAAAAGCTTGGGCGACGGCACAATACTATTATTACATCGGACTTCAGAAAATACCACTAGCATTTGGTGGAGAGGACTTTTGTGAATTCCGTGAAGACAAACTAGCAGCTTTACATAGACTGAGAACTACCACGCTAGCTGTGTTTGCTTTAACCTCTACACCATTTCTACCTTGATATAACGAACATGGATATAACAAATTATCAGATATAACAAAGTAAATAAAGAATTAGGTTTTTCACTTGATTGTTTGGTCTTGATTGGACCACAACCAACAAGCCAGCATGGCGATCTCTTGTGGTCCCACCGAATGCATTGTGTATTAACAACGCTGCAAAGTGCATGCATGTAATTTACTGCTCTTCCCAGCCCATATCGGAAAAGTTTGGCAGCATGTTACACTCCTGTAAAACGTGAGGGTGCAAGCCTGCTGCACACTTGGTAATGCATTAAGCTATACGATCGGAGGGGCCAGACCTCTTGCAAGACATAACGAGCCGCAGTGTGAAGTACACGTGTGGCACTTTAGGTCGGCCTCCTCAACGACACATGTGAGCACTTTGTGCACTACCTAAAGTTGCAGCATGCTTGTCGCCAGTGTGTGTTACAAATGGGTAACACAAGCCGAGCAGAATTATGCGGCATCCTTTCGGCAGGGGAAAACAGCACTTCTGGCCAAATGCCTTGTCCCGTTACTTAACACATTGCACCTTGTTTCTCACTCAGTGAGCAACCTCTGCCGTAGTGCACTTCCAAGGCGTACCGCGCAATCTGCCAGACCCCGGGTGAGCATCTTTCATCGCCGTCTCTCTCGCTTCGCAGTCGAATGTTGCCACAACCGCTGCCGCGTGACGTCAGCAACACAACACCTGTTTTTCTGCCTGCGCTCGCCACTCATTTCCGTCTCGACCTGCCGCTCGCTCAGAGGTCACAAGTTTTTTTTTTGTACCACCTGACCAGATGCCGCATTTTAAAGGCCATCACACAATGATCCACTTAATGCTTTAATAAGTCAAAAATGTGCCATCAGAACTCTTGGAAACTCTTTGCTGGCCCATGAGAAGCATTACACTTGCATGCTTTCGTGTGTATGTGATCGCATTTTTTTTCTTGCCCATATCAGAGCATGTGGTTATAAAGAATATGGTATATTAACGAGATTTAAGTGTATCAGGTGCAACTAACAGAATTATACATCTGTTTTTGCTGCAGGGTTATGAAGCTATAAACATTATACTCGTCTTATTCTTCCTTATGTAATTTCACATTTTTCACAAATTTTTGCAAAACATGCAAATTTCTTTAATGAAAATATGCTCTCAGCAGTCCCTAGAGCTTCGCTTTTCCCATTAAATGCAGCAAATATTATCCAAATAAGCTTACCAGTTGCATTCATGTTTCACATATGTATATATCTCAACTGGCAGATTACAAGCCAAACCTTCACCTTAATACCGTAGATCAAAATAATGGATCAATAGACGCATGCGAGTCACATATATGGTAACCACTACCATGACTATAAACAACCACTCGACTCACTAAGCTATCCATCTTCTAAATGTATTATCAACATTAACCCTACGGAACATTTCCACAGCCCAACACCCAGCCACCATCTGTAGTGCCAAGCTGTACAAGGAGACACATTTCAGGTAATTACAAATGCACTTGCCTGTCTTGTGTGTTGATCTTTGTTTCCCAGATGGGTCCGCACGAAAAGTCTTTCCAAGAGACTCAAGGACCAACAATGAAGTTATGGCCCTTTGGTAATTGGCACCTGGAAACAGGTTCTGCACAGCCACTGCCATGATTTTTCTGACGAAGCCTAAGGGTACATGAAATATGCACAAGGCAAGATGTCACCTACATTGGTCCCCTACAGAATGTTCTATAAAAACATAGCATTTATAAAGAATCTCAATGTAAATGGCTCCTCTTGCTTAACTGTTGACAAGTCACTTATCTGTACTGGACTTTCACACACAAGCTGAACTTTGCAAAAGGTTTTGTTTATTACCATGCTTGGATGCAGTACTCACCCACTTTCTCAGAATAATTAAGTACACATTATCTTTGGTGATGCTAGGCAGAAAATATGGATCTTTATTAGCAGAAAAAACAGTGGCACTACATGTTTCCTGGGTACTCAAACCATTTTGCATACAGTTGCTTCCGTAGTTGGCATTAACTAGTCCTGACTAGCTTAAGGGACCTCTGAACACTTTTCAAGCCACTGTCTTGTGCTTACAGGTTGCGTGGATTGACTGTTGGAGAGATAAATGCAACAAGAATCGCCGTGACAGGTGTACACAGTCCCAAAGTTATTCAGTCAAGAAATACCAGAAAACAAGAGGAGTGCCTGCCCTCAACTCAAGAGCAGTTATTTGTCCCCATTTCTCTTACCCAGTGATGTAAATTCTCGCTGGTAAGAGCCCAAAGCGCCTATGTAGCAGAAGTTCGTGCTCTATGGTTGCTTACATGTTCCACGTTCACGGATTCCGATTACTTTGGTGCGCCCTGGTCGAGCAACCCAGAACTGCGCAATGTCTCTAGTTCAGCTTTAATTTAGTGCAGCACCACAAACGACAATAAGGGTGCAGCAACAATGATGCACAGAAGTAAGAAGCCTGCACCACGAGAACAACATGCGAAATGAGGCAGCAAGGCGACAAGGTTGCTCAGGAGCATACAAAAGCGAGAATAGAAGCTTTTGTGCTTAGAGGCAAGAGGTGTGCCACCATTCCAGAGGCAAACAACAGCCAGCTATCAGTTACCTGATATGGAAACATGGGGGCAACTTGCTGAGTGGTGAAGCAAAGTGCACTTTATCAAGTGGATGAATTAGACACTGTTTGAGAACAAAATACAAAAAAAATCAAGGACAGAAAACAATCATAAACGGCTATCTAATAAAAAAACAACAGCAACAAAAGTGTGTACAGCAGACGTCCATTAATTCGACTCAAGCCAACTTGATCAGGACTGAAGGTCCCAGCCAGTGCACATGCATTTTTATGGGGTCAAACTTTTATTATTTTGATCCTAAAATTAGCCTTTGCCGCATAATTCGAACTTGACAAGTCAGCATGCATGCACATGACCCCTGCAGTGACCCCAATAGCAACACCTTTAGTGGCAGCATGCCTTGGCAGAGCTTAGTGGACAGCAAATGTGTGGAACACACGCCATCCCTCATCGAAAATGCTCATTTTCGGCCTGCCCTAGACAAAAAATAACGGTAGCTCACAATGTCCATTTACGCTATTTACCAAATTCTTTCGCATGCATTTTTTCTTAATTATAGTGGACCGAAAATTGTCTTTGTGGTGCTATACAATACAAAACCACAACTGCATCTGCATGCTTTACCACATAAAACAACTGTATTGCAGCAAAGTGAAACCGACTCCAAGAAACCGTGCAGCAATTGTGCCACACATATTAAATCCTTGCCAATTTTTCTTGCTAGAAAATTGGATTTCAACCTTGTTTAGGAGCTTTAATGTCATTTCTATGTTGTCTCACTTTGGGCACCCAGAAATAAGGAGTGTGTTAGTTTTGGGAAAATACTGTCAAATGAAGCAATGGTGTGTTTTGGCTTTTTTTTATCATCTTGTTTATTTCAACCTGCTAAATATTTCGATAAATTTCATTGGTTCTGTCGGAGTCCAATTAACAAAAGTCAACCGTATATAGTATGCATGTAGGTGTGTAAAAATATGCACGCATACAAGTCCTTCCTGCAATTAATCAACAGTTGACAGTCAGCGCCTGTGTTGTTCTGTCTCTCGTTGTTCCTGTTCCTGAGCAGCTTTTCCTGAAAAACACACAGGACTTTTTCGGCATAGTTCATGACCCCTATCTAACGGTCTTGCAAGGTGATACCTACAGAAGGCTGATGTGTAATGCTTTTCCAGTGTGCCAGTCTGAGAGTGTCTCTGTTTTTGCCGTGATGCTTTGCTGAACTCAGACACAACACTCTCTCGCAGAGCCACAAAGACATTTTCAAGCTGCACAACAAGCCTTGACCGGAACCAAGAGTCGTCGACATTTAAGTTGGCCTTTACAAATTGAAGTATATCTAATAGGTCAGCCTCTGGTCTTCCTGAAAGTGCAAAAAAAAAGTTTTGCATTCATTACATGTTTGTAATATTTACTGAGGGCTCATATGTATTGTTACTTATGAACAGCTGTAATATACAATGTGTATAAAATTAAATTATCAAGGCCTAAAGTTGCTTTCAAAATAAATATAGAACGGCTCATCTCCTATATCACAGGGGTTCAATAGAAAAATTTGATACCTTGCGAAGTAATCCAAGGAAATTTTGTTACCAAGTACATTTTTAAACACATCAAAATGGTTACACAAGCTGTGGCACCAACCAGTCTTCAGCACTAACAATAAACTTATCAATGCAGCAAACAACGCCATTAATTTATCCATCAATTAATCAATCTTTATTGTTTCTTACAGAAATATAAGAAGCTATTATTATACAAGCAGAATCCCAGAACTTTTTCCATGACTGTTGCAAGGGTCCATTAACACACCGGACTATCAAGAAATTTCACACTTCATATCTACAGAAGCTTAAAGCGGGTTCCATACCTTGAGGGATCATAATACTGTAAAAAAGTGAAAATATTCTGCAGCAAGCAAGCAGCTGCAATCAATACTGATGTTCTAACAAATCAGTCTATAAGGACCAATGATTATGCAAGCAAAGTGTGCCATTTTGAATGTAAGTAATACAATTATGCATACAAACCAAAGTCATACCTGCACGAAGTATGTACGACGAGCAACAGAGGCTGAACGTTTCTATCCGTATTGCATTGGATTGGTGTACAAGACACTGTGCGATCAGTGGCTTCTGCAAAAATGTGATATAAATAATAGGGAAATAAAGGCGCTATGCACTGTAAGCTCTTGAGGAGATATCGTTGTGCGAGATAAAAAAAATCACCAATGCTTTTTAAAGCTTCTGCAAGTAATACACTGGAATTTCACTGAAAATATAAATCTGCTGAACGAAGGACTGATCATATGGCACAGATTGTGGAATGACAATCTTCATAGTTTTGACTTTTTTAAGGGTTTAGCACCTAAGTTTCTACAGAGATTAAACTTTAAGAGTGCAAAGCAAGATGATGAGACAGCTTACAGTTTGGAGAAAATAATCCGTGAAGTTTTTGTTGAAAATGTGTTCTTACATAAGTTTTCTCAGAATCATCTTGAACAGTGCAAAGTGGTTCGAACAGGCATACCCAAATGTTGCACTAGTGTTTTGTATAATCCACGTTACTGTACTGAAATTAGCAACATAGGACAACTACTTCACATACAACACAACTTTGTATCAGTAAGCATTTCGCCTATGTTCACAGTCACACCAGGTTACTACTTATAAAATTCCAGCAGGCTGTTAAGAAAAATACTGAAAACAGCCACGTTTTCGACGAACGTGTCTCAAATTTTAAAATTTATTATACTGTGGAACATTGTGTGGTCATGCAGGAGGGGCCACACGAGTAACAAGCAAGAGTCATAAAAAGCAAGTAACAAGCAGACAAGCAAATAAAAGAAAAAAATGAAAAGAAAGATGCAGTAAAAGTAAGCAAGACATAAAGACAAATGACGTTATTTACAATCACAATAGAGGCAATCTAATTTTCATGGAAAGTTGGTCAACAGCAGTTACAAAGCAGCCACAAAAGAATGCTGAATGTGGCAAATAAAATGTAAAAGCTAGTGCCAAATGATGAACTTGCCTCTAGCACCACGGATGTAAGCCCCGTCTGTACAGCAATACGACCTAGAGTCGCAAGAAAAGAAAGTGACATATCGTCCCTCCCACATGTCTTGAAGCTTTCTGCAAGCTCTTCTAGGCTGCCTGGTATGTTCTTCAGAGTCCATGGAAGTAAGTGAGTGGTCATGTTCTGAAGACACGTTCTGCAGAAGGAACAGTTCATGGACAAGGTTCACACAACAACTCCCCATTCAAGGATATACAGACACATTGAATAGTGGGTGTGAAATCCCATAAGGTGAAGTCACTCATAAGAGGGCAAGTCTTTCATCCATATGATTTCTGGTAAATTCCAACTTTCACATTCATAGTCACTTTGGATCTATGCCTTTGTTGTCAAATTCTGCTAAAAATCTTGCTTGCTTCTGTTATTTTTAGCAGTAACATGACTGAATTATTCCTTAATGCACAGTTTGCAATGCATTGAGACACATTCTTTAACTGCAACAGGAGCTAAAAATGTGAAACTGGGTTTGTTCTGTTTGTCCATTCACCTATCCATCTTTTCCATCACATGATTGTCATTGCGGTGTCGCTATCATCACTGAGGAAAGATAAAGCTGTTTTTTCCATGCAATGACCAACTGATTGATTAATCGGGACTGTCCCAAACAAACACAGGTGCTGTAGTGGAGATCTCTTGATGAATCTTGGCTGCCAGAAGTTCTCTAATGTGCACCCAATGATTAATACATGTTCATTATTATTCCATTTTGCCCCATCAGAATCTGGCCACCTTGGTAGGGAATAAAACCCCCATGACCTTACTCTCAGAAACAGAATGCCATACCCATTGATCTACCATGGTGGTTGCCATGTAATGAAGAGAGACAAATGCAACATCAGTAAGAAGGCAATTACAACTTATTCTGGAGACAAGCGAAAATGATTTTGGCCTCAAAAGAAAAGGCAAGGCACTAGTAAGGGAAAGCTCAATAGCAATTAACTGAAAAAGGAGTCGGCAGAGTTGTGTTCAATATGAGCCGCCCAACATGGTTCACATTGATCGATGAGGCTCCAATACAGTGTGGCTTTGCTGGCAGCGACCTATGAAAAATTGGTTTTATAAATACCAGTAATTGGAATGGTGTTTGGTTCTCCAATTTTTTGTATGTCAGCACTGCTGTGCTGTCTTAGGGCCCCACCAACCACGGGAACCATGTTGTAGCCGATATTGAACACGAATGTACATAATATGGTGAACTGGGAGAAACTCACTGGACACAAAGACGCTGTCTGGAAATGGAATGTAGCTGAGAGGAAAGGAATATCTGACACACTTGGAAATTGGAAACGCACTCACCCATCATCACACCTGATGATGTCAACAATTGGTGCTTTCCAATACACAGACCACATTTCCTTGCTTGCCATCTGAGTCGAACTAAACGAGAGCCGCAGCGGGAGAGAGATCAAGAGAAGGAAATCTGGTTAAACAATTTTTTGACATTCAGAAAAACAATAGAAAGTGAAGTCTTCATTTAAACAAAAAAAGAAATTCTGTACTTGGAAGTTAGATGCAGAGTTGTAATGAAAGTAAAAACAAGAATACATTATGAATTATATTTAGGAAATTCAGAGTGTTGAACTTAACGAGATATGACAAAAATAAGTGATAAAACAAACAGTACCCAAATGTCAGAGATGCTCTATAAACATCCACAGTTGCTGACACAAGGTGATTAGCCAGCAGTCCACGGATGGAGTGCATAGGAAAATCAGCATCAATTTTCAGACACTGCAAGGAAATTGAGATAAATGAAGGAAGGTTAACGTGAATATGCAGAATACACGGTCACTTTGAGAAGGCCATCACTGTGTGTTCTAGAATGGCATGCACTGCTCTAGCTAATGTATACGGCCACATATCTTTTGCTGGTGTGAACTGGAATAACTTGCTAAGACACACATGGTTCAACAAATACTATTCTTTTCTTTTTTTTAATTAATAGGGTGCTCTTTTTTTAAGCAGTACAACCCAACTCATATATTTTGTTTAGATAGCCAAGACTAGGTGGCACCAGGAGCAGTCTTGCAAGTGCAAAAGTAAGGCTGGTTGCATCTGGACACAAATAAAGCAACATGCTTAGAAAGGCGTTCTTCCAGATGACACACTTCAGGCAATAATGTCATAATGTCAGTGCTTTTGCTTGTGCAAAAACTTCCTGCGACACTTCTTTCTCTCGCACAATCTCTCTGTTTCGAGAATGAACCCCGTCCTTGCATGCTGCATCTCTTAGCGGATCAGAATGTGCATATGTGAGCTCATACAAAATGAACCTAGTTTAGCACTGCTATACAATGATAAAGAAAAGAGAATGGAAAGATAAGCAAGTGGCATTAGTCGGACAAGCCCATCTATGGTACACAATCATAAAAATAAACATGCCATGTCGCCTTCTCAGAAGTGCTTCATTGAGAAAAGACTACACTCACCGATTCAAATGGGACAAACTGCAAGAGGCAAGCAAGGCTTAGGTACTTGGGCTTTTCCTTCCAGTCCAGCTGCATTGTTCTTTCCAGCAAGAACTTGTGAAACCTAGGTATGATGTCATGTGAATTGGTCCCAAGCTTTGTTTTTTCAATTTCAGTCAGGTCCTCACAGTGTGTCACATTAAGAAAAGACTGATAGATCCTTTTAATAAGGTCAGACACTCCATTTACAGACGACTCCCAGTTGGCATCGACTGCAGAGAGAACAAGTGCTGTAGCATCTGATTCAGGAGTGAATAAGCTCTTCATCAAAGACTTCACAGCAATTGCTCCATCCTTGTCTCCTGTCTCCGACTTCGTCAGCAGGTGTTCCAGGGTTTTGAACCACAGTTGTAAAGTGCTCACGCTGTGATAGCGTGAGATCCTGTCATCATGCACAAGAATGATGAGAGGGCGTAAGACCTCTAGAATCAAGGGAACCATGGCTCCGTCCGTTTGGCATGTTAGAAGGGAATGTGCATTTGGACCAGCACTCAGAACACCATGAACGAGGCAAAGGTGGTAAAACGTAGGACAACTCAAGGTGTCTACAGTATGTGGAGGTGACCTCAGTGATGGCAGGAATCCGTCATGGCATGACTTCAGTGCCAAAGCATGTGAAGGTATGATGAGAAGTTCCCGCACAGCATCAGAAGCAGCCTCGAGTGTCAGAAATTGGCACAGGATGCGCACGACGCATGTCCCAGCAAGCAGGAGAGTGTCCTGTTTCGCACCCTGCGTTGAGTTAAAAATGCTAATTAGTGAGCACTGACTCTCCATACATGAAAATTACACCATGCAAAGCCAGACCCTTATGGCCTAGTACCCTCTCGAGCTTTTTTCTTCCCCCCCCCCTCTTTATGTCGCTGTCAAAGTGAAGGCGTGCAATCCAAACTGTACTCTAGTCATTCAGTAAGAGAGAGAGAGAGAGAGAGATGTATTTTTGAGCAGCCTCTGAGCTAAGGTGGCATACAATTTTCCGCCATCTGAAGCGTCACCTTCTGTTTATATAGCTGCCACACACACACACACACACACACACACACACACACACACACACACACACACACACACACACACATTATATATATATATATATATATATATATATATATATATATATATATATATATATATATATATATATATATATATATATATGATACGGTATATATATACTTATTTAAAAACCACTGGGGTTGCCTTTTAATATAAGCAGATTTTTCTTTTTTAATTAATAAACGTCTTTCTCTCTATCTCTATCTTATTTAAATGTAGCTTACAGAACCCAAGTAGGGCATAAACTGTGAGTAACAACGAGGACTACGACAGCTCACACTATCGGCTGCTATGAAACATGAAAATATCTCTGTTGTGCGTGTACTGCACATAACATATCCTTCTTATGCAAACGTTAAACAGAATCGTCGTTTCAGCTTGTTATTAACAGGCTATTTTTAAAGACGTAAAGCAAACACTGCCGCGGCATACGCGCTACACATCACGATATTTTCGCGTGAGGACGCCAACACACCTGGTCAGTGATGTGCTCCAAAAGGTCCACAAGAAGCGATGACAACGGTAATGACGACAGACCGAGCATCGGCTGCTTTACTGTTTCATTGATGACAGACTGTAAAAAGGCGTGGCAACAATAACAAAATGACCACAAGCAAATTATGATAAAATGCATGCGTAAGAAGAAGCGCCTGCTTTAAGCACGTTACTCGGATTTTTGTCTGGAGGCTTTCCAAACCACTTGCTGGACCGATGAATATGTTGTACAGGAAATCAAAACAAACGTTGACGTCCTTTGTCTCCATAGTAAACGTGGGCTCTATATATATGCAAAATTTACATTACAAAAGTTCTTAAGAAGCGCCGAGCTCGGCACATGGCACTACCGCACAACCACCAGTTTCCACATTGCGACAACACAAACCACATGGCAATCCGCGCATGCTCAGCGGAGCTGAGTGTCGCTTAGCAACGGAGACGCGCCTACTTCTTGGCATGACTTAGGTCTTTAGGCGGCGACTGTCATCTCTGCTTTATTGCAATATAAGAAGCCTATTAGGAAAATCGTAACTCTTTGGGTAGGGGCGTCCTCCGCGAGGACTTGAACGCTCTGTAAAGCTTACAATTTCGTACAAACATTTTTTTAGAAAACACGCACTGATGTAAAAAAAGAAAGAAAGAAGAGAGAGAGAGAACGGCTTCATTAGCGATATTGCTCTATCTTATTACAGCATTTAGCAGTACATATTACAATATCAAATAGTATTTATTTCGATAAAACACGCAGAATCTAAGTACCGTAATAAGCAAGGTTTCTTAATACGAAACCAGACTCTCCGCTAAATTTACACGCATGGCAAAAATAAATGGCGGCGTCCGTAAGAGTTACTGCCGTGCGGCATCTCCGCAGGTTTCGGTATGTAATCTGGCGCGATGAGAAAGTTTTGCGTCCCATTTGCTTTGCTGCAAGGCAAACTTGGGATACTGCGAAGTCATACATACACTATTTTAGTGCATGGCCGTTGTTACGGACATTTCATTCACCGCGATTTCCAGTTGGCGTTGTAACCTTCGCAGTGCGCTAAACTTTGAATGGGTTCGCTTGCAGATTACGGTCATCAAGCCTTAGCAACTCAGTTCGCACGTTGGCTCTTGGTTATCCCGACCATCGCGGAACAAGCCATGGGTGTTCTCTCTGCGGATCCCGTTTGTTCAGCACCTCCTACTGGCGGTGGGCGAGGAAGATGGAGAAACCGTTTGTATGCTGTTTAGAATTTTGTGTCGCTTTCAGAATTCATGAAACTTTGCACAAAGGTTGATCGAGCTCACAATGTAACGACCCGAAGTTGCATGTTAGTGCTCAAGCTCACCCGCACAGACGCAAGTACGCACACAGCGAAGTTGGCGAGTCAGACGCTCCCATGTCGATGTTGTGCCGGCCTGCAGAAGTTCAGCTTTTCTCGCTTTCCTACGCACAAAGTACTCGCAATGTTTTGCAGAACATTGCTGGAATTCTGAGATCCTATTTGCCGGAAGCGTCGCTGTGTGAGGAGAGATTCAAGCTGCCGTAGCGCTCTCCGCTACCAGCCTTGTAATCCAATATTTTCGTTTAACAAAGTAGAAAAATAAATAATAAAAAGAACGAACTACTTCATCTTAAACATCAAACGCAGGGCAACGTTTTCCGGGCGGTACAAGTGAAAAGGAACACGATGATACGGGCGCTGCCAGTTTTTCGAAGTCAGCAAACCATTACCTTAAAGCAGGTCTCCCGAAACCTAGCATCAGATGCTTGCGCTGTTTGACATCTATGTTTATTTCAGGTTCCGTCGAGGACAAAGCCCAAGAACCCTGTTGTCAAGGTCTGGAGAAATATCACTCTTGCTGAACTTGCCAAAGTAATAGAACGCCCGATAGGTGAGATGAGGGAACAATCTAACAAGTCGTATAATAATAATAATAAAAAGAATAATGTCATATAACTTTTGCTCCTAATGTCTGCTTCATTCCAGATGACATTTACGAGGCAATCGTCTTCGTTGAAAATGCTGGCCAGTACGACCATGACGATTGTGGTTAGTGTCAGAAAGACAGTTGCTATAACAGTGCTCAGGCCTTTTGTGCATGGCACCCTGTGTTCTTGTTTACTGCGATGCCTGGATAGCAGTGCCACAGTACTATTGAGGCACCCTGCTAACAATGCTTGTGCATTCTTTGGCATGCTTTATTTCTTTTTTTCAGAAATTGATGATGCTGACATTCTCTTCCTGATCCTCAAAAGACTAGGCCTTCGTGGTCAGTTGGTGGCTCCTCCAGAACAGCCATCACCAAAGAAAGAGTTTCAAGATGCAGTTAGAAGGTTCGACAACAGTTGCCACATCTAGCAAATTCTTACCTTCACCTCAGAATGTACCTTATTCATTTTACTTTATTTACACATGTAAATTAACATTCAGTTATAAATATAACAGAAGAAGAAAAATTTGTTAAGGGAACCACTTAGCAATATTTTAAAGCTGAGCTCTCTCAATCATTGTGGTTACATACACCAGGCTAACACTTCCAGCTTTTCTTTAATGCCAGTGTCTCTCTTTCCTAACAGTTTAATTTCCTTCAATCCAGGTGTGTATTCTACAGCATATCAGTCAGCTGTTTCCTGAAGCATGTTTAATCTTATAGAGTTTCCCATTTATTGTGCTTCAATTTTGGCTAGCATAAAAATTTATAATTTGATACGGTAGCATGTGAAAGTGTGCTAGCTTTTGTGACACTTCATGCACACTGGTAGGACGAAAAAAGGCTACACACTGCTGGCCGTAGATGTGTTGATAGTCTAGTAATTATTTGTGTGACAGCATTGTTGGGGAACTCACGTGACATCAGTTTTTAAGCTTCAGTATCTTAACAGTTGAAACTAGAACAGATCACAGCAAATAATGTTGGATATGTTAGAGGAAAATGTCTTTGGGCAACATGCATCGAGCATAGAGATTTACTGCATAAACTGGCATCCACTAAAGAAAAAAGACACCAGGAAACTTATGTGAGGATCCCTTTACAATCTTTGATGCTTTACTGTTATTGTCCAGGCCACCTGCTGACCCTAGTGTGCTTGTCCCACGGCCACCGGTCATTACAATCATGGGACATGTTGACCATGGGAAGACAACGCTCTTGGACTCGCTTCGTAATACCAATGTAGTCGACCAGGAGTTTGGTGGCATTACGCAACACATTGGTGCCTTCACTGGTAAGCTTTGCAATGTGTGAGTGCGCGCTGCGTAGATTAGTGAAAGGTGCTTAATTCATCTGCAGAAGGTTTGGGGGATTTTGTGACAGGTTTTTTTTAATGCCATGCTTAGATGTAGTATTTTCCTCTTCCGGCGAGGATAATCAGAAGTACAGTACCGAGTCCCTGCAAATTCAGCTATTCCCGACCTGACAGATATCTGTCGAATGAGCCCCCTGTCAAAAGTTCACAGGACTAGGCGTGTGTGAGTGTGGCGCCGTCGTGCTCTGTAGCAGAGCTTGCATTTCATTCTAAGAGCTCCAAGGTTCTCAAGAGGAGGATGAACACTGTTTCTCACCATCCACAGCTTCCAAGCCTAAAAAAAATCTTCAAAGGCTCCGCCGCCCATTCGAAAGTCAACATGTTCGTGCATGTTGTGGTCTGTAAATTTTTGTTTAAGACTTTACATATCATCAGCAGCCATGCTGGGCTTAAAAAGTAATTTTCTGAGTAATAACTATGGTGGTGCTGTCTGTCCTTAGAAAATAAAAAAACCCTCTGTGAAATAATGGTGTGAAGATTGTCCTTGTTTTTGGGGTTTGATACGGTACTGCTGTTCTTTCTGTTGAGGGAGTCTACATTTTGCAGTATGACATCACTACAGATGGCATTTACTTATTATTTACCCCAGATAAAAAAAAAGCAAGCATTGAATCCAACCCTCTGTGAAATACTACTTTTTGAGAAGACCAACTAAAGTGAGCCAGTGATTTAGTTGGAAGATTGATTTAAACTGGGTTATTTTATCAACACATTTCGTAGGCAGCTAAGGACCAATATGAAATGGCTTCTTCATTTTCATGAAACAGTTATTAGGATCTGTTTATGTCTTGAAGAGCCATTTTGCACCCTTACATGTTTCCATGCTGCCGTGTTCAAACTTGACAACACCGACCCGTGACCTACAAGGCAGCATGACTTATTGAATATAAATCTGCGTACAAAACGAAATATGCAGAGTTCCCGATTCATTATTTGTGTTCTGTCATTTCCACCATTTTGATCAAAATTTGATCGACCCTCCAAGTCACCGGAAAATGTCCTTTGCACTTTCAGTGAAGCTTCCTGGCAAAGACCGCATCACATTCTTGGACACACCTGGGCACGCAGCTTTTTCGGCAATGCGTGAAAGGGGAGCCATGGCTACAGATATTGTCATCTTGGTTGTCGCTGCAGACGATGGAGTGATGGAACAAACTGTTGAATCCATTCGATATGCACGTGAAGCCAATGGTAGTAGTCCTGGGAAACCTGTTGATTTACTCTGCATTTCCATGAAGATGCTAGTAACAGCTTTTTTAGAAGCACTAAACCAGTGATACTTTGTTGATAGTAATCATATTTTGATATGGTACTGCATGTCAAGTACACAGCTCTGGCAACACATATTGCCCAGCTTTTAATGCCATCATTTTATTTCTTGTGCTAACATTGCTGCTTTGTACCTAAAGACTAAGCCTACTTCAAAAAGTAAACACAACTCAAGAAAATGCTTTACCTTCAGTAGTGTGTTACGTTGAATGTGAGCCATGTCAAGTCTATGCACTAATATAGGGCCAGTAATAATAATTTGCTGAAAAAAATATCCAATGCCACTGCAGTTACAGCATCCCTTGTTTTCGTATTTCAGTGCCAATAATTGTTGCAATAAACAAGATGGACAAGCCTACTGCTAATATTGTGAGTGAGACACCGAGATGGACATCTTGGTGTGCAGTTCAGGAGGTATGTAAATGAACATGACTGTTCTTTTTTTTCACAGGAACATGTTAAGAGGGGCCTTATTGTTCATGGAATACAGATGGACGATGAAGGCGGGGACACACAATATGTCTGCATCTCAGCACTGAAGGTTCGTAGCTCACTGAGGATAAAAAAAAAATTTTTTTTGCCTGTCCTTTTTGAAATTCCATCCAGTTGAAGGTGAAATGCACTTCAAAGAACACTTTGACAGCACTTAAATAAATGCAAACTACTCTGCAACAGTAACATCTTGTCTTCATAGCCATGCTGAAAATCTGAGTTGTGGCAATTTCTGTCGATCATGTTATGTTCAATTAACAGGGTACAAATTTGGACAAGTTGACAGAAACTATTCTGACCCAAGCTGAGCTGATGGAAATCAAAGCAGACCCAAAGGGCCCTGTTGAAGGTGTCATCATCGAGTCAATGGGCGACCAACACAGAGGGTAAGGCAAGAATTTGAAATTCCATGAAAGGAATGCTGTTTCGAGCACACGGTGGCCATAACAGTGAATACTAGCTTCTCCATGAAGTTGATTTTGTGTTAATGTTATGCATTATGTTAAATTATTTTAGTGATGATCCTTATGAGCTGCTACACCAGCCGATTAAGAAGCACCACTGAAGTACAAGTTACATCAGAAACTTCTTTTGGTGTTTGTATGCTGTCTGTTATGTTCATTATTTAACAGTCGATATACTAACATGTGGCTTAACATAGTATTACTATGGCATTTGTTATACAAGGTATGATATTGTTTAGTCAGCTGATTAAGGAAGGAAAAAAAAACGCTTGTGGCATGTTGCAGAACTATACTTTAGGTGGACCACTCTAATAGGGCAGACATCATTTGTACAAGAAGAGAAAATGCATAATATATTAATTACCAAATTGACTAATTAACTTTAATGTTAGATACTTTATTGCATATACCAAAATCAACAAATTGTAGCCAGTTAGTTTGCAAGGCATATCCACTAGGAACAAATTCTGAGGATGCCACCAGTTTTGAGGTATGTGTATCCGAAATGTGCGATGAAATACATTGGTGTTTCAATTATGTTTGAGCTTCAGTGCATAAAAAGGCGTTTTGTTAAAATCTGGAGCAGTGTGCATCTTCACCACAAGTTTTGCAGCACTTATCTCGAAACTGGTGCTAGTCTCACAGTTCATTCCAAGCAGATATGCGTTGCATACTCACTGGCTTCAATTCGTAAATTGCAGTATGTGTCTTTAAGTACTAATTAACAAAATTATTAGTGAAGTTTTGTTAATTAGTCAGTGAAGGCACTTTAAAGGGACTGTTGACCATTTTTCAAGGACCTTCATTTTTGTACAATAGAATGTCTACCATTGGAAATGTCTAAATGTGCAGTGGTTTCTCTGGAAAGTGAGCAGAAATTTTCAAAACAAATTTTTTTGATCTGTAGTCTTTTCTTAAAACTGTGTACGGATGCTGACAACACTGATTACTGGACACTGTGGCAATCTCGGAGGCCATGCATTGGTGCACCACTCCGTTCATCGTGACTATGTTAATTTAACAAGGCAGTGCTACTTTTCAACACGCCCTAGCTGAAAAACGAAGGAAATTACTCTACCGAACAAATAAAAGTTAGCAGAAGAGCATAAAATACAATTTCAGGCAGTATAATACTGTATATTAAGCAAAATAACTCTTCCTGCACAGCTTTTTTGTTTACGTGAGGGTATACAGATTGGTTGCACTGCTTCATCATCGAGCGGTGCCACATATCATTCTTACACTACTTTCAGAGCCAAATTAAAATTATATTTCCTCATTTATGGGATACAAGCATGCTTGTTTCTGTCAACATGACATACAATCTTCTCACTCCCACTGCAATCCAAAGACGCCTTCCGAGCGGTAGACAGTCCCGTTAATTTTCTGTGCAACTAATGCCTGCCTCCTTGAGTAATACAGCTCTGTAAGTGGACTTGCACTATATGCCACAGGCGATATGTAAAAATTCTGCTGACATTAGAAAAAAAAAAGAAGGCTGGTATAGTGGTTGAGTGTTACTGCCACTCACTAACGTTCCTGCTCGCATCTGCTCACACTCGCCGAGACTCATTCGCATTCATAGTCACTTCCACTCACATTTATCGGCGTATACATAACGCTCACTCTTGTCCTCTCCCAC